>NC_137815.1:74203873-74633873 GCF_963921795.1 Nannobrachium achirus | reverse complement strand
TGTGTGTCTCTGTGTGTCTCTGTGTCTCTGTGTCTCTGTGTCTATGTGTCTCTGTGTCTCTGTGTGTCTCTGTGTGTCTGTGTCTCTGTGTCTGTCAGACACTCATTCCTAAGTGCGAGCTGGAGAAAATTGGATCAAAAGTCAAAAGTCACCACGATGTTCCCACGGTCATTATGTTCACTGATGTAGCAACATACGTTTATTTTTTATTTTTTTTCAGAAAAAGACATTTGTAGAATCGGCCTATAGATAGATAGATAGATAGATAGATAGGTAGGTAGGTAGGTAGGTAGGTAGGTAGGTAGGTAGGTAGGTAGGTAGGTAGGTAGGTAGGTAGGTAGATAGATAGATAGATAGATAGATAGATAGATAGATAGATACCTTTATTATCCCAAGGGGGAAAATCAGTCACCCAGTGGCAGCACAGCAGTTTTAAGTTACAGAGAAGTATTATGAAAAATAAAAAGTACTGTTGTGTAAAAAAGAGCAAGGCACAATA
The DNA here is from genome assembly GCF_963921795.1 of Nannobrachium achirus. Lineage (NCBI taxonomy): Eukaryota > Metazoa > Chordata > Actinopteri > Myctophiformes > Myctophidae > Nannobrachium > Nannobrachium achirus. Next base: position 74,633,374 of record NC_137815.1, on the reverse strand, counting down.
AAAAGAGGAATATATACAGGCCTATCAGTGGTTCTCAAACTTTGTCAAAATGATAAGTATTTTGGCCAGGGGACCCCATCTAAGGACCCCCAGAATGATATGTATTTTGGCCAGGGGACCCCCATCTCAAAATGTTTTAAAAGATTTTAGTTAAAATGTGGGCCTTGCCTTAAGCTATGCTGGATAGAGGCGTCATTTGGGGCATCATGGGATGGCAATGGCCTGACTTTCACATTCAACCTCAGATTCACTTATTTTATGCGTCTTGTCCTCATCTTGTTTTTGCAGATTAATCTGATTTCATCGCAATCGATGCCCGTCCATCAACATGTGACCCGTGTTATGAAAGCATGTTTAGTGTATAAAACCATGAACCACTTTCAACGTGGCATCCCAACTTTGGGAATGTCATAGGCAAACATTTCCAACATCTTTTCGCCCTTAAGAAACTCTTTGTTAGAATGAAAACACTTAAATAAAAAAGAATAAAAAAGAGAAGAAGAAGCCTCTCTGCATTCTTACAGATGCACCACAGTGGTCACCACTCAGCTAAATGAGTTATTCTACATGTCAGGGTTGTTATACATGTCAGGCACGGTGCACACATAGACAGCTCTTTTACCCGTCTGTAAAAAGTGCCCTCTACGTCTCCAGACCATGATGCAGTTGGGCAATAGAGTAGTGAAGTGTGACGTAATTTACACATCCTACCTGGTTTGCGGTTTTCTTCCCCCATTTTGAATTCCCATAGACCTTTTTCATATGGGCGATCAAAAAGACTACACCGCACTACACCGCAGTGGATAGCCTTCCACCGTAGACCCGACTCTGTTCGAGGCTTAACACTCTCCGGCTTCTAACAATTCTAACACACACACACACACCTCTAAACACCAGGCACACTACTATTTAGCTGTTACCTGCTGTTTGTGTTTGGTATCGTGTGCATACCAAACGGTTCCATTCACGTCATTCTGTGGTGTCCCGATCTTTTCCAGGTTCCCCCCTCAAGCTTTGAACGTTCCAAGAAGCAACTGGAGAGCCTGTGTTCAAGAGGCTGAGGACAAAATCTCCAACGTTGAGGTACAGACAGCAAACAGCGTAGCATTGGTCACTCACAGCTAGACACACTACAACACCCTAGCATTCATCACTCAGGGCTAGACATAGTACTAGGGTTGGGACCCTTAAAGAATCTGAATTCTTAAAATCCTAAACGGTTCCCATCCAAATGGATCCTTATCTTACGGGTCCATTTGGTTCCATTTGAACGCTCTCAGAGTTATGGTGGTCCTTGATAATAAGATTGAGAAGCAACCAGTATTGTAATTGTATAGCAAACGCCAAGTCCACGTACAGCTCTGACAGTGTGATGAAATGCAACACAAACGCATCGCAGTTGTTACCTTTTGGCTTTAGGCTTACAGTAAATGGCATTTTCTTTTTAAACATAGCATTCATACAATTTCTCTCAAGAGGGCGTGTCCCAATTATAAACAAATTATCTCAGCGGTTTGACTCATATGGATGTGAAGAATCAACTGATGGTGAGAAAACACTAATGTTACTGTCGCCGAATTAGTTACATTTTCGCTAGAAACAGGCTTTATCAAATATGAGTGACTGACTATCAAAAACCACACAGAGCCACCTCACCGACAATATCGCGAAGACTGTTTGTTTACTTTTGGACCCCAATGCTTATATGAGACGATTTTAAGATGACTCGATGTTATTCTCCATAGAGAATGACTTCCTTGGAACCGAGGGATGAGCGAGTCACGTCATGACTTCGTTACTCTATTCTCGCTATTTCTACGTGTCATTAGTTCGGGGGTTAGGTTTCAGGGTTCGGTTTAGACATATCTTTCAGTGAGGTTAGGGTTAGGGTTTGGGTTAGGTTTAGACATATTTTTCTGTGAGGTTATGGGTTAGGGTTTGGGTTAGGTTTAGGCATAGTAGGTTAACATTTACCAGCGTCGGCTAGGTTAACATTCACCCATGTCGAACAAATGTTATTTCGTAATATCTACGTATGCTCCGAGTCCCGATGCAGTTTTTACCATGGAGAAAGACATTCACAATATGCCTGTGGACAGGTTGTCATAATAATAACCACACTAAGCCCTGGCCGTAAGCCCCTCAGCTCCAACATGTTACCTCATAACCTCATAACCACCCTGACCACCAGCTATGACACCTTATTATAATCTCATTATCGTGTTATGACAGGTTATTATAATCTCATTATCGTGTTATGGGGTTTGAGATTTGTAAAAAGAGAGCAGATCCCCACGTACTTTGTTGCAGGAAGATGTGTTGTTGATCACATATTACACTATTTTTGAATTGTAATTTTTTTTAGAAAAGATATTTATTTTCAAAATTGTTGAACAGTTGAGCAGACACAGTGAAATTAGAATACTATCTAAAGCATCATTATATATCATAATATCTCTGTGTACAAATGTATTCATATATTCATACGAAAATAACAACATAAATAAAATAATCTCCAGAGCACAAGAAACACAACCTACCACTCTCATATCAGGGAGAGAATAGGAAGTGAACGAGACAACGTCATTGTCTAAAGACGGTCACGCCAATTGTCTTAAGGTGGCAGGACACTCTTAAGGTGGAACACTATATACATCTAATGCATGGGCAAGTGGAAGCATTATTAACCATGTTACACGAGGATTAATTGTACATTTACAAAAGTTGATTGTCTCCGCCAGGCCGAAGGCATGGGGAAGACAATGTTTTCACCCCTGTGTGTCCATGTGTCCGGCGTCCGGCCATCCTTCTGTCTGTGACAGCTAATCTCCGGCACTGTTGGCCCGGTCGCTGCCAATTGCCAAACTGTGCCACCTATTTCACATTGGCCTGTTATAGCGCCACCAGCAGGTTGACTTTTGCTAACACATTTTTGGAACAAAATGTCTCAAATCATGAATGCAGTGTCCGATTGCTGTGAAAGGCAGAAGAAAACATGGCACCTTTTTTACATTGAGCTATTATAGCACCGCAGGAGGCCACAGTAACTGATCTGACCCGGTGCACGGAAGAGTAGCTTGTAGTTTAACTATGTTCCATCAGAAGAGTAGCTTGTAGTTTAACTATGTTCCATCAGAAGAGTAGCTTGTAGTTTAACTATGTTCCATCAGAAGAGTAGCTTGTAGTTTAACTATGTTCCATCAGAAGAGTAGCTTGTAGTTTAACTATGTTCCATCAGAAGAGTAGCTTGTAGTTTAACTATGTTCCATCAGAAGAGTAGCTTGTAGTTTAACTATGTTCCATCAGAAGAGTAGCTTCTAGTTTAACTAATTTATGTTATGAAGCCTTTTTATCAGCCTTTATCACACTTCTCAGAAACCAAAGCTCTTCTAGTGTTCAGTTCAATTCCGTTTTCTCTAAAACACAACCCGCTTCACATTTGGTCCCAATCATTGGAGAGGTATTACCAGCTCAGTGGTCTGAGAGTCTGCCCTGAGACTGTGAGGTTATGGGGTTCAATCCCCGGCCGGTCATACAAAAGACTGTAAAAATGGGACCCAATGCCTCCCTGCTTGGCACTCAGCATCAAGGGTTGGATTGGGGGGGGGGGCTGATCACCACTATTGATTTCCCAAGCACGGCACGGCTGAGCTCACCGCTCCAATGCGGAGAACAAATCTTGCATACAGCAATGTATGTGACAAATAGTAGTAATTTTAATCTATGCTTTTATTTGACAGCAAGGGGCTGCACCGACAGGTTTCCTGCTCTGATGCACTTGCAGGTTGGAGCAGTCAGCGAGAAGCATGTGGTCTGTGAAGTCTGTGACGAGCACATGCTGCCACAAGGGCTACTATTTCCACATCTAATATTGCAATTAATAATCAAGAATGTAGCAATAGAAAAACACTAGTATCATTTATGAACGATTCTGTCAAAAACAGGAGGGGCACGTAGGAATACCTCTCTCTCTCTCCCTCCCTCCCTCTCTCTTTCTCCCTCCCCCTCCCTCTCTCTCTCTCCCTCCCTCTCTCTCTCCCTCTCTCACTCTCTCTCTCTCCCTCCCTCCCTCCCTCTCTCTCTCTTTCTCTCTTCATTTTGTGCACGTCATGCTTATTTCCCATTGCAGGAAGGGACATTGAGGGGAAAATGTGAAAGTTGAAAGACTAATAGCTAAACAGTATTGTATTGTATTGTATGTGGTGACTTCTGGATTTCCAGCAACCAAACCATACCATGCCATTGTTTCATTGCTTCTTCGTTAATGTATTGTCATGTAGGCCTACACAACATGCCCCATGGGCATGAAACATTGCTCTGACTGTGATTAACTTTGAAACCTCAGTTATGTTTTGATCTTCTGTGAGTTTGTGTTAATTGTGTTGTGATTTATATTTTATAACTAGACCGGTGCAGACTTGTTACTGACCAAACAAACTATGATACAGACAGACTCTCGTTCCATTCAACACTTTTATAAAACCCAATGAGCAGGACACTGCGGGGAATTGAACCTCGTCCATAGTCAACAGTGGAACTAGGAGTTCCATACCAGTGTCTTTTGCTTTTGGATTCCTTAAGATTGAATGGATCAGTGTATAGTCTGGTGTTTTACTCTGTTTCACTTTGTTTCGGTATGCACAGTATGGCTACAAAGAATTATGTAGTATACAATGAGTGACTATGGTACTGGTTAAACTATAGTACATCTTGGCATTTCATAGCCTCTGTCCGGAGCCATGTGCTTACAGCTACTCACAAGCGCTCGTGGCTGCCCTTGGGTGTGCTTTTCCAAATAATACAAACAATGTCGCAATCTTGCATTTTTCTCCACACAATGTTCAAAGGCTCTGACAAAGCTTCTGTACTGCAGGGGATCTCCATCAAAACATGGAATCTCTCTTGACGTCAGTAAGTGAAAGGTTTGTAGCTGTACTAGCATGGCGGTTATTTCATTTTGTCTTTGTAATAGCGGTTGCTGTGGTTGTAGAGATTACTGCGTGGAAGTTTGAGTTAACTGTTGCCGTGGTTGTAGAGATTGCTAAGTGGAAGGTTGCGTTAACTGTTGCCGTGGTTGTAGAGATTGCTAAGTGGAAGGTTGAGTTAGCGGTTGCTGTGGTTGTAGAGATTGCTGCGTGGAAGTTGGAATTAGCAGTTGCTGTGGTTGTAGAGATTGCTGCGTGGAAGTTTGAGTTAGCGGTTGCTGTGGTTGTAGAGATTGCTGCGTGGAAGGTTGAGTTAACTGTTGCTGTGGTTGTAGAGATTGCTGCGTGGAAGGTTGAAATAACTGTTGCTGTGGTTGTAGAGATTGCTGCATGGAAGGTTGAGTTAACTGTTGCTGTGGTTGTAGAGATTGCTGCGTGGAAGGTTGAGTTAGCGGTTGCTGTGGTTGTAGAGATTGCTGTGTGGAAGGTTGAGTTAGCAGTTGCTGTGGTTGTAGAGGTTGCTGCATGGTAGGTTGGAACTTTTGCATTGAACCATAAATCATGTTTTGCCTTCTCCTCTGGGGGCAATACTGGCAACAGAGCCTTCTGAGCATCTCTTGCTTCCTTGATTCAGTTTAAATACTTCATAAACACACATTGATTCAGTTTAAATACTTCATAAACACACATTGATTCAGTTTAAATACTTCATTTAAGTTTGAATACTTAAACACACATCGACTCAGTTTAAATACGTCATAAACACACATTGATTAAGTTTAAATACTTCATAAACACATTGATTCAGTTTAAATGCTTCATAAACACACATTGATTCAGTTTAAATACTTCATAAACACACATTGATTAAGTTTAAATACTTCATAAACACACATTGAACCTCATGTTGGGATCCAGTTTGCATCCACTACCAAATGCTTTTTTGCAGGTTAGATGCCTTGTTCAATTTTGCCTTTCTCTCTTTTAGCAAGGTTTCCCAGTTTATCCAGTAGCGCTTTAGGTGTCAATATGCTTTTTCGTGTCTCCGTTTCGACAGCGCTTTGAGTGGTTTCGTACAGTTTCAGCCTCTGGGGGCTGTGAACCCTTTACAACAGCGAGTGTGCATTGTGTCACCATCAGTAGGCCTATGCCTTCAGTGAAATCAGAACAATGTGCTAAACCCAAACTTAAATCAGTTAAAACCTCAAAACCTTCAGAACAGAGTCAGACCCACGAACGGGTTGCAACCATAACATTGTAACAGTGAACCATGAACCCTCGAAGGGGTTACAACCATAAAACTGAAACCATGAACCACCAATGCATTGGACTTGTACCCGATTGTAGACTTGCTGTGGTTGTAGAGGTTGCTGTGTGGAAGGTTGAGTTAGCTGTTGCTGTGGTTGTAGAGGTTGCTGTGTGGAAGGTTGAGTTAGCGGTTGCTGTGGTTGTAGAGGTTGCTGTGTGGAAGGTTGAGTTAACTGTTGTTGTGGTAGTGGAGGTTGCTGCATTGTAGGTTGGAACTCTTTGGCTTGAGGATTGAGTGTGACTGTGGGTTCCTTTAACATGGTTTATTTCCTGTAGTAGGATTCCATTCCATCTGAATGTGTGAGTGACAGAGCTTGGCAACTGGGGGTTTGTAACACTACTATGTTTGCATTGGTAGCTCTCAGTTGTGCATCAAGCTCCATCATTTCCTTTCTCTTTTTCAGCATTTCTTCCTCCTCCTCCATTTCCCTTTTCTTTTTCAGAATGTTTTCCTTTGTACTTTGTGTCCAAGTATTCACTTCATCCACTAATTCCTTGACATTTATAATTTTTGCATTGAACCATAGTTCATGTTTTGCCTTCTCCTCCGGGCGCAATACTGGCAACAGAGCCTTCTGAGCATCTCTTGCTTCCTTGATTAAGTTTAAATACTTCATAAACACACATTGATTAAGTTTAAATACTTCCTAAACACACATTGCACCTCATGTTTGGATCCAGTTTGCATCCACTCCCAAATGCTTTTTTGCAGGTTAGATGTCTTGTTCAATTTTGCCTTTCTCTCTTTTAGCAAAGTTTCCAGTTTATCCAGTAGGGCTTTAGGTGTCAATAAGCTTTTTCATGTTTCCGTTTCGTGTCTCTGTTTCGACAGCACTTTGAGTGGTTTCGGACAGTTTTTCACCCTCTGGGGGCTGTGAACCCTTTACAACAGCCAGCTTGCATTGTGTCACCATCAGTAGACCTATGCCTTCAGTGAAATCAGAACAACGTGCAAAACCCAAACTTAAATCAGTTAAAACCTCAAAACCTTCAGAACAGAGTCAGACCCACGAACGGGTTGCAACCATAACATTGTAACAGTGAACCATGAACCCTTGATCGGGTTACAACCATAAAACTGAAACAATGAACCACCAATGCATTGGACTTGTACCCGGGTTACAACCATAAAACTGAAACCATGAACCACCAATGCATTGGACTTGTACCCGGGTTACAACCATAAAACTGAAACCATGAACCACCAATGCATTGGACTTGTACCCGGTTGTAGACTTGCTGTGGTTGTAGAGATTGCTGTGTGGAAGGTTGAGCTAACTGTTGCTGTGGTTGTAGAGATTGATGCGTGGAAGGTTGAGTTAGCTGTTGCTGTGGTTGTAGTCGGAATGGAGATATGTCTGAATGGAAACATGTTCCCAGATTGCTGCGTGGAAGATTGAGTTAGCTGTTGCTGTGGTTGTAGAGATTGCTGCGTGGAAGATTGAGTTAACTGTTGCTGTGGTTGTAGAGATTGCTGCGTGGAAGGTTGAGTTAACTGTTGCTGTGGTTGTATTGATTGCTGCGTGGAAGGTTGAGTTAACTGTTGCTGTGGTTGTAGAGATTGCTGCATGGAAGGTTGATTTAACTGTTGCTGTGGTTGTAGAGACTGCTGCGTGGAAGGTCGAGTTAACTGTTGCTGTGGTTGTAGAGATTGCTGCGTGGAAGGTCGAGTTAGCGGTTGCTGTGGTAGTGGAGGTTGCTGCATGGTAGGTTGGAACTCTTTGGCTTGAGGATTGAGTGTGACTGTGGGTTCCTTTAACAAGTTTCCTTTCCCATTGTAGGATTCATTTATCATTTTTGCATTGAACCATAAATCATGTTTTGCCTTCTCCTCCGGGGGCAATACTGGCAACAGAGCCTTCTGAGCATCTCTTGCTTCCTTGATTAAGATTAAATACTTCATAAACACACATTGATTCAGTTTAAATACTTCATAAACACACATTGATTAAGTTTAAATACTTCATAAACACACAATGATTAAGTTTGAATACTTCATAAACACACATTGATTCAGTTTGAATACTTCATAAACACACATTAAGTTTAAATACTTCATAAACACACATTAAGTTTGAATACTTCATAAACACACATTGATTAAGTTTGAATACTTCATAAACACACATTGATTAAGTTTAAATACTTCATAAACACACATTGCACCTCAAGTTGGGATCCAGTTTGCATCCACTCCCAAATGCTTTTTTGCAGGTTAGATGCCTTGTTCAATTTTGCCTCGCTCTCTTTTAGCAAAGTTTCCAGTTTATCCAGTAGGGCTTTAGGTGTCAATATGCTGTTCCGTGTCTCCGTTTCGTGTCTCCGTTTCAACAACACTTTGAGTGGTTTCGGACAGTTTCAGCCTCTGGCGGCTGTGAACCCTTTACAACAGCCAGCGTGCATTGTGTCACCATCAGTAGGCCTATGCCTTCGGTGAAATCAGAACAATGTGCTAAACCCAAACTTAAATCAGTTAAAACCTCAAAACCTTCAGAACAGAGTCAGACCCTCGAACGGGTTGCAACCATAGAACTGAAACCATGAACCACCAATGCATTGGACTTGTACCCGATTGTAGACTAGCTGTGTAGAGGTTGCTGTGTGTAAGGTTGAGTTAACTGTTGCTGTGGTTGTAGAGATTGCTGTGTGGAAGGTTGAGTTAACTGTTGCTGTGGTTGTAGAGGTTGCTGCGTGGAAGGTTGAGTTAACTGTTGCTGTGGTTGTAGAGGTTGCTGCGTGGAAGGTTGAGTTAGCGGTTGTTGTGGTAGTGGAGGTTGCTGCATGGTAGGTTGGAACTCTTTGGCTTGAGGATTGAGTGTGACTGTGGGTTCCTTTAACATGGTTCCTTTCCTGTTGTAGGATTCCATTCCATCTGAGTGACTGAGCTTGGCGACTGGGGGTTTGTAACACTACTATGTTTGCATTGGTAGCTCTCAGTTGTGCATCAAGCTCCATCATTTCCTTTCTCTTTTTCAGCATTTCTTCCTCCTCCTCCATTTCCCTTTTCTTTTTCAGAATGTTTTCCTTTGTACTTTGTGTCCAAGTATTCACTTCATCCACAAATTCCTTGACATTTATCATTTTTGCATTAAACCATAAATCATGTTTTGCCTTCTCCTCCGGGGGCAATACTGGCAACAGAGCCTTCTGAGCATCTCTTGCTTCCTTGATTAAGTTTAAATACTTCATAAACACACATTGATACAGTTTAAATGCTTCATAAACACACATTGATTCAGTTTAAATACTTCATAAACACACATTGCACCCCATGTTTGGATCCAGTTTGCATCCACTCCCAAATGCTTTTTTGCAGGTTAGATGCCTTGTTCAATTTTGCCTTTCTCTCTTTTAACAAAGTTTCCAGTTTATCCAGTAGGGCTTTAGGTGTCAATATGCTTTTTCGTCTCCGTTTCGTGTCTCCGTTTCGACAGCACTTTGAGTGGTTTCGGACAGTTTTTCACCCTCTGGGGGCTGTGAACCCTTTACAACAGCCAGCGTGCATTGTGTCATCATCAGTAGGCCTATGCCTTCAGTGAAATCAGAACAATGTGCTAGACCCAAACTTAAATCAATTAAAACCTCAAAACCCTCAGAACAGAGTCAGACCCACGAACGGGTTACAACCATAAGATTGTAACAGTGAACCATGAACCCTCGAACGGGTTACAACCATAAAACTGAAACCATGAACCACCAATGCATTGGACTTGTACCCGATTGTAGACTTGCTGTGGTTGTAGAGATTGCTGTGTGGAAGGTTGAGTTAACTGTTGCTGTGGTTGTAGAGATTGCTGTGTGGAAGGTTGAGTTAACTGTTGCTGTGGTTGTAGAGATTGCTGCGTGGAAAGTTGAGTTAACAGTTGCTGTGGTTGTAGAGATTGCTGCGTGGAAGGTTGTGTTAACTGTTGCTGTGGTTGTAGAGATTGCTGCGTGGACGGTTGAGTTAACTGTTGCTGTGGTTGTAGAGATTGCTGTGTGGAAGGTTGAGTTAACTGTTGCTGTGGTTGTAGAGGTTGCTGTGTGGAAGGTTGAGTTAGCAGTTGCTGTGGTTGTAACACACATTGATTCAGTTTAAATACTTCATAAACACACATTGATTAAGTTGAAATACTTCATAAACACACATTGATTAAGTTTAAATACTTCATAAACAACAAACATTGATTCAGTTTAAATACTTCAAAAACACACATTGACTAAGTTTAAATACGTCATAAACACACATTGCACCTCATGATTGGATCCAGTTTGCATCCACTCCCAAATGCTTTTTTGCAGGTTAGATGCCTTGTTCAATTTTGCCTTTCTCTTTTTGCAAAGTTTCCAGTTTATCCAGTAGGGCTTTAGGTGTCAATATGCGTTTTCGTCTCCGTTTCGTGTCTCCGTTTCGACAACACTTTGAGTGGTTTCAGACAGTTTTTCAGCCTCTGTGGGCTGTGAACCCTTTACAACAGCCAGCGTGCATTGTGTCACCATCAGTAGGCCTATGCCTTCAGTGAAATCAGAACAATGTGCTAGACCCAAACTTAAATCAGTTAAAACCTAAAAACTTTCAGAACAGAGTCAGACCCACGAACGGGTTACAACCATAACATTGTAACAGTGAACCATGAACCCTCGAACGGGTTACAACCATAAAACTGAAACCATGAACCACCAATGCATTGGACTTGTACCCGGTTGTAGACTTGCTGTTGTTGTAGAAGTTGCTGCGTGGAAGGTTGAGTTAACTGTTGCTGTGGTTGTAGAGATTGCTGTGTGGAAGGTTGAGGTAACTGTTGCTGTGGTTGTAGAGATTGCTGTGTGGAAGCTTGAGTTAACTGTTGCTGTGGTTATAGAGATTGCTGTGTGGAAGGTTGAGTTAACTGTTGCTGTGGTTGTAGAGATTGCTGTGTGGAAGGTTGAGTTAACTGTTGCTGTGGTTTTAGAGGTTGCTGCGTGGAAGGTTGAGTTAACTGTTCCCGTGGTTGTAGAGATTGCTGCGAGGAAGGTTGAGTTAACTGTTGCTGTGGTTCTAGAGATTGCTGCGTGGAAGGTTGAGTTAGTGGTTGCTGTGGTAGTGGAGGTTGCTGCGTGGAAGGTTGAGTTAGCGGTTGCTGTGGTAGTGGAGGTTGCTGCATGGTAGGTTGGAACTTTTTGTCTTGAGGATTGAGTGTGACTGTGGGTTCCTTTAACATGGTTCCTTTCCTGTAGTAGGATTCCATTCCATCTGAATGTGTGAGTGACAGAGCTTGGCAACTGGGGGTTTGTAACAATTCTATGTTTGCATTGGTAGCTCTCAGTTGTGCATCAAGCTCCATCATTTCCTTTCTCTTTTTCAGCATTTCTTCCTCCTCCTCCATTTCCCTTTTCTTTTTCAGAATGTTTTCCTTTGTATTTTGTGTCCAAGTATTCACTTCATCCACAAATTCCTTGACATTTATCATTTTTGCATTAAACCATAAATCACGTTTTGCCTTCTCCTCCGGGGGCAATACTGGCAACAGAGCCTTCTGAGCATCTCTTGCTTCCTTGATTAAGTTTAAATACTTCATAAACACACATTGATTCAGTTTAAATGCTTCATAAACACACATTGATTCAGTTTAAATACTTCATAAACACACATTGATTAAGTTTAAATACTTCATAAACACACATTGCACCTCATGTTTGGATCCAGTTTGCATCCACTCCCAAATGCTTTTTTGCAGGTTAGATGCCTTGTTCAATTTTGCCTTTCTCTCTTTTAGCAAAGTTTCCAGTTTATCCAGTAGGGCTTTGGGTGTCAATATGCTTTTTCGTGTCTCCGTTTCGTGTCTCTGTTTCGACAGCACTTTGAGTGGTTTCGGACAGTTTTTCAGCCTCTGGGGGCTGTGAACCCTTTAGAACAGCCAGCGTGCATTGTGTCACCATCAGTAGGCCTATGCCTTCAGTGAAATCAGAACAATGTGCAAAACCCAAACTTAAATCAGTTAAAACCTCAAAACCTTCAGAACAGAGTCAGACCCACAAACGGGGGCAACCATAACATTGTAACAATGAACCATGAACCTTCGAACGGTTACAACCATACAACTGAAACAATGAACCACCAATGGATTGGACTTGTACCCCGGGTTGCAATCAAAAAACTGAAACCATGAACCACCAATGCATTGGACTTGTACCCGGTTGTAGACTTGCTGTGGTTGTAGAGGTTGCTGCGTGGAAGGTTGAGTTAACTGTTGCTGTGGTTGTAGAGATTGCTGCGTGGAAGGCCGAGTTAACTTTTGCTGTTGTTGTAGAGGTTGCTGCGTGGAAGGTTGAGTTAACTGTTGCTGTGGTTGTAGAGATTGCTGCGTGGAAGGTCGAGTTTACTGTTGCTGTGGTTGTAGAGATTGTTGCTTGGAAGGTTGAGTTAGCGGTTGCTGTGGTAGTGTGTATGTTGGATCTCTTTGGCTTGAGGATTGAGTGGGACTGCAGTTTCCTTTAACATGTTTCCTTTCCTGTTGTAGGATTCATTTATAATTTTTGCATTGAACCATAAATCATGTTTTGCCTTCTCTTCCGGGGGCAATACTGGCAACAGAGCCTTCTGAGCATCTCTTGCTTCCTTGATTAAGTTTAAATACTTCATAAACACACATTGATTCAGTTTAAATACTTCATAAACACACATTGATTAAGTTTAAATACTTCATAAACACACATTGATTAAGTTTAAATACTTCATAAACACGCATTGCACCTCATGTTGGGATCCAGTTTGCATCCACTCCCAAATGCTTTGAGTGTCAATATGCTTTTTCGTTTCATGACCGGTGTCTCCGTTTCAACAACACTTTGAGTGGTTTCGGACTACTTTTCAGCCTCTGGGGGCTGTGAACCCTTTACAACAGCCAGTGTGCATTGCGTCACCATCAGTAGGCCTATTCGTTTCAGCCCCACTGGCGGGTAGTTCAACCATTACGCATATTTCATTTTCATCCTGAACACCTTTATCAGACACCATAATAAATAGCAATGCAAAATACCAACAGTTCAAATATAAAACAGTGCCTTCAGTGAAATCAGAACAACGTGCAAAACCCAAACTTAAATCACAGTTAAAACTTCAAAACCTTCAGAACAGAGTCAGACCCACAAAAGGGTTAAAACCATGGGTTGTAGTGGTTGCAGTGATGGTAGTTGCTGTAGTAATGGTTGTGGTGGTTGAGGGATTGCTGCGTGCAAGGTTGAGATAACTGTTGCTGTGGTTGTAGAGATTGCTGTGTGGAAGGTTGAGTTAACTGTTGCTGTGGTTGTAGAGATTGCTGTGTGGAAGGTTGAGTTAACTGTTGCTGTGGTTGTAGAGTTTGCTGTGTGACAGGTTGAGTTAACTGTTGCTGTGGTTGTAGAGATTGCTGTGTGGAAGGTTGAGTTAGCAGTTGCTGTGGTTGTAGAGATTGCTGCGTGGAAGGTTGAGTTAGCAGTTGCTGTGGTTGTAGAGGTTGCTGCGTGGAAGGTTGAGTTAACTGTTGCTGTGGTTGTAGAGATTGCTGTTTGGAAGGTTGAGTTAACTGTTGCTGTGGTTGTAGAGGTTGCTGTGTGGAAGGTTGAGTTAGCAGTTGCTGTGGTTGTAACACACATTGATTCAGTTTAAATACTTCATATACACACATTGATTAAGTTGAAATACTTCATAAACACACATTGATTAAGTTTAAATACTTCATAAACAACAAACATTGATTCAGTTTAAATACTTCATAAACACCCATTGATTAAGTTTAAATACGTCATAAACACACGTTGCACCTCATGTTTGGATCCAGTTTGCATCCACTCCCAAATGCTTTTTTGCAGGTTAGATGCCTTGTTCAATTTTGCCTTTCTCTCTTTTTGCAATGTTTCCAGTTTATCCAGTTGGGCTTTAGGTGTCAATATGCTTTTTCGTCTCCCCGTTTCGACAGCACTTTGAGTGGTTTCGGACAGTTTTTCAGCCTCTGTGGGCTGTGAACCCTTTACAACAGCCAGCGTGCATTGTGTCACCATCAGTAGGCCTATGCCTTCAGTGAAATCAGAACAATGTGCTAAACCCAAACTTAAATCAGTTAAAAACTCAAAACCTTCAGAACAGAGTCAGACCCACAAACGGGTTACAACCATAACATTGTAACAGTGAACCATGAACCCTCGAACGGGTTACAACCATAAAACCGAAACCATGAACCACCAATGCATTGGACTTGTACCCGGTTGTAGACTTGCTGTGGTTGTAGAGGTTGCTGCGTGGAAGGTTGAGTTAACTGTTGCTGTGGTTGTAGAGATTGCTGTGTGGAAGGTTGAGTTAACTGTTGCTGTGGTTGTAGAGGTTGCTGCGTGGAAGGTTGAGTTAACTGTTGCTGTGGTTGTAGAGATTGCTGCGAGGAAGGTTGAGTTAACTGTTGCTGTGGTTGTATTGGTTGCTGTGTGGAAGGTTGAGTTAGCAGTTGCTGTGGTTTTAGAGGTTGCTGCGTGGAAGGTTGAGTTAACTGTTGATGTGGTTGTAACACACATTGATTCAGTTTAAATACTTCATAAACACACATTAAGTTGAAATACTTCATAAACACACATTGATTAAGTTTAAATACTTCATAAACACACATTGATTAAGTGGTTGTAACACACATTGATTTAGTTTAAATACTTCATAAACACACATTGATTAAGTTGAAATACTTCATAAACACACATTGATTAAGTTTAAATACTTCATAAACAACAAACATTGATTCAGTTTAAATACTTCAAAAACACACATTGACTAAGTTTAAATACGTCATAAACACACATTGCACCTCATGTTTGGATCCAGTTTGCATCCACTCCCAAATGCTTTTTTGCAGGTTAGATGCCTTGTTCAATTTTGCCTTTCTCTTTTTGCAAAGTTTCCAGTTTATCCAGTAGGGCTTTAGGTGTCAATATGCGTTTTCGTCTCCGTTTCGTGTCTCCGTTTCGACAACACTTTGAGTGGTTTCAGACAGTTTTTCAGCCTCTGTGGGCTGTGAACCCTTTACAACAGCCAGCATGCATTGTGTCACCATCAGTAGGCCTATGCCTTCAGTGAAATCAGAACAATGTGCTAGACCCAAACTTAAATCAGTTAAAACCTCAAAACTTTCAGAACAGAGTCAGACCCACAAACGGGTTACAACCATAACATTGTAACAGTGAACCATGAACCCTCGAACGGGTTACAACCATAAAACTGAAACCATGAACCACCAATGCATTGGACTTGTACCCGGTTGTAGACTTGCTGTGGTTGTAGAAGTTGCTGCGTGGAAGGTTGAGTTAACTGTTGCTGTGGTTGTAGAGATTGCTGTGTGGAAGGTTGAGGTAACTGTTGCTGTGGTTGTAGAGATTGCTGTGTGGAAGCTTGAGTTAACTGTTGCTGTGGTTATAGAGATTGCTGTGTGGAAGGTTGAGTTAACTGTTGCTGTGGTTGTAGAGATTGCTGTGTGGAAGGTTGAGTTAACTGTTGCTGTGGTTTTAGAGGTTGCTGCGTGGAAGGTTGAGTTAACTGTTGCCGTGGTTGTAGAGATTGCTGCGAGGAAGGTTGAGTTAACTGTTGCTGTGGTTGTAGAGATTGCTGCGTGGAAGGTTGAGTTAGTGGTTGCTGTGGTAGTGGAGGTTGCTGCGTGGAAGGTTGAGTTAGCGGTTGCTGTGGTAGTGGAGGTTGCTGCATGGTAGGTTGGAACTTTTTGTCTTGAGGATTGAGTGTGACTGTGGGTTCCTTTAACATGGTTCCTTTCCTGTAGTAGGATTCCATTCCATCTGAATGTGTGAGTGACAGAGCTTGGCAACTGGGGGTTTGTAACAATTCTATGTTTGCATTGGTAGCTCTCAGTTGTGCATCAAGCTCCATCATTTCCTTTCTCTTTTTCAGCATTTCTTCCTCCTCCTCCATTTCCCTTTTCTTTTTCAGAATGTTTTCCTTTGTACTTTGTGTCCAAGTATTCACTTCATCCACAAATTCCTTGACATTTATCATTTTTGCATTAAACCATAAATCATGTTTTGCCTTCTCCTCCGGGGGCAATACTGGCAACAGAGCCTTCTGAGCATCTCTTGCTTCCTTGATTAAGTTTAAATACTTCATAAACACACATTGATTCAGTTTAAATGCTTCATAAACACACAATGATTCAGTTTAAATACTTCATAAACACACATTGATTAAGTTTAAATACTTCATAAACACACATTGCACCTCATGTTTGGATCCAGTTTGCATCCACTCCCAAATGCTTTTTTGCAGGTTAGATGCCTTGTTCAATTTTGCCTTTCTCTCTTTTAGCAAAGTTTCCAGTTTATCCAGTAGGGCTTTGGGTGTCAATATGCTTTTTCGTGTCTCTGTTTCGTGTCTCTGTTTCGACAGCACTTTCAGTGGTTTCGGACAGTTTTTCAGCCTCTGGGGGCTGTGAACCCTTTACAACAGCCAGCGTGCATTGTGTCACCATCAGTAGGCCTATGCCTTCAGTGAAATCAGAACAATGTGCAAAACCCAAACTTAAATCAGTTAAAACCTCAAAACCTTCAGAACAGAGTCAGACCCACAAACGGGGGCAACCATAACATTGTAACAATGAACCATGAACCCTCGAACGGTTACAACCATACAACTGAAACAATGAACCACCAATGGATTGGACTTGTACCCCGGGTTGCAATCAAAAAACTGAAACCATGAACCACCAATGCATTGGACTTGTACCCGGTTGTAGACTTGCTGTGGTTGTAGAGGTTGCTGCGTGGAAGGTTGAGTTAACTTTTGCTGTGGTTTTAGAGGTTGCTGCGTGGAAGGTTGAGTTAACTGTTGCTGTGGTTGTAGAGATTGCTGCGTGGAAGGCCGAGTTAACTTTTGCTGTTGTTGTAGAGGTTGCTGCGTGGAAGGTTGAGTTAACTGTTGCTGTGGTTGTAGAGATTGCTGCGTGGAAGGTCGAGTTTACTGTTGCTGTGGTTGTAGAGATTGTTGCTTGGAAGGTTGAGTTAGCGGTTGCTGTGGTAGTGTGTATGTTGGATCTCTTTGGCTTGAGGATTGAGTGGGACTGCAGTTTCCTTTAACATGTTTCCTTTCCTGTTGTAGGATTCATTTATAATTTTTGCATTGAACCATAAATCATGTTTTGCCTTCTCTTCCGGGGGCAATACTGGCAACAGAGCCTTCTGAGCATCTCTTGCTTCCTTGATTAAGTTTAAATACTTCATAAACACACATTGATTCAGTTTAAATACTTCATAAACACACATTGATTAAGTTTAAATACTTCATAAACACACATTGATTAAGTTTAAATACTTCATAAACACGCATTGCACCTCATGTTGGGATCCAGTTTGCATCCACTCCCAAATGCTTTGAGTGTCAATATGCTTTTTCGTTTCATGACCGGTGTCTCCGTTTCAACAACACTTTGAGTGGTTTCGGACTACTTTTCAGCCTCTGGGGGCTGTGAACCCTTTACAACAGCCAGTGTGCATTGCGTCACCATCAGTAGGCCTATGCGTTTCAGCCCCACTGGCGGGTAGTTCAACCATTACGCATATTTCATTTTCATCCTGAACACCTTTATCAGACACCATAATAAATAGCAATGCAAAATACCAACAGTTCAAATATAAAACAGTGCCTTCAGTGAAATCAGAACAACGTGCAAAACCCAAACTTAAATCACAGTTAAAACTTCAAAACCTTCAGAACAGAGTCAGACCCACAAAAGGGTTAAAACCATGGGTTGTAGTGGTTGCAGTGATGGTAGTTGCTGTAGTAATGGTTGTGGTGGTTGAGGGATTGCTGCGTGCAAGGTTGAGATAACTGTTGCTGTGGTTGTAGAGATTGCTGTGTGGAAGGTTGAGTTAACTGTTGCTGTGGTTGTAGAGATTGCTGTGTGGAAGGTTGAGTTAACTGTTGCTGTGGTTGTAGAGTTTGCTGTGTGGAAGGTTGAGTTAACTGTTGCTGTGGTTGTAGAGATTGCTGTGTGGAAGGTTGAGTTAGCAGTTGCTGTGGTTGTAGAGATTGCTGCGTGGAAGGTTGAGTTAGCAGTTGCTGTGGTTGTAGAGGTTGCTGCGTGGAAGGTTGAGTTAACTGTTGCTGTGGTTGTAGAGATTGCTGTTTGGAAGGTTGAGTTAACTGTTGCTGTGGTTGTAGAGGTTGCTGTGTGGAAGGTTGAGTTAGCAGTTGCTGTGGTTGTAACACACATTGATTCAGTTTAAATACTTCATATACACACATTGATTAAGTTGAAATACTTCATAAACACACATTGATTAAGTTTAAATACTTCATAAACACCCATTGATTAAGTTTAAATACGTCATAAACACACGTTGCACCTCATGTTTGGATCCAGTTTGCATCCACTCCCAAATGCTTTTTTGCAGGTTAGATGCCTTGTTCAATTTTGCCTTTCTCTCTTTTTGCAATGTTTCCAGTTTATCCAGTTGGGCTTTAGGTGTCAATATGCTTTTTCGTCTCCGTTTCGTGTCTCCGTTTCGACAGCACTTTGAGTGGTTTCGGACAGTTTTTCAGCCTCTGTGGGCTGTGAACCCTTTACAACAGCCAGCGTGCATTGTGTCACCATCAGTAGGCCTATGCCTTCAGTGAAATCAGAACAATGTGCTAAACCCAAACTTAAATCAGTTAAAAACTCAAAACCTTCAGAACAGAGTCAGACCCACAAACGGGTTACAACCTAACATTGTAACAGTGAACCATGAACCCTCGAACGGGTTACAACCATAAAACTGAAACCATGAACCACCAATGCATTGGACTTGTACCCGGTTGTAGACTTTCTGTGGTTGTAGAGGTTGCTGCGTGGAAGGTTGAGTTAACTGTTGCTGTGGTTGTAGAGATTGCTGTGTGGAAGGTTGAGTTAACTGTTGCTGTGGTTGTAGAGGTTGCTGCGTGGAAGGTTGAGTTAACTGTTGCTGTGGTTGTAGAGATTGCTGCGAGGAAGGTTGAGTTAACTGTTGCTGTGGTTGTAGAGGTTGCTGCGTGGAAGGTTGAGTTAACTGTTGCTGTGGTTGTAGAGGTTGCTGTGTGGAAGGTTGAGTTAGCAGTTGCTGTGGTTGTAACACATTGATTCAGTTTAAATACTTCATAAACACACATTGATTAAGTTGAAATACTTCATAAACACACATTGATTAAGTTTAAATACACATTGATTAAGTTTAAATACTTCATAAACAACAAACATTGATTCAGTTTAAATACTTCATAAACACACATTGATTAAGTTTAAATACGTCATAAACACACATTGCACCTCATGTTTGGATCCAGTTTGCATCCACTCCCAAATGCTTTTTTGCAGGTTAGATGCCTTGTTCAATTTTGCCTTTCTCTCTTTTTGCAAAGTTTCCAGTTTATCCAGTAGGGCTTTAGGTGTCAATATGCTTTTTCGTCTCCGTTTCGTGTCTCCGTTTCGACAGCACTTTGAGTGGTTTCGGACAGTTTTTCAGCCTCTGTGGGCTGTGAACCCTTTACAACAGCCAGCGTGCATTGTCACCATCAGTAAGCATATGCCTTCAGTGAAATCAGAACAATGTGCTAAACCCAAACTTAAATCAGTTAAAACCTCAAAACCTTCAGAACAGAGTCAGACCCACGAACAGGTTACAACCATAACATTGTAACAGTGAACCATGAACCCTCGAACGGGTTACAACCATAAAACTGAAACCATATGAACCACCAATGCATTGGACTTGTACCCGATTGTAGACTTGCTGTGGTTGTAGAGGTTGCTGCGTGGAAGGTTGAGATAATTGTTGCTGTGGTTGTAGAGATTGCTGTGTGGAAGGTTGAGTTAACTGTTGCTGTGGTTGTAGAGATTGCTGTGTGGAAGGTTGAGGTAACTGTTGCTGTGGTTGTAGAGATTGCTGTGTGGAAGGTTGAGTTAACTGTTGCTGTGGTTTTAGAGGTTGCTGCGTGGAAGGTTGAGTTAACTGTTGCTGTGGTTGTAGAGGTTGCTGCATGGAAGGTTGAGTTAACTGTTGCTGTGGTTGTAGAGATTGCTGCGAGGAAGGTTGAGTTAACTGTTGCTGTGGTTGTAGAGATTGCTGTGTGGAAGGTTGAGTTAACTGTTGCTGTGGTAGTGGAGATTGTTGTGTGGAAGGTTTAGTTAGCGGTTGCTGTGGTAGTGGAGGTTGCTGCATGGTAGGTTGGAACTTTTTGGCTTGAGGATTGAGTGTGACTGTGGGTTTCTTTAACAAGTTTCCTTTCCCGTTGTAGGATTCATTTATAATTTTTCTCTCTTTTAGCAAAGGTTCCCAGTTCATCCAGTAGGGCTTTAGGTGTCAATTATGCTTTTTCGTTTTGTGATCAAGTGTCTCCGTTTCAACAACACTTTGAGTGGTTTCGGACAGTTTCAGCCTCTGTGGGCTGTGAACCCTTTACAACAGCCAGTGTGCATTGTGTCACCATCAGTAGGCCTATGCCTTCAGTGAAATCAGAACAATGTGCTAAACCCAAACTTAAATCAGATAAAACCTCAAAACCTTCAGAACAGAGTCAGACCCACGAACGGGTGGCAACCATAACATTGTAACAGTCAACCATGAACCCTCGAGCGGGTTACAACCATAAAACTGAAACCATGAACCACCAATGCATTGGACTTGTACCCGATTGTAGACTTGCTGTGGTTGTAGAGGTTGCTGTATGGAAGGTTGAGATAACTGTTGCTGTGGTTTTAGAGGTTGCTGCATGGAAGGTTGAGGTAACTGTTGCTGTGGTTGTAGAGATTGCTGTGTGGAAGGTTGAAGTAACTGTTGCTGTGGTTGTAGAGATTGCTGTGTGGAAGGTTGAGGTAACTGTTGATGTGGTTGTAACACACATTGATTCAGTTTAAATACTTCATAAACACACATTGATTAAGTTTAAATACTTCATAAACAACAAACATTGATTCAGTTTAAATACTTCATAAACACACATTGATTAAGTGGTTGTAACACACATTGATTCAGTTTAAATACTTCATAAACACACATTGATTAAGTTGAAATACTTCATAAACACACATTGATTAAGTTTAAATACTTCATAAACAACAAACATTGATTACGTTTAAATACTTCATAAACACACATTGATTACGTTTAAATACGTCATAAACACACATTGCACCTCATGTTTGGATCCAGTTTGCATCCACTCCCAAATGCTTTTTTTGCAGGTTAGATGCCTTGTTCAATTTTGCCTTTCTCTCTTTTTGCAAAGTTTCCAGTTTATCCAGTTGGGCTTTAGGTGTCAATATGCTTTTTCGTCTCCGTTTCGTGTCTCCGTTTCGACAGCAGTTTGAGTGGTTTCGGACAGTTTTTCAGCCTCTGTGGGCTGTGAACCCTTTACAACAGCCAGCGTGCATTGTGTCACCATCAGTAGGCCTATGCCTTCAGTGAAATCAGAACAATGTGCTAGACCCAAACTTAAATCAGTTAAAACCTCAAAACCTTCAGAACAGATTCAGACCCACGAACGGGTTACAACCATAACATTGTAACAGTGAACCATGAACCCTCGAACGGGTTACAACCATAAAACTGAAACCATGAACCACCAATGCATTGGACTTGTACACGGTTGTAGACTTGCTGTGGTTGTAGAGGTTGCTGCGTGGAAGGTTGAGTTAACTGTTGCTGTGGTTGTAGAGATTGCTGTGTGGAAGGTTGAGGTAACTGTTGCTGTGGTTATAGAGATTGCTGTGTGGAAGGTTGAGTTAGCCGTTGCTGTGGTTGTAGAGGTTGCTGCGTGGAAGGTTGAGTTAACTGTTGCTGTGGTTGTAGAGGTTGCTGCGTGGAAGGTTGAGTTAACTGTTGCTGTGGTTGTAGAGATTGCTGCGTGGAAGGTTGAGTTAGTGGTTGCTGTGGTAGTGGAGGTTGCTGCATGGTAGGTTGGAACTCTTTGGCTTGAGGATTGAGTGTGACTGTGGGTTCTTTTAAAATGGTTCCTTTCATGTAGTAGGATTCCATTCCATCTGAATGTGTGAGTGACAGAGCTTGGCGACTGGGGGTTTGTAACACTACTATGTTTGCATTGGTAGCTCTCATTTGTCTTTTTCAGCATTTTTTCCTCCTCCTCCATTTCCCTTTTCTTTTTCAGAATGTTTTCCTTTGTACTTTGTGTCCAAGTATTCACTTCAACTGCAAATTCCTTGACATTTATCATTTTTGCATTGAACCATAAATCATGTTTTGCATTCTACTCCGGGGGCAATACTGGCAACAGAGCCTTCTGAGCATCTCTTGCTTCCTTGATTAAGTTTAAATACTTCATAAACACACATTGATTCAGTTTAAATACTTCATAAACACACATTGCACCTCATGTTTGGATCCTGTTTGCATCCACTCCCAAATGCTTTTTTGCAGGTTAGATGCCTTGTTCAATTTTGCCTTTCTCTCTTTTTGCAAAGTTTCCAGTTTATCCAGTAGGGCTTTAGGTGTCAATATGATTTTTCATGTCGTGACTGGTGTCTCTGTTTCGACAACACTTTGAGTGATTTCAGACAGTTTTTCAGCCTCTGGGGGCTGTGAACCCTTTACAACAGCCAGCGTGGCTGGCTCAACCTGCGCAAATTCAAGTTCAAGTTCAACCCTTTGAGCGTGCATTGCGTCATTATCAGTAGGCCTATGCATTTCAGCCCCAGTGGCAGGTAGTTAAACCATTACGCATAATTCATTTTCATCCTGAACACCTTTATCAGACGCCATAATAAATAGCAATGCAAAATACCAGCAGTTCAAATATAAAACAGTGCTTTAAGTGTAATCAGAACAATGTGCAAAACCCAAACTTAAATCACAGTTAAAACCTCAAAACCTTCAGAACAGAGTCAGACCCACGAACCGGTTGCAACCATAACATTTTAACAGTGAACCATGAACCCTCAAACAGGTTACAACCATAAAACATTAGAAATGCTGTCTGTTGGTTTAATTAGATTGTCCACATCATCCTCATTCTCTTGAACCACAACCACATTTACACAGCCTTTGTACTTTGTGTCCAAGTATTCACTTCATCCACAAATTCCTTGACA
The DNA here is from genome assembly GCF_963921795.1 of Nannobrachium achirus. Lineage (NCBI taxonomy): Eukaryota > Metazoa > Chordata > Actinopteri > Myctophiformes > Myctophidae > Nannobrachium > Nannobrachium achirus. The sequence continues at coordinate 74,610,102 of NC_137815.1, read as the reverse complement.
TTTATCCTTTTTGTATTGTACCATAAATCATGTTTTGCCTCCTCCTCCTTTAAATACTTCATAAACAGACATTGATTAAGTTTAAAAACTTCATAAACACACATTGCACCTCATGTTTGGATCCAGTTTGCATCCAGTTCATAAACACACATTGATTAAGTTTAAATACTTCATAAACACAAATTGATTATGTTTAAATACTTCATAAACACACATTGATTATGTTTAAATACTTCATAAACACACATTGATTAAGTTTAAATACTTCATAAACACACATTGCACTTCATGTTTGGGCTTTAGGTGTCAATATTCTTTTTCATTTTGTGACTGGTGTCTCCGTTTCGACAACACTTTGGGTGATTTCGGACAGTTTTTCAGCCTCTGGGGGCTGTGAACCCTTTACAACAGCCAGCGTGGCTGGCTCAACCTGCGCAAATTCAATTTCAAGTTCAACCCTTTGAGCGTGCATTGCGTCACCATCAGTAGGCCTATGCGTTTCAGCCCCAGTGGCGGGTAGTTCAACCATTACGCATAATTCATTTTCACCCTGAACACCTTTATCAGACGCCATAATAAATAGCAATGCAAAATACCAGCAGTTCAAATATATAACCGTGCTTTTAGTGAAATCAGAACAATGTGCAAAACCCAAACTTAAATCACAGTTAAAACCTCAAAACCTTCAGAACAGAGTCAGACCCACGAACCGGTTGCAACCATAACATTTTAACAGTGAACCATGAACCCTCAAACAGGTTACAACCATAAAACATTAGAAATGCTGTCTGTTGGTTTAATTATATTGTACACATCATCCTCATTCTCTTGAACCACAACCACATTTACACAGCCTTTGTACTTTGTGTCCAAGTATTCACTTCATCCACAAATTCCTTGACATTTATCCTTTTTGCATTGAACCATAACTCATGTTTTGCCTTCTCCTCCTCCTTTAAATACTTCACAAACAGACTTCGATTAAGTTTAAATACTTCATAAACACACATTGCACATCACACATCACAGTTCATTATTAATTTGCTAAAACAAAAACATCCCTTCCTTCTCTCTCTCAAGCTCATTAAACGCCAAAAACCTGGCAAGACCATAATTCCATAATTCTTTAGAATCATGACATTGCGTACATGAGTAAATAATGTGACAAAAAAGCAACAGGGGCTGTGGTGAAAAAGTGGTTAATAATGAGACATTCCCTCAAAACATCAAACACATCACACCCTCCCAGGTTTAAGATGCTGCACCATCACACAGAGGAAATGATTTATATAAGCAAACAGGCTGTGTGAAAGCACACCTGTCTGAGAGGAGCTAGCAGTCATAAAGTAAGATCTAAGAATAAGAAAGATATACCCTATCTAAGTGCCTGCACTGCTTTTACTGAGTGCAGACACAGAACACATCCTAATCTATGGCCTAATTGGGTTGGACAAAATAAGGCAACTCAGCAAAATCATTAGGGGGTGGCAAACTGGCGAATGATGTGACTTCAACATCCTCTCCATCAGAGTGGATCATTTCCCTATCCTGGGCGAGAGCACGGTCAGACAGTGCATAATCAGCTATGGGGATCATAGCATACTGGCCTATGAATGACTTCATGAATGACTTAACAAGAATACCAAGACAAGGGATCACGCAACACACCAAGACAGCAAAAACCAACACCAAGACACAGACAAGACAGACTGACACCTCATCTTTGGATCCAGTTTGCATCCAGTTCATAAAAACACATTGATTAAGTTGAATATTTCATAAACACACATTGATTCTGTTTAAATACTTCATAAACACACATTGATTATGTTTAAATACTTCATAAACACACATTGATTATGTTTAAATACTTCATAAACACACATTGATTATGTTTAAATACTTCATAAACACACATTGATTAAGTTTAAATACTTCATAAACACACATTGCACTTCATGTTTGGGCTTTAGGTGTCAATATTCTTTTTCGTTTTGTGACTGGTGTCTCCGTTTCGACAACACTTTGAGTGATTTCGGACAGTTTTTCAGCCTCTGGGGGCTGTGAACCCTTTACAACAGCCAGTGTGGCTGGCTCAACCTGCGCAGATTCAAGTTCAACCCTTTGAGCTTTGAGCGTGCATTGCATCACCATCAGTAGGCCTATGCGTTTCAGCCCCACTGGCGGGTAGTTGAACCATTACGCATAATTCATTTTCACCCTGAACACCTTTATCAGACACCATACTAAATAGCAATGCAAAAATACGAGCAGTTCAAATATATAACCGTGCTTTCAGTGAAATCAGAACAATGTGCAAAACCCAAACTTAAATCACAATTAAAACCTCAAAACCTTCAGAACAGAGTCAGACCCACGAACAGGTTGCAACCATAACATTTTAACAGTGAACCATGAACCCTCAAACAGGTTACAACCATAAAACATTAGAAATGCTGTCTGTTGGTTTAATTAGATTGTCCACATCATCCTCATTCTCTTGAACCACAACCACATTTACACAGCCTTTGTACTTTGTGTCCAAGTATTCACTCATTTATCCTTTTTGCATTGAACCATAACTCATGTTTTGCCTTCTCCTCCTCCTTTAAATAATTCATAAACAGACTTCGATTAAGTTTAAATACTTCATAAACACACATTGCACATCACACATCACAGTTCATTATTAATTTGCTAAAACAAAAACATCCCTTCCTTCTCTCTCTCAAGCTCATTAAACGCCAAAAACCTGGCAAGACCATAATTCCATAATTCTTTAGAATCATGACATTGCGTACATGAGTAAATAATGTGACAAAAAAGCAACAGGGGCTGTGGGGGAAAAGTGGTTAATAATGAGACATTCCCTCAAAACATCAAACACATCACACCCTCCCAGGTTTAAGATGCTGCACCATCAAACAGAGGAAATGATTTATATAAGCAAACAGGCTGTGTGAAAGCACACCTGTCTGAGAGGAGCTAGCAGTCATAAAGTAAGATCTAAGAATAAGAAAGATATACCCTATCTAAGTGTCTGCACTGCTTTTACTGAGTGCAGACACAGAAAACATCCTAATCTATGGCCTAATTGGGTTGGAGAAAATAAGGCAACTCGGCAAAATCATTAGGGGGTGGCAAACTGGCGAATGATGTGACTTCAACATCCTCTCCATCAGAATGGATCATTTCCCTATCCTGGGCGAGAGCACGTCCAGACAGTGCATAACCAGCTGTGGGGATCATAGCATACTGGCCTATGAATGACTTCATGAATGACTTAACAAGAACACCAAGACAAGGGATCACGCAACACGCCAAGACAGCAAAAACCAACACCAAGACACAGACAAGACAGACTGACTTGCCCTCCCTCTCACAGTTCATTATTAATTTGCTAAAACAAAAACATCTCTTCCTTCTCTCTCCCAAGCTCATTAATTAAACGCCAAAAACCTTCTCATTCTCACAGCCATAAAACAAAGAGGCACTATGTGATTGGTGACCTTCAGAAACACGTGACCATCTTGCAGACTTCACGTAAACATCAATGTCCAAATGCACTGCAAATACATGTTGTTGTTTATTAAACCAGAGCATACTAGCAGAGGTGGAGAAAGTACTCACATTTTCTACTCTCGGTCGTCCTCAGACGAGCTTCCATCGGAGTCTCCAATCGTTCCGGTTCTCCATACACCCGGCCATCTCCGAAGAGCTTTCAGCTCAGCATGTCACTGAGTTTGAACCACTGTCAGTACAGTTGTGCTTATGTGCCTATGCTTATGTGTGCATATGCTTATGTGCATAATATGCTTATGTGCATATGCTTATGTGTGCATAGCTTATGTGCATAATATGCTTATGTGCATATGCTTATGTGTGCATATGCTTATGTGCATAATATGCTTATGTGCATATGCTTATGTGTGCATATGCTTATGCTATGCTTATGTGCTTACGTTGACATGTCAGAGTGAGTTTGAACCACTGTCAGTACAGTAAGGAGTTGTGCTTATGTGCTTACGTTGACCTTCTGACATGTCAGAAGGTCACACCAGTTCGAGGAGAGGTTGCCCCCCGAAGGGGGTCCTCGCACGGCTGACTTGTGAACGCGGCGTCCCGTTTGGGCGGAACCTTCGCCCCGGCCCGGGGGCCGTCGGGGAACATTAGGCCACACTCTTGCCCACCCGAGGGGGCACGGCACAAACGATGTCTGAGATCCCCCGTCACAAGGACGGCGGACCCTAACTCAATGTGCACTTCGAGTGCTTGGCACCTCGTTCCTCCCATCCGCCGTACTCCTCAGCCTAACCGACTCCCCACGCAACTTCACGCAGACCGCTCCACGCGATAGGGAAGCCGGCAGGCTCTTTCTGCTTGCACTGATGCCCAAGAGGATCAAGAGACTTGATCGGGGAGAGGGACACCACCGAGGGCCCTCGTATGGCTGAGTAGAGGGATGCGGCTCCCCGTTGACCCGTAGGTCGTTGGGGACGTTATGCTTCGCTCTGCCCACGAAGGGTGCGGCACAAACGAAACCTGAGATCCCCTGCCCCGGGAGGGACGAGGAGACCCTAGTTCAATGTGCACTTCAAGCGAGAGCACCTCAACCATGCCTCAGCCACACTCCCCAACGCTCCGACCCCCACCCGTTCCACACGGAGAACGGCTCCACGCAGATAGGAGGCTGGAGTATTCTCTCCATGGCATCACTGCAATGCGCCTTAGGACACCGGGAGGGGCACAGGCTTCGCGCCCGTGTCCCTCCTACCGACCCCTGCTGACTCCGCGTCAGGGAGGGCATCGGATCGTGAGGTTGTGGGCCAGTGGAGGGGTGTGTGTGTGTGTGTGTGTGTGTGTGTGTGTGTGTGTGTGTGTGTGTGTGTGTGTGTGTGTGTGTTTACGTTGACATGTCAGAGCCTTCTGGGTAATGTAGTTGTCCTGAAGGAGGATGTTGGGCTGGTTGAGGAGCCTAGAATAGACACAGGAATTAACCCATTAAGACCAGGAACACATCATTACTTTAACCATTGTTTTCATGTTTTAACATTAAAAACAATAGCAGATGCAAGCTTGTAGATCTGCCATTTTTGAATTTGTATCAATTTGTGCAAGTCTTTGAATATTTGACCCAATTCTATAATCTATCTTAAATAAGTAAATGTACTTACTAGTTACTTTAAGCCACTGTATAGGCCTACTAGCTTTAACTCTTAATAAGACAGCAGTGATTTGCTTTGGATGTTTGACATTATGTGAAGTCCACAAGATGGACACACATTTTGTCAGGTCACCAATTTCCCCATAACACCGGAGGAGGAGCTAGGCAGAAATATGAGGCTTGGAATTTGTCTTGAAAAGAACCACAGAAGTCTTTAGACCAGGGCTCTTCATCGTTTTCAGGCCAAGGACCCCTTAATCGAGAGAGAGAGAGATGAAGCAGGGACCCCCACAACAGATACAGTAGTTTTGTTTGACAGCACAATCATCAGTGTATTTTGGATTCATGTCAATTTGTGTTTTCAGATATTTAACCACTTGACCATCAATACTTAATAAACTTGACCTTTTAGTCATTGACCCACAAGCCCAAAAGCTCAAGGAATAGGGGTGATACCTGTGATGTCTTTCCATACTTTTTCTGTTGTATTTATTAGTTTGGTCATTAAGGTCCACAGAATGACAGGCCTGCTCTGCCGGAAACATCGCGAAAAAAACTTATGGCCATTTGTATATTCACTGTCCCATCGACTTCACTATACAGGAAAAGAAAAATATCTAAAAAATAAAATAAATGTGCTTTAAGTAGCATGTGAGGGGTCAAACTAGGGGTTCTTCATGATTCTGAATCCATTGCAAGCATTTGTTTTGCATGAAAAAACATTCCTAGGGCAAAATTATCAGCCCCCCAAAAGTGATGATTTTTTGATGACTCATCACTTTTTACAAATTTGCCCAAAACTTTGCCCAATGAATGTTTTTCATGCAAAACAAATGCTTGCAATGGATTCAGAATCATGAAGAACCCCTAGTTTGACCCCTCACATGCTACTTAAAGCACATTTATTTTTTGTATTATTTTCCTGTATAGTGAAGTTGATGGGACAGTGAATATACAAATGGCCATAACCTTTTTTCACAATGTTTCCGGCAGAGCAGGCCTCTCATTCTGTGGACCTTAATGACCAAACTAAGATAAAATAGAAATAAAAAGTGCGGCAGATCATCACAAGTCCTCTCCCATTATCAGGGAATGGGTCCCTGACTATTTCACTCTGTGCTTGGTCTGCTCTTTTTCCCCTCTACACTAAACCTCTTTGCCAGAAATAGCCGATCTACAAGCTCACAACGAGGCGTTGCATGTGTGCTTGTAGATCTGCTATTTTTGGCTAAAGTTCACAGATTATGTTCAAGTGGTTAATATAAAAGAGGAGAAAAAAGTTTTTATCATTCAAAGATTTGGAGGACCCCCTTGTAGTAACTCTGAGGACCCCCTAGGGGTCCCGGACCCCCTGTTGAAGACCCCTGCTTTAGACCAGTGGTTCTCAAAGTGTCTGGTTCACCTGTCAGCCTTTAGACCAGTGGTTCTCACAGTGTGGTCTGAGGACCCCCAGGGGTCCTCTCAACTTATCACCATCAGTATAAACCATACATGGGCAACTGGCGGCCCCCACCTTCACTTACTGTCTAGCGCCACCCGCAGGTTGATATGGGAATACTGATATTATTGATTTCAGCTGTTACAATTCTAAACATGCAAACATGACGCTGTCACCTGCTCCAAGTACGTCAGTCTATATTAGTAGCTTAATGACTAGTATTACATGTGTATTGTCCTTTAAGTTCATACAGTTAAAGGGACATTTCACTTTGGGAACACCCAGGACAGCTTTTGAATTTCTTCATTCAGTATTTAGATATTTGATATTCATTCCCCCTTCCAGGACCTTCCTATACAAACCCATTATAACTTCAAACTCCATTTTAACCATGATAGATTCAATGAAAACTGTCCTTTTTTCTGGTGACTCCTGACACCCTCTGAATACGTGAGCAGGCCATGTTTTTTTTCTTCTTTTTTTATAACATTTTTCATTGATTCCTATTAATCAAATGAAAATTATTAAATACAATAAAAGATTATATAAAAAAAAGTTATCAAAAGAAAACATGGCCTGCTCACGTTTTCAGAGGGTGTCAGGAGTCACCAGAAAAAAAGGACAGTTGTTTTCATTGAATCCATCATGGTTAAAATGGAGTTTGAAGTTATAATGGGTTTGTATAGGAAGGTCCTGGAAGGGGGAAATTAATTAACAAATATCTAAATACTGAATGAAGAAATTAAAAAAAACTGTCCTGGGTGTTCCCAAGAGCCTGATTAGATGATAAAATGACAAAAAGATTTTTTGAAAGTGAAATATCCCTTAAACATAAGTATAACTAAATGCATTTGATGTTAAATTAGGAATGTACTTTTCAGGCTAAAAACTAATAAGTTAATCATCTGGGGACCCCCCAACATCATTTGGGGACCCCCCTGGGGGTCCCGACCCACAGGTTGAGAACCTCTAGCCTAGAGAACAACCATCGCTATGGAGAAATAAAATACTAATAAAAACTCTTGCACTCTGAGTAGGACCCTTCACTTATTAACTGCCAAAACTCATCATATTTAAACTCATTACAGTTGGACATTAATTGTGTGAATGCAGTCAAGCACTGACTGGTTTATATAAAATATAGCCTACAGGCTAGATCAGGGGTCTTCAACGTTTTCACACCAGGGACCCCCAAACTGATGGGGAGATTGAGCAGGGACCCCCTACCACCACGTAGGGTCAGGCTACAAGATATGTTTTATTTTAAACATACATGTACAAGGTACAGTGAGCAGGGTGGCCGTACCACTGCCATTTCTAAACATACTACTTATTAACTGAGAACTGAAAAGAACTTCTGGGAACTCAGATTAACTGAGGACCAATGTCAATACTATCAACAATCTGACAGTTACACAGTAATCTAATCATGTATAAAAGCTATTCAAAATGGTCAAACTCATTGTCATCATTTTTAACATACAGTAAATGTGGAAAATGTTAGAATGACCATTTTTGCAGTACCTCAGCGGACCCCCTAGGGCTCGCGGACCCCCTGTTGAAGACCTCTGGCTAGATTATAGAATGTAGTCTAATTAAAATAATACAACCTACTGTATGTGTGGCTGCAGAAAGCCTGGTATGTGTGGCCCTAAACATCATCAGTACAACACCAAACAGCTCATTCCATCCTAACAACTCAGTGACTTTCAGATCAGATTTAAATCTCTTTATGAAAACTTCACGAAGCTTCAAACACAAATACTCGTTGAATAAACTCATTTAGCTTCTCTTTAGCACAATTTGCAGGCATAATAAATCCACCATAAATAAAGAAGTCCTTCTACAATACAGGCTAGCCTACAACACATTAGATATGGCAGGAGGCCTCGATCAAATAAACAATTATTTTAAAAAGCAAATGAATCTCAGTTAAACCAACAAGACAATAAAGGAATAAAGAAACTGTCGGCTCTGATGTTCTCATTTAGGAACAAATTACAAGAGATAATCGACCCATCAAAAAATAAATTATACTGATTATACAATGATCAAAACAAAATGATTTAAATGAAATCATAGTCATTTAAACCAAGCAGAGAATAAATCAATGCAAGTCGAGGCTCGTTTCAACTCAACTAACCCAAGCCGAGACAAAAAAGTAAAGAAACACTGAACAAACATTTCAACACAACTAGCCCAAGCCGAGACAAAACAGTAAATAAACACTGAACAAACATTTCAACACCTTTAAACACTGTTTATAATGACATCAAAGCCATTAAATTAACAACAGGGACTAATTAATTAATGATAAGTGAATTAAACTCACGGTATCAAAGCAGCAGAACCAAACACATCAAACAGAAAGCAGCAGAGACAGAAATCCACGCATCTCATAACAACAACTTAAAGTGATTTCACTCACGGTATGAAAGCAGCAAGTCCAACACCAAACAGTCAGCTGCGCCACACGGCCGTACGGCCAAACTATAGAACAGCATTTATAGACCTGGGGTAGTTATTTTACCTCTGCAGGGTTTCTGTAAGGCAGTGGTTCGCAACCTTTTCCGGCTGGGGACCCCCCAAAATAATGATATTTTAACTGGAGACCCCCCACAATAATCGTATTTTAACTGGGGACCCCTCCACCCCCACCCTGACGAGCACTAGCTTACAGTTGACTCAACTGTGTTATTTTTGTATAACAGTTCTATTGTGAAAATAGCAGATCTACATGCTCACAACGCATTGCGATGCGAGGCATGTAGATGAGATGTGTGAGCATGTAGATCTGCTATTTTCACAATTTCTGCCTCTAATATTTGACAATTTGGCCAATGTTTAATTTGTCATTTTAGAGGTATTAAAACGTCATTAAATTGTCACTTCTATACCTTCTATACAATTAAACTTTATGTTGGTTTGTTTACAGTTGAGTGAGAAAACAATGTTGCAACATTAAGTTAATCATCTGGGGCCCCCCCAAAATAATGTGGGGACCCCCTTGGGGGTCTCTACCCACAGGTTGAGAACCACTGCTGTTAGGCACACAGTGATGTGACATGGGGTAGTTATTTACCTCTGCTCGGTTTCTGTAAGCTCACAGCTTACAACCACTAATAAAGTCAGAACGCGAGAAGTGTGAATGATCTGCCTAAAATGTAAGGTTTTCTGTGTTTTGTTAAACAGAACAACATTTATAAATAATAGTTTGAAGCTTTATAATCAGGACACAACGCGCTTGCCTTACAGACTCTAGTCAAGGCATAAAGGTACCTCCCACCTAGACTGATAGAAAGTTGAATGAATGGAGATATTTGGGGGGTCTCCAGATGTTTCACTTATATATTGGTTAACATTTATTTTCTCACTCAGCAGTAAACAGACCAACATACAGTAGCATATAAGTGTATACAGGGTATCTGCACATTCCTAAAGTGATCATTCAGGCTGGGAACACATTTTGCTGTTTGGGAGGGGCTTACAGTACATGTACAGTATGTAGCAACATATTTGTTTTGTAGGCTAATTTCTGTTTTAGCCCTATTCTATAGGTTAGGCCTAAATGGGTTAAGGACTTTTAAGATCTTTTTAGTACCTCTGGTCAAACATCGGCCAAATTGTCAAATATTAAAGGCAATAGCAGATCTACATGCTCACAACACGAGGCGTTGTGAGCATGTAGATCTGCTATTTTCACAATAAAACAGATCGAGTCAAACTAATGTAATGCCAACTCCTACAATTCCAAGTGCTCGTCAGGGTGGGGGGTCCCCAGTTGAAATATGTTTATTTTGGGGGGTCATGGACTGAACAGGTTGAGAACCATTGCTTTAGAGCAACAGCAATAAACCAGTGTGGGGGCAGACCTCTATTCAGAAACACCCCTACTTGAAACTTCCCTATTCAGAAATACCCCCACTGAGGTTAGGGTTTAGGTTAGGTTTAGGTGACACCTCCATTTAGAATAATGGAAGTCAATCTTCTGAATAGCAATGTTTCTGAATAGAGATGCATGGTGGCCCTCTGGTTTGAGTGTGAAAATCCCCCCTGGCCTGTACACCTAAATGCCCTCAGCACTATGATGGCAGTTTGGCCCAGCAAACAATAGCTTGGTTAGCTAGTCCTCCTACAATAGCTCACATACATCTGGTTAGCGCTCATTACAAACTCACTACATTATACAAAACATAGCAAAATGACTCAAATACAAGAAAATACCAAAACATACCCAGTCAATATATTCCAGGATCCCTCTAGATACCTGGTACAGCTCATGCTTCCAGGTCTGCTACAAACACCCAAATGAGAGGCTTCTGGGCAAACCACTAGGCTCGCCCACCTGGCCATGCCTTAAAGGGCCAGCGCTACAGAACACAGATGCATAGGCTGTCAATGGTTGCTGTTGCAACTCTAGATTCAAATAATCTAGAGTTGCAATTTGCGGCTTTTAATTTATTTGTGCATCAATGACAGTCTGTTTCTACATTGTGGTATTGATACGTTTTAATTTAAAGTAAAAAAGAGAAAGGTCTCCGCCAGGCCAGGTAGGTTATTGTGGGCCAGCAACGGACACAACATAACGTTTTACTGGGATGTTTATGCTCTGTTGTCTTCTTGCTGCAGTTACAATATATATATTAAAAAAAAACATCACAAGATGTAGCCTGGGGTCGACGGGTGTTTCGGGTCTCGCAACATCATACACCCTCGCCCAGGTGACCCAGCCGGGGTTGATCAAGTCCCGACTTACGTCCCAGTAGCTATCCACGATCAGTCCTATTAGGGAAAGACAGGGTCACTCAATGTGCTGCACCGGAACTACTCTGCCGGGATTGGGGGTACTATTCTGGCGCGTGGAAGAACTAGGCTCTATGGGTTGACTCCTGGCCGGGCTCCTCCTACGTCTCACCAGGTCCTCTCCTGCTCTCACCAGGTCCAGGCCCTTTGCGTTGCACCAGACCCCAATCCAAACATTCCATTCAGCTGCTGCAGGTGGTTTGGCCGCAAGGGTTGGCTGGTGGTAGTACTACAAGCTCAGTTCAGTTCAGAGTTTATTTGTCACATATTTTACAATAGTGAAATGTCATAGACGACTCCTCAAAGCATATGCCACAAAAACAAAACAAGACAGACATAGAAAACAGTAATGATGTCGGGGTTATTGCACAAAACAAATAAGGTGTTCAAAAGTGCCTTAAAAAAACAAACAAACAAAAGCAAAGTGTCTTTAGTCAGTGCCATTTAGGTATCTTATGGCTTGAGGAAAGAAACTCCTCCTGAGTCTCTCTGTTTTTGCCATAAGTGACTGGTACCTCCTCCCCCCCCCTCCCTGAGCTGAGGAGAGTGAATAGTCCGTGGTTGGGGTGACTGGGGTCTCACAGTATTTTCACTGTTCTAGACTTGCACCGCCTTATATAGATGGTATCGAGGCCACAGAGCTCCGCCCCTATAGTGCGCTCAGCTGAACGCACTACTCTCCGCAGCGCGCTGCGGTCCTGTACGGTGGTGTTACCGTACCAGGCGGTGATGTTCCCAGTCAGTAAACTTTCAATGGTGGATGTGTAGAAGCTCTTCAGGACGCTTTTAGAGGATCGGAATCTCTTCAGCCGCCTCAGATGGTATAGTCTCTGTTGAGCTTTCTTCACCACAGTGTCCAGGTGGGTGGACCATGTCAGATCCTCGTCAATCTGGACACCGAGGTATTTAAATGACTTCACCCTCTCCACGGGGGTCCCGTCGATGGTAAGAGGGAGTTCCGCACCTGCTTCCTCCCGAAGTCCACCAGCAGCTCCTTGGTCTTACCGACGTTAAGGTGGAGATTGTCTCTCTGACACCTCTGTGTCACACGCCTCACCTCGTCCAGATAGGCCGTCTCGTCGTTGTTGTGGACCAGGCCTATCACAACGGTGTCGTCGGCAAAGTTGATGATGGTGTTGGAGTCTGCGGTGGCTACACAGTCGTGCGTGTACAAGGAGTACAGTAACGGTGACAGGACGCAGCCCTGGGGGGCCCCTGTGTTGAGGGTGAGGGAAGATGAAGTGTGCCGGCCCATCTTCACCACCTGAGGTCTTCCCGTCAAGAAGTCCAGGATCCACCTGCAGAGGGCGTCTCCCATCCCCAGGCTCCTGAGCTTAGTGACGAGGGTGTGGGGGAGGATCGTATTGAATGCTGAACTGTAGTCAATGAACAGCAGTCTTGCATAGTTCAACACTTTCCCCTTGCTCTTCTCCAGGTGGGAAAGGACAGTGTGTAATAAGTGAGCAATAGCATCCTCAGTGGATCTGTTGGGCCGGTACGCAAATTGTAGAGGGTCCAGGGTGTTGGGTAGTGAGGAGCAGATGTGTGCCTTGACCAGCTTCTCAAAACATTTCATCACCACAGAGGTGAGTGCAACTGGGCGATAGTCGTTATGACCGGCTGGTCTTGGTTTTTTGGGTATGGGGATGATGGTGGATCTCTTAAAGGTTAAATGACATTCTGTTTTTACCAATCATAAAAGTCTTTGCCCTGGTCCTAAAAACATGTTTTAAAATGTTTAAACTTGAAAATCCACTCCATGGAGCCATGGTGTCTCTCTCTGTTTAGGTGTCATGAAAAACGGTCTGTCACCTGAAATACTCTAAACTCACCACCAGGGGAGCCTCTCTCTCCCACTCATTCTAACAAAATAAATATTAGTAGGCCTATAGTGCAGTAAGTACATGTACTTGAGTACAATTTTGAGTATTAGCCCTAACCCTAACCCTAACCCTTTCCAATTTTCAATTCTTATACTTCTACTCCACTACATCTCAGAGGCAAATGCACTTTATCTCTCCACTACAATCATTTGGAGGCTTTAGTTACTAGTAACTTTGTAGATTTTGATTATTAATACAAATCAATCACTTCAGCCCTTATAGGACAGCGATTCTCAAACTATGGTACCCAAAGTGGCCACACACACACACGCACGCACACACGCACGCGCACGCACATACAGATCTGCGGCCGCCCCGGCTCCAACACACAGAGATGCGTGCTCACATTTTTTGTTGCTTTCGCACAAGACAGTGGCTGTGACACAGACACACACACAACCATGGCAGCTAAAGAGGCTGAGCTAAGCCCTGGCCTGAGGCATACGCGTCTGCATGATCAGCGGGGAATTGTGTCATTACGAGCCGAGGCGCGGGTGTTTTTTCTTACCCCGGGAACGATACATTACCGGAGCCCTGCGGTTACTATGTACCTTCGCGGAGTTCAATTTAGACCGTCGGCGCCGCGGTAACGTTCAGCTCCGCTCCGCAATGCAGAAAAACGTCATGGTCCTTTGTAGTTATAGCAACATATTTTGGCTAAATGCCTCAGTTTAGAGAAACACCTATTGCTTGTGTTATAGCGTTTTACTGTCTGCTCGCATTACTGTCTGTCTGTCTGTGTGTGTGTGTGTGTGGGTGCGCTGTGCACTGTCACAGCAACGACAGAGTGTCGGTAAAAGGAGGGAGGTTCCACTTAGCTCTACCCCGGGGAGCAGTGCACTGTTAGTCGGACACAGCCGACACAGAGTGTCGGTAAGAAGGAGAGAGGTTCCGCTGTGCGCAAATACATAGCGATTTTAATTATTTCACTAAAGCATAAACAGACTACTTGATATGAAGGATATTGATGTAAATAAGATATTTGAATGGATAAATGTATTTTATATGCCCATATTTACAATTAAAGGACGATATAATGTAAGAGGTCACTTCCTCAAAACTTGGGCTGTGGAGAAATAACTCTATGGGAGACATGGAGACTGGGAGAGAGGAGGACTGACGACGTATGAGTCCAGTATCCAATGAACTGCGCGTTTGAGACTCATTATGCAGAAACCGGCACAAACACACAGATAGCAGGAAAACCACTGCATGTCAAAAGTTGTGTTTTTTTTGGTGTAATTGAGGCCAGGGAACATTAAAAAAAGCATAAAAAACTCAAAATTTATTTTTGTATGTCACCACCCCTTTAAAACATGTGGGGATAATACCCTGAGCAAGGGACAGATTGAATATAACTGTGAACGCCGGTGCCAGTTGGTCCGCGCAGGCCTTGAGAACCCGCCCTACAATCTCATCTGGTCCTGCAGCCTTCCTGGTGTTCACCTCCTTAAATGTCCTCCTGACATCATGTTCAGAGAGAACAGGTAGTCCAACTCCTCCGCTCGCTCCAGCTCCGCCCCTCCCCATCCCAGGTGTGCTGGCCACCTGGCCGTGCCCGGTGTCAAAGCGTGCAAAAAAAGTGTTAAGGTTATCCACCAACTCTCTGTTTGCACCACCCGAGGAGGGGGGTAGGGCTTTGTAGTCAGTCATAGTTTTCAGTCCCTGCCACACACTTCTGAGGTCACCTTGTTGGAATTTGGACTCCACCTTCTCCCCATACTCCCTCTTTGCCTCCACCCTGAAAAGCTGGCGCTGCAGGCTCTGCTTGCGGCTTGAATGGCCCTCCTAAAGGCCTCACCGTGGATTTGTTGGGCTTCTTCCTCACGGAAGACACAGGCTGGGGCGCCAACCCAACCTGCTCCCGGGTGCCGTCTACATTCCGGCCGTCAACCGACTCTCCGGTGGTCACCAAACTATTCCTGGTTGTCACATAGTCTATTCCTATGAGCCACTATAAATAGAACTAATAATGAAAAAAAAAAAACATCACAAAGATGCAAAAAAACATCACAAGGATGCAACTGGGACGTATCATCAGTGATGTAGCCTGGGGTCGACGGGTGTTTCGGGTCTCGCAACATCATACACCCTCGCACAGGTGACCCATATAATATAATATAATACTAGTAAGACACCCAAGGGTGGAATGCGACCTCAGGGTGACATGCAACCTCGCCCTAAAGGGCGAGGTCGCGCCAATTCTTGACAATCTGGCCAACCACAGCGTTTCTCTGACGATTCTAGTTGTTGTCATTCTGGGGGGAGTTTGTTCATGTTTTTGTGAGGGTATCAACCCTAGGAGCTCAGCACACTCACAGAATCATGGCACACTCACAGAATCAATGTTATGCCCATACATGGAGTTCCCTGACTATGTTATGTCAAAACATGCCCATATGTGGACATTACCAAATATGGGCATTTCCAGATATGTCCTTAATATTGATAACATTGGGACAGGGATCTCCATATATGGGCATGAAACATATGTTAATTAGTAAAGCCAAGCTTAGGTTTGATGCCTTGGGATTTCTATATTTGGACATAAGTGTGTACCCAATAGGTCATCATCTGGAAAGGTAGGGTGTAAATCAGAGTAAAGCAGGCTTTTGAGCTAGTTAGGGTCAGAGATTGATGACATCAGAAATCCCCATATATGGGCATAAAGGGATTTTGCTTTTGGGAATGCCCATCTATGGCATTTTTATTTTATTTTATCCTTTATTAATAAAAATACATGTATGTATCCATATACATATGGAGTTCAATATTGATGTTTTTGGAGAAGGTATGGTGTAAATGTATGCTACTTAGTAAGGGGCCTCGGGTTAGATACTCTTTGTATGGCCTCTGGAGGTCCTTGGCGTCGGTTAGTAGTATGCCCAGCACATAAGATGTGGGACGTCACAAAGCCTGCGGCCATGTATCATTTTCCATCAGGCCTGTTGGTTTTCACGCTCCAGTGCGGCGTTCATGCGCTGCAAGTCAATGGCAGACTTGGCAGTCAGACAGACAGCCATTGACTCCGGCCTAACAATGGCTACTTTCTATGACGGTAGTCCCATATGACATGATGGACTGGACTATCTCCATATATAGTGTTATCCACATTTCGTGTAGCTGCCCTGTACAGGAAGTGATGTCACAACTCGCTGACATCACACTGACATCACAGAGGCTTCGGAAGGACGGTCACGAGGCTTCGGACACTCAAGCGACACGATTCTTCAGAGTATATGCGACCTTCGGTCGCAACTAGTAAGACACCCAAGGGTGGAATGCGACCTCAGGGTGACATGCAACCTCGCCCTAAAGGGCGAGGTCGCGCCAATTCTTGACAATCTGGCCAACCACAGCGTTTCTCTGACGATTCTAGTTGTTGTCATTCTGGGGGGAGTTTGTTCATGTTTTTGTGAGGGTATCAACCCTAGGAGCTCAGCACACTCACAGAATCATGGCACACTCACAGAATCAATGTTATGCCCATACATGGAGTTCCCTGACTATGTTATGTCAAAACATGCCCATATGTGGACATTACCAAATATGGGCATTTCCAGATATGTCCTTAATATTGATAACATTGGGACAGGGATCTCCATATATGGGCATGAAACATATGTTAATTAGTAAAGCCAAGCTTAGGTTTGATGCCTTGGGATTTCTATATTTGGACATAAGTGTGTACCCAATAGGTCATCATCTGGAAAGGTAGGGTGTAAATCAGAGTAAAGCAGGCTTTTGAGCTAGTTAGGGTCAGAGATTGATGACATCAGAAATCCCCATATATGGGCATAAAGGGATTTTGCTTTTGGGAATGCCCATCTATGGCATTTTTATTTTATTTTATCCTTTATTAATAAAAATACATGTATGTATCCATATACATATGGAGTTCAATATTGATGTTTTTGGAGAAGGTATGGTGTAAATGTATGCTACTTAGTAAGGGGCCTCGGGTTAGATACTCTTTGTATGGCCTCTGGAGGTCCTTGGCGTCGGTTAGTAGTATGCCCAGCACATAAGATGTGGGACGTCACAAAGCCTGCGGCCATGTATCATTTTCCATCAGGCCTGTTGGTTTTCACGCTCCAGTGCGGCGTTCATGCGCTGCAAGTCAATGGCAGACTTGGCAGTCAGACAGACAGCCATTGACTCCGGCCTAACAATGGCTACTTTCTATGACGGTAGTCCCATATGACATGATGGACTGGACTATCTCCATATATAGTGTTATCCACATTTCGTGTAGCTGCCCTGTACAGGAAGTGATGTCACAACTCGCTGACATCACACTGACATCACAGAGGCTTCGGAAGGACGGTCACGAGGCTTCGGACACTCAAGCGACACGATTCTTCAGAGTATATGCGACCTTCGGTCGCAACTAGTAAGACACCCAAGGGTGGAATGCGACCTCAGAGTGACATGCAACCTCGCCCTAAAGGGCGAGGTCGCGCCAATTCTTGACAATCTGGCCAACCACAGCGTTTCTCTGACGATTCTAGTTGTTGTCATTCTGGGGGGAGTTTGTTCATGTTTTTGTGAGGGTATCAACCCTAGGAGCTCAGCACACTCACAGAATCATGGCACACTCACAGAATCAATGTTATGCCCATACATGGAGTTCCCTGACTATGTTATGTCAAAACATGCCCATATGTGGACATTACCAAATATGGGCATTTCCAGATATGTCCTTAATATTGATAACATTGGGACAGGGATCTCCATATATGGGCATGAAACATATGTTAATTAGTAAAGCCAAGCTTAGGTTTGATGCCTTGGGATTTCTATATTTGGACATAAGTGTGTACCCACTACCCAATAGGTCATCATCTGGAAAGGTAGGGTGTAAATCAGAGTAAAGCAGGCTTTTGAGCTAGTTAGGGCCAGAGATTGATGACATCAGAAATCCCCATATATGGGCATAAAGGGATTTTGCTTTTGGGAATGCCCATCTATGGCATTTTTATTTTATTTTATCCTTTACTAATAAAAATACATGTATGTATCCATATACATATGGAGTTCAATATTGATGTTTTTGGAGAAGGTATGTTGTAAATGTATGCTACTTAGTAAGGGGCCTCGGGTTAGATACTCTTTGTATGGCCTCTGGAGGTCCTTGGCGTCGGTTAGTAGTATGCCCAGCACATAAGATGTGGGACGTCACAAAGCCTGCGGCCATGTATCATTTTCCATCAGGCCTGTTGGTTTTCACGCTCCAGTGCGGCGTTCATGCGCTGCAAGTCAATGGCAGACTTGGCAGTCAGACAGACAGCCATTGACATATATAGTGTTATCCACATTTCGTGTAGCTGCCCTGTACAGGAAGTGATGTCACAACTCGCTGACATCACACTGACATCACAGAGGCTTCGGAAGGACGGTCACGAGGCTTCGGACACTCAAGCGACACGATTCTTCAGAGTATATGCGACCTTCGGTCGCAATAATATAATATAATATGTTTACATGTCAGCATAATCAACATGAAAAGCCTCAGGCAGCAGCTATAGGTCCATATCACTGATTTAACAGACTATAGGTTGTCCATACTCCATATCACTGATTTAACAGACTATAGGTTGTCCATACTCCATATCACTGATTTAACAGACCATACTGTAGGTTGTCCATACTCCATATCACTGATTTAACAGACCATAGGTTGTCCATACTCCATATCACTGATTTAACAGACCATACTGTAGGTTGTCCATACTCCATATCACTGATTTAACAGACCATACTGTAGGTTGTCCATACTCCATATCACTGATTTAACAGACTATAGCAGGGGTCTTTAACAGGGGGTCCGGGACCCCTAGGGGGTCCTCAGAGTTACTACAGGGGGTCCTCCAAATCTTCCACTCCTTTTTATATTAACAACTTGAACCCTAGTGACCATCTGAGAACTGTAGCCAAAAATACAGATCTCACATCGCCTCGTGCTGCGAGGCATTGTGAGCTTGCAGATCGGCTATTTTCGACAGAGGTTTGGTGTAGAGGGGGAAAAGAGCAGACTAAGTACAGAGTGAAAGGTCAAGTTTATTATGTAATGACGGCTCAAATGGTTAAATATCTGAAAACACAAAATACACTGATGATTGTGCTGTCAAACAATGAAACTATATGGAATGTCTGAAAAGGTTTTGGGGGTCCCTGCTTCATCTCTCTCTCAACTAAGGGGTCCTTGGCCTGAAAACATTGAAGACCCCTGGACTATAGGTTGGGTCTATACTCTATATCACTGGTCCGCGAAATTATTGCTTGATTGATGAACATGAATAAATAAATACATTTCTTTTACTCTTTTTCCCCCAAATGTAAATTTATCTTCAAATATTTTTTAAAACATTTTCCACATTTATGTTAAAAATAAAACATGCTTACTGTGCAATTGACATATTGTTGATAGTATTTACATGGTTCTCAGTTAATAAGGTATGCCTATGTACGATACGATACGATACGATAGACTTTATTGATCCCATATGGGGAAATTCATAGTTCTCACAGGAGCTCAACCAGTAAGGGAAACACGATACAACATACATACTCAAAAACAGTATCAACCCCAACACACGCTAAGCACATCACTAAAACGGCTAAAAAAAGCCATCGCTTCCCTAAGATAAAACACTTAAAATGTTACCAAAATTCCTTGCCTGCTAATACTTCATGCGGATACTAAGTAAGTGCACAGCATAAAAGTATGAATATGTTACACATGAATATAGCTACAAATGTTGTAGCCTCATACGAGGTGGTAATTAAGGGGATTGCTCCATCTCTGCATCATTTTGAAGGTCCCTGGCCTGATTGAAGACCCCTGTTCTAAAGTGAACAAGTTGCTTATTTATTTATTATTTATTGATTGAAGAATGTATTAGAAGCCTGGAAAACGTACAGTTTTATGACAGTAGGCCTACTTGTACTCATTGGTACAAGGTCAACTAAAATAAGCTTTTCGTCTTATTTTAAGCCACTTTATGTAGGCCTATCTCATAACATTGAAAGAGACGGATGGAGCACAGTAGGCTACTTTGCATAGGATACGCAGTAACAAGGGAATGGGCTTTTTATTGTTTTAACCAGTGGTTCTAAGTGGTGGTGGTGGTACCAACGTTTTTTACTTGAGTAAAAGTATCATCAATATTATCAATGTTTCGATCAATTGAGTACAAAGGACCCCATGGAAACAAGCCATAGCCTACTTATACTTTTTTGGAAAAATAATTTTAGCAGAACTTGTACTGTAGCCTACTGTAGCCTGGCTACTTCTCTGTACCTGTCTCTGCAAACTGTAAGTAATCAATCAATACAGCAATTTAGAAATAATCTCACAAGTTAAACTCAGGAATTAAAAATGAATGATATTAAAATATAATTAACTCAGTTAGCGCCGGGCGACTTTACGAGCGACTAGTTCACTATGGCGTTTGGTGCCGAGCGACTCGGAGCGACTTTTATATAAAAGCATTGTTTAAGCTTTTAATATGTGTTTATAGACGGAGCGAAATGGTTAGCTTACCTCAGCTAATGTCCACACGTAAACCGTGAAAAAAAAGGATACGATTATGACGTCACCTTTAAACCAGGGCTTCCTGTTGACAACAGGCCTCTGCTAGCGTTAGCCTCAATGCAACCATCCGACCCTCACGTAGCTTCACTAGGTCGGATTTTGATTCTGAAACTTTCTGTGTGGCATCTATATACGTCCCGATGCCCATACCAATGGTGGTTTGAGACGATCAAGCACGAATTGAACAGTATTGAGCTGAAATGGTGACCGGCGGCCCGTCCATGTTAAGTCAATGAGGACCAAGTCAGCGTCTCATCCTGTTATGTGGATTTAAACAGGCTTAACATGGGACCATGTCAGTGTATGGTGTATGGTGGTCTCTAGTGGTCATCTGGTGGTATGGTATGGTGAACGTGCATTCGTTAAGGTGGTCTGGTTAAGGTGGTCTGGGGGGATACAAAATAGCTATTTCCTGGCGTTATAAGCGCACATTCATATTCATATTTTGGAAATCTGGCCCTGTATGAGTTAAAGTACCAATATAGAAAGTGCTCATTATGCAGAATGTCGCATTTGACAAGTTATCAAAAATCTTAGCAGATCTATAGCTTGTTGTTGATGGTTATTTTCAATACAGCAGTAAGTGCTCATAAGAGCCAAGTACCTGCCTGGCCCTAGTTGGTTATTTTGGGCTTGTTTTCCTAGGCCTGGTTGCTTATTTCTCAGAACCTGGCAACACTACCAGAAACGATACATGACAGAGGATGACGCTGTTTAGATGCCTCAATAGAATTATACAGTGTGCACATAAAAAAACAATTGATTGGAAAACAACCTGTGATATGCATTCTTTTATATTCCTGGACCGATTAACTGACAAAGGAGACAAACGTTCAGAAATAATTTATTCACAAGCATGGTCCAGCTGGCTGTCATCCTTCTGCCATGGACTCCATTGCAGTTCACACAACTTCCGGTCCCAGTTTTGGCTCCCATGAGCGTCAATGGCGGATGCCCAGCCGTTTTGGCGACCATACCTTCTTATATAATATATCTTGTCCCAAGTAAGGAAGTGACAGGGAATTGTCTGTTGCCAGATTTTGCCAAAGAAATAAGCCTAATAGAAGCAACTAGGCTATACTACTTTACATTTACATTTGAAAATAGCAGATCAGCAAACTCAGAATGTGTCACATTGCGACACATTGTGAGCTTGTATATTTGCTATTTAAAAAATATTGAGGGAAAAAAAAGAAATTTGAATATTTTTGAAACATTTTAACAACATAAATCTGTGTGGCACCACATATTTTCAGATGGGGGTCTGCGACTGTGAACAAATATGTTAATCTGGGGTCCTTGATATGAAAAGATTTGGGAACCACTGGTTTAAAAAATATTAGAAAGTAAGCCCAATAAGCAACTATTTTTTTAAAGACACAAATTGCTTATTATAAGCAGACATGGCAACCCAGGTACATTCAGAGCCCAGAGCGCCAACTACTGACACTTTAATGCAAGGACAACAGGAAACCAAATGATGTTTTTCAGGACAGCTTTTTCAGCCTCCGCCTCTTTCAGGATATGAACAGGAAGCCGGGGGCGGGGCCAGGAATAACGTGAATATGGTATTTATAGCCTACCACTACCTTATGACCATATATGGCCAGAAGGGATGCATTATTCAGACATCCGCATAGCTGTGGTCTCATCATCTCATCATCGCACAACATTGAGCATGTGATTAATACACACAACAAAAAGGCTAACATTTATTTATTTAAGCTAAAATGAACTGTAAACTAGCCTATACCTTAACAACTTAACCACTTGAACCCCAGGGGAAAAAAATCCACCTAAAATGCATGTCCAAATTGGAACAGTTGTGGACACAAAACTACAATGACTGTGGCTACTTTTGACCCACCAAATGTCAGCTAACCCCTGAAAATTCACAAATGCAGTGTAAAACATCACATTTCTCTTATCAAATTGTAATGCTGTGATCACTTACTAGGGAAAAGAGGATTGAAAAAGACCTCCGCCTGTGGAAAATATGCATTCTGAACGGTGAAAAAGACTCAAGACCTCATTGGAGACATATAGTGAATAGAGAAATTGTCCATCAAGGTGTCATCAATTGAGAGGCAACATCTTATGAATATATTTCAAACTATGTGAACTCTACAGATGTTTTAGTGAGAGTAGTGCTGTAATATTAGTAAGTATAGGGTGAAAAATTATAAAAACGAATAAAAATAACATGTAATAAAGCTGCAAGCAGCGATAACCGGGCCCTCGCAGCTCTACCCACGTCACAAGGGGCAGCAGTTACACTATTACACTTTTTGCCCTTTTACACTTATTGCCCTATTACACTATTACACTTATTTCACTATTACACTTTTTGCGCTATTACACTATTACACTTATTACACTATTACACTATTACACTTATTACGTTATTACACTATTTTACTATTACACTTATTGCGCTATTACACTATTACACTTATTGCACTATTACACTATTACACTTATTGCGTTATTACACTATTAAACTTATTACACTATTACACTATTACACTTATTACACTATTACACTATTACACTTATTACACTATTACACTTATTACACTATTACACTATTACACTTATTACACTATTACACTTATTGCACTATTACACTATTACACTTATTGCGCTTTTACACTATTAAACGTATTAAACTATTACACTTATTACACTATTACACTATTACACTTATTACACTATTACACTTATTACACTATTACACTATTACACTTATTACACTATTACACTATTACACTTATTGCACTATTACACTTATTACACTATTACACTTATTGCGCTATTACACTATTACACTTATTACACTATTACACTTATTACACTATTACACTATTACACTTATTACACTATTACACTTATTGCGCTATTACACTATTACACTTATTACACTATTACAGTTATTGTGCTATTACACTATTACACTTACTACACTATTACACTATTACACTTATTACACTATTACACTTATTGCGCTATTACACTATTACACTTATTACACTATTACACTTATTACACTATTACACTATTACACTTATTACACTATTACACTTATTGCGCTATTACACTATTACACTTATTACACTATTACAGTTATTGTGCTATTACACTATTACACTTACTACACTATTACACTATTACACTTATTACACTATTACACTTATTGCGCTATTACACTATTACACTTATTGCGCTATTACACTATTACACTTATTACACTATTACACTTATGGCACTATTACACTATTACACTTATTACACTATTACACTTATTGTGCTATTACACTATTACACTTATTACACTATTACACTATTACACTTATTGCGCTATTACACTATTACACTATTACAGTTATTGTGCTATTACACTATTACACTTATTGCGCTATTACACTATTACACTATTACAGTTATTGTGCTATTACACTATTACACTTACTACACTATTACACTATTACACTTATTACACTATTACACTTATTGCGCTATTACACTATTACACTTATTGCGCTATTACACTATTACACTTACACTTATTACAGTATTACACTTATTGCGCTATTACACTATTACAGTTATTACACCTAGACACAGTTACACTATTGCACTTATTACAAACCATTGAAAATCTAGTAATTAGGAACCATCAATAATCGACCAATCAGAAGAGGGAGCGGGGCTAACTTAAACCAATTAAGAACAAGGACTCTGAAACAAGTCAAATGACTCCACCCAGAAGTTTGTACGACAAACGGTTGATGAGTAATAGCCAAAATAAGGAACAATCAAGTATCGACCAATCAGAAGAGGGGGCACTTCCTTTTTGGCGAAGGAAGTTTGACGCTTCGCCACGGGCACGCCGTTTTACGAAAACTCACGATTTGCACAACTTTTCATCGTTAAGGTGTCTTGAGTATGCCGAGCGAATGTGAAGTTGATCCGATTAACTCCCCAGGTGGAGTTCGTTAAAGTACGACACATGAAAACGGCCAAAAATGCGCCAAAACGCCACTAATTAGTCAAAATTGCTGACTTCCTGTTTGTTTTCGGACATGGCGCCAAGAGGCTTTTTTGTGAGTCCGGACATGATACAGGTGTGTACCGATTTTCGTACTTGTGGGTGAAACCGTATAGTGGGGCTGTTGCGTTGAAATTTTGTAGGGGGCGCTGTTAAGCCATTAGGCCACGCCCCCTTTTAATTTTTTTTAAATACGTAACTTCTGATGTGCGTGCAAAGTTGCACAACTTTTGGAGTACGTTTGGCGCCTCAAAAACGTGATTTACTTTCGGGAAAATAATAAGAAGAAGAAGAATAATCTTTGCAAATACAATAGGGTCCTCTCACACTGTGTGTGCTCGGGCCCTAATAATAGGTTTAGTTTGTGTTAATTGTGTTGTGATTTATATTTTATAATAGGTTTGTGTTGTTGCGTCCTTATAGTTTGTGTCCTTTTTCTGTGTCAATCAATGCTCTCATCCTCTGCATGTCTCTGTTGTGCTCCCTTTGTCCCTCTGGTGGTTAATGAGCGCCATCTACTGGACACTGGGTGGCATCTCTCACTGTAGGCCTGGGTTAAGACATGCAATTTACACATAATGTATGTATCATACCAACCTGTCACTCAAGTCTCTTTCTTGTTCATTCAATCTTTGTGCCCCCCCCCCCCCCCCCCTCTCTCTCTCTCTGGAAAAACTGTTATTTAAATTATGTGAATAATCTCGAATAATCCCATAAGGAATGGGCTGTGAAAGGCAGCCAAACAAAAAAAATAAAAACAAAAAAAAAATCATTCATTCATTCATTCATAATTCATATAGATAATTCACTAAATTGAAAGAGCATCCTTAAAGGGATAAGAAACCCCGCCTCTAATTTGTTTTATGGGATTTCAGAAGATGAAAAGATTTCTAAAATGTAGGCGTGGTTATCTGCCGTTGTGGGGGGAGGGGGCGGAGCAATGCGTGTTCTATCAGAGAGACAGAGCGAAGCTGTCAGCAGTGGGCACTGGGCAGTTGCTGTTTCCATTTCGGAAACATTTTTTAAAACCAGCCATTGGAGGTGTAAAAAGTATAAAGATTCGGCAACTCCATGTTATATAACCAATTATAATGTGCAAGTATTTTACAAACAAGCCGTCTGAGCTTTTATCCATGGACATAACTTTCTCCAGCTCTGGACTGTTTTACACGGAACCGGAGAGGGACGGACGCTAGGCTAACGCTGATAGCTATTTTCTGTATGTGTGTGTGTGTGTGTGTGTGTGTGTGTGTGTGTCGTGACAGTGCGCGCACACACACAACGTCCACACGAAAAATAGCAGATCTACAAGCTCACAACGCGTCGCTTTCGAGACGCGTTGTGAGCTTGTAGATCGGCTATGTAGACGAGCTAAATCAGCTAATAGCCGTAGTAGCAGCAGCTTCTCATGTAAACACGTTTGTTTCGGCTATTTTGTGACAGTGTAGTGTGTGTGTGCGTGTGACACGTGTTTGTGTGTGGTGACAGTGCGCGCACGCACGGTCGCACGCACGCACACACACACACACACACACACACACACACTACAGTCACAAAATAGCCGAAACCAACGTGTTTACGAGAAGCTGCTGCTACGGCTACATAGCCGATCTACAAGCTCACAACACGTCTCGAAAGCGACGCATTGTGAGCTTGTAGATCTGCTATTTTTCGTGTGTGGGCGTTGTCACGACGCACACACACACACACACAGAAAATAGCTATCGGCGATAGCTTAGCGTCCCTTCTTCTTCTGTTCCGTGGTAAACAGTCCAAAGCTGGAGAAAGTGTGTCCATGTATAAAAGCTCAGACAGCTTGTTTGTAAAATACTTGCCCATTTTAACTGGTTATAGAACATGGAGTTGCCGAATCTAATCAACAAGTGCCCCACTGTCTGCGACAGCCCTGAGCCCTACAGTCTATGCTCTGTCTGAACAACACGACACGAGACGCCACAACGAGGGCAGAATGAAACCACGCCCCCCTTGATACAACTCTGTATTAAACAAACGTTAATATTAATTAGATATGCCTACGTCACATTGCACTCTAGAACAATGATAGCTAATATTTAATGAGTGGCGCCAAAGTTTTCTTTTCTTCTAGAAACTGGAAGTATTCAGAAATAGCTGCAGAGACCAGCAGAAAGCTCTGAATCCACAAGGCTATAGGCAAACTGAACCATATCACTGCTCCCTATCACAAGTGACTCATTGATATAATATATATTTATAGAAAAAGTGATTTTGTGTTTCATGCTCCTTTAATCTGAAGCTGTGTTGTATTTTAAGGTTGAATGAGATGTATAGTCTAAAGCCCAAACCATATACTAGTTTGTTTGTAGGCTACAGTGCGACTTGCGCAAGGCAAGCAGTTCACTCTATTCAGCCCACTTTATTCACTAATTGTTTGGCAAACGACACTTCTTCATGAGTACAGTAGATACAGTAGGCCTATATGTTATTTAGTTAACTATAAAAAACAGGAACAGATTGAGAAGTGCACTGTTGCGCAGCCACACTCATACACACAGGGTAGGCTATATAGCTGCTCAAATTCACCGCTCCACTTCGAACCGATGGTTAGATTTTTTTCTTAGAGCTTGACTATATATTTTGGTGTAATTGTATTTTTATTTTTGGGTGTTGATTTATGTAACCTGGCGAAACATATGGTTTTATGTTTCGAAGGGGGGAGGTTATAGCAAGCCTATGGATTTTAAAAGCAACATAATTCATCCAGTGGTTTTTTTTTATGTCGTAACAATTATTTAAGAAGACTAATTTAAACTTTAACAGAGGTATATAACTATTAATTTCTTTCATTCACACACACACACACACACACACACACACACACACACACACACACACACACACACACACACACACACACACACACACACACACACACACACATTGGCAATTATGTATGAAATATTTTATCATGCCAATAAAGCTTTTGAAATTGAAATTGAATCGATCTGTCTATCAATTCTCCTGCACCCTCCCCGCCCCGCCCTGTCAGAGGAGACATCTCGCGGTGCGCTGATTGGTCAGGACTCCTCGCCCTCATGAATATTCATGACAGACCCCGGAAGTGAGGCAGTAGCAGGGCGCTGCTGTTTTGCTCTGCTGTCGAGTCACCTCTGAGCAAAACAAACCTTCCAGGGTTTATAATGCTACCACCCAGCAGCCCAGCAGCTCTAAAACACACCATAACGGACCATTATTAGTATTAAAAACACCCTAACGTCTCCGCTTGGCTGTCGATAAGAGACATTATTTACTGTGCATCGATAGAAGAATAGACGTTCAGTAGAATTCTAGAAGATGATGGAAGAAATCGACAGATTCCAAGTTCCTCCAGTCAACGGAGCATCTGAGACTCTGGTACACACACACACACACACACACACACACACACACACACACACACACACACACACACGGTTGTGCGAAAATGGCCTTTTTTTTTATGTAAACTGACATCAAATCAGTGCATTCCACAACTATAATCCAATCATGTTTTTTTTAGCCTCAGATGTTGATGTGTTGTTTTGAATGAATGGATGAATCAGATGTGAATGTGCACCGTGGATGGATGTTGTTGGATGTTGGATGTTGGATGCTACCATGCAACAACAGCTGCTATAATCCTCCAGAGGAAATAATCATAATAATAATAATAATAAACATCATCACAGCACAGGCCGGCCTGCTGCTCGCATACAGCATCAGCATCCAGTTGTAAAGTAGCTCCGCCAGAGAGACGGTGTGTGTGTGTGTGTGTGTGTGTGTGTGTGTGTGTGTGTGTGTGTGTGTGTGTGTGTGTGCGCCGCGCGCGCGCGCGCTGACATTTCTGTTCCTCGTCACAGGCAGTGCTTTATTGTGTTCTTAAACCAATTCTGAATTGAGAAAAGAAGCTTCTTTTGCATGCGTTACGTGTTTGGATTTTCCTGACTATATCCATAGTACTGTGTTCTATCCGTCTGTCATTCAACGTTATATGAGATTCTTCAATGGTTTCCTGTGGAAATAAGCCAAGTGCTTTTCTAGGATCTCCTTTTAGTTGACCTTGTACCAGTGAACTTATACTGTCATGATGAAACGGTACCTTTTCCTATGCAAACTTCTAATAAATACTTCAATCAATCAATCAATCAATCAATTGTTGTGATTGAAGTATTTATTAGAAGTTTGCATAGGAAAACAGTTTCATCATGACAGTACAGTTCACTGGTACAAGGTCAACTAAAAGGGAACTCAGGTAAGGACAAGGTGATTCTTATTTCCATAATTGAGATCCTTCTCTTTAACTCATATAACATTGAATGACAGACAGACAGAACACAGTACTATGATAGATATTTAACTCATATAACATTGAATGACAGACAGACAGAAGAACACAGTACTATGATAGATATTTAACTCATATAACATTGAATGACAGACAGATAGAACACAGTACTATGATAGATATTTAACTCATATAACATTGAATGACAGACAGACAGAACACAGTACTATGATAGATATTTAACTCATATAACATTGAATGACAGACAGACAGAACACAGTACTATGATAGATATTTAACTCATATAACATTGAATGACAGACAGACAGAACACAGTACTATGATAGATATTTAACTCATAACATTGAATGACAGACAGACAGAACACAGTACTATGCAGTAGATATAGTCAGTAGATATCAGAAAAGCAAAGAACAGTGCAAAATAAAAGTTATTTATAATAGGAGGGTCAGGGGGAGGGTTAGGCTAGGTTTGTTGTTACCAGTTTTGAGTGTTTTTTTCAGGGCGGTTTTAAAGGATGTTAGGGATTGGCACTCCTATAAGGCCTTAGGTAG
Source organism: Nannobrachium achirus (assembly GCF_963921795.1). Lineage (NCBI taxonomy): Eukaryota > Metazoa > Chordata > Actinopteri > Myctophiformes > Myctophidae > Nannobrachium > Nannobrachium achirus. The sequence continues at coordinate 74,580,291 of NC_137815.1, read as the reverse complement.
GGCATTCCACATTTTAGTCCCCCCTGGGGACTGCATGGGGTCTCCTCCCAAAGCCACTGATGTTCTCGTCCTCCAGCCCACGTTGTGTTGTAGTAAATAAGATGCTGTCTGCTCTCCTCATCCTCCTGACCTAGAGGGTTAGGGTTAGGGTTAGGGTTAGGGTTAGGGTTAACCCTAACCCACGTTGTGTTGTAGTAAATAAGATGCTGTCTGCTCTCCTCATCCTCCTAGAGGGTTAGGGTTAGGGTTAGGTTAGGGTTAGGTTAGGGTTAGGGTTAGGGTTAGGTTAGGGTTAACCCTAACCCTAACCCACGTTGTGTTGTAAATAAGATGCTGTCTGCTCTCCTCATCCTCCTAGAGGCAGTCTGGATGTCTGATATTAGCTCTGATCACCTTTTGATATCCATAACCTCACAGAGAAATCAGAATATGATAAAGTGCAGTAACTTTACAGATCATTTGACGGATACAACTCAGGGGTAGTCAGTGGCAATCTTAGAACATGGAGGGTTCCCGAAGTGTTCCCAGTTCGATCCCAGGCTCCCCCAGAGTTAGTGTTGAAGAGTCCTTGAGCAAGACTCTGAACCCCTAACTGCTGCTGATGAGCAGGTTGGTGTTAATTATCAAGACTCTGAACCCCTGGTTGCTCCCAGTGAGCAGGTTGGTGCCAAGCATGGTTTCCTCTGACATCTGTGTATGAATGTGTGTATGAATGGTTGAATGTAATGAATGTGTGTATGAATGGTTGAATGTAATGAATGTGTGTATGAATGGTTGAATGTAATGAATGTGTGTATGAATGGTTGAATGTAATGAATGTGTGTATGAATGGTTGAATGTAATGAATGTGTGTATGAATGGTTGAATGTAATGAATGTGTGTACGAATGGTTGAATGTAATGCACAATCTCTGTAACGCGCCATGGATAAAGGCGCTATAAATGCACCATTTACCTTTCATAAAAAGGGGAAATCTGGCTATTTCTACGTCCCATTATTTGCCATAGAGGTTAACATTCACCAGGTTAGCATTCACCAGGTTAGCATTCACCAGGTTAACATTCACCAGGTTAGCATTCACCAGGTTAGCATTTCACCAGGTTAGCATTCACCAGGTTAGCATTCACCAGGTTAGCATTCACCAGGTTAACATTCACCTGGTTAACATTCACCTGGTTAACATTCACCAGGTTAGCATTCACCAGGTTAACATTCACCAGGTTAGCATTCACCTGGTTAACATTCACCAGGTTAACATTCACCAGGTTAACATTCACCTGGTTAACATTCACCAGGTTAACATTCACCAGGTTAACATTCACCAGGTTAGCATTCACCAGGTTAGCATTCACCTGCGTCACAATACTGGGACATAGAACACATTTTATGTCAAAATATTGACATGCATTGGTCCCTCATAAAAAAGGGTTTTTCAATTGGTCGCACGCAGACACGCACACACACACACACACACACACACACACACACACACACACACACACACACACACACACACACACACACACACACACACACACACACACACACACAACAACAACAACTCCAGTCCTGTACACTGAACATAATGCAGGCCTCTGTCAGTGTGTGAGGGACAGGCTGAGTGTTGGCTGCTGTACAGACCAGCTTCTCTCTGTTTCTGTCCTCTTGCACTGATGGAAAAGTAACCCATACATCGTTGTGTCATGTGCTTAAGTACTTTGTATTTCCAGTTTTTTAATACGTTTACTTCTACTCTGTTTTATCTCCGAGGTAAACGTTGTACTTTAACTTTTACACTCCACTAGCAAATGATTCCTTTTCTTCTAAACCAGATCACACACGGCCCAGTTTAGAACGAATACGTAGCAAAAGTCTGGTGACGAGAGGTTAGATCTTGATGGGTATATTTTGCCCAGCCTCCCTCCTTCTCTCCCCCCTCTCCCTCTCTCCCCCCTCTCCCTCTCTCCTCTCTCTCCCCTCTATCCCCTCTCCCTCTCTCCTCTCTCTCTCTCCCCTCTATCCCCTCTCCCTCTCTCCCCTCTCTTTCCCTCTCTCCCCTCTCTCTCCCCTCTCTCTCTCTCCTCTCTCCCCTCTCTCTCCCTCTCTCTCCCCTCTCTCTCTCCCTCTCCTCCCTCTCTCCCCTCCCTCCCCTCCCCCTCTCTCTCCCCTCTCTCTCCCCTCTCTCTCTCCCTGTGTGAAGTCTCCAGTCCAACAGCAGCCCCCTCTGTTCCCCCAGGCCTCCTCCCATAGCATAGCGTCACCAGCGCTCACACGGGTTAGCCAAACACAGCCAGCGATAGGGAGGAACACTCAGGCCTATTGAGAACATACACATCCTGGCATGTACTATAGTAGCACATAGGTTAACAGAACATACACAACATGTCAGGTACTATAGTAGCACATAGGTTAACAGAACATACACAGCAGGTACTATAGTAGCACATAGGTTAACAGAACATACACAACAGGTACTATAGTAGCACATAGGTTAACAGAACATACACAACAGGTACTATAGTAGCACATAGGTTAACAGAACATACACAACAGGTACTATAGTAGCACATAGGTTAACAGAACATACACAGCAGGTACTATAGTAGCACATAGGTTAACAGAACATACACAACAGGTACTATAGTAGCACATAGGTTAACAGAACATACACAGCAGGTACTATAGTAGCACATAGGTTAACAGAACATACACAGCAGGTACTATAGTAGCACATAGGTTAACAGAACATACACAACAGGTACTATAGTAGCACATAGGTTAACAGAACATACACAACAGGTACTATAGTAGCACATAGGTTAACAGAACATACACAACAGGTACTATAGTAGCACATAGGTTAACAGAACATACACAGCAGGTACTATAGTAGCACATAGGTTAACAGAACATACACAACAGGTACTATAGTAGCACATAGGTTAACAGAACATACACAGCAGGTACTATAGTAGCACATAGGTTAACAGAACATACACAACAGGTACTATAGTAGCACATAGGTTAACAGAACATACACAACAGGTACTATAGTAGCACATAGGTTAACAGAACATACACAACAGGTACTATAGTAGCACATAGGTTAACAGAACATACACAGCAGGTACTATAGTAGCACATAGGTTAACAGAACATACACAACAGGTACTATAGTAGCACATAGGTTAACAGAACATACACAACAGGTACTATAGTAGCACATAGGTTAACAGAACATACACAACAGGTACTATAGTAGCACATAGGTTAACAGAACATACACAACAGGTACTATAGTAGCACATAGGTTAACAGAACATACACAGCAGGTACTATAGTAGCACATAGGTTAACAGAACATACACAACAGGTACTATAGTAGCACATAGGTTAACAGAACATACACAACAGGTACTATAGTAGCACATAGGTTAACAGAACATACACAGCAGGTACTATAGTAGCACATAGGTTAACAGAACATACACAACAGGTACTATAGTAGCACATAGGTTAACAGAACATACACAACAGGTACTATAGTAGCACATAGGTTAACAGAACATACACAACAGGTACTATAGTAGCACATAGGTTAACAGAACATACACAGCAGGTACTATAGTAGCACATAGGTTAACAGAACATACACAACAGGTACTATAGTAGCACATAGGTTAACAGAACATACACAACAGGTACTATAGTAGCACATAGGTTAACAGAACATACACAACAGGTACTATAGTAGCACATAGGTTAACAGAACATACACAACAGGTACTATAGTAGCACATAGGTTAACAGAACATACACAGCAGGTACTATAGTAGCACATAGGTTAACAGAACATACACAGCAGGTACTATAGTAGCACATAGGTTAACAGAACATACACAGCAGGTACTATAGTAGCACATAGGTTAACAGAACATACACAGCAGGTACTATAGTAGCACATAGGTTAACAGAACATACACAACAGGTACTATAGTAGCACATAGGTTAACAGAACATACACAACAGGTACTATAGTAGCACATAGGTTAACAGAACATACACAACAGGTACTATAGTAGCACATAGGTTAACAGAACATACACAGCAGGTACTATAGTAGCACATAGGTTAACAGAACATACACAGCAGGTACTATAGTAGCACATAGGTTAACAGAACATACACAGCAGGTACTATAGTAGCACATAGGTTAACAGAACATACACAACAGGTACTATAGTAGCACATAGGTTAACAGAACATACACAACAGGTACTATAGTAGCACATAGGTTAACAGAACATACACAACAGGTACTATAGTAGCACATAGGTTAACAGAACATACACAACATGTCAGGTACTATAGTAGCACATAGGTTAACAGAACATACACAGCAGGTACTATAGTAGCACATAGGTTAACAGAACATACACAGCAGGTACTATAGTAGCACATAGGTTAACAGAACATACACAGCAGGTACTATAGTAGCACATAGGTTAACAGAACATACACAACAGGTACTATAGTAGCACATAGGTTAACAGAACATACACAGCAGGTACTATAGTAGCACATAGGTTAACAGAACATACACAACAGGTACTATAGTAGCACATAGGTTAACAGAACATACACAACAGGTACTATAGTAGCACATAGGTTAACAGAACATACACAACATGTACTATAGTAGCACATAGGTTAACAGAACATACACAACATGTACTATAGTAGCACATAGGTTAACAGAACATACACAACAGGTACTATAGTAGCACATAGGTTAACAGAACATACACAACAGGTACTATAGTAGCACATAGGTTAACAGAACATACACAACAGGTACTATAGTAGCACATAGGTTAACAGAACATACACAACAGGTACTATAGTAGCACATAGGTTAACAGAACATACACAGCAGGTACTATAGTAGCACATAGGTTAACAGAACATACACAGCAGGTACTATAGTAGCACATAGGTTAACAGAACATACACAGCAGGTACTATAGTAGCACATAGGTTAACAGAACATACACAGCAGGTACTATAGTAGCACATAGGTTAACAGAACATACACAACCTGGCAGGTACTATAGTAGCACATAGGTTAACAGAACATACACAGCAGGTACTATAGTAGCACATAGGTTAACAGAACATACACAGCAGGTACTATAGTAGCACATAGGTTAACAGAACATACACAGCAGGTACTATAGTAGCACATAGGTTAACAGAACATACACAGCAGGTACTATAGTAGCACATAGGTTAACAGAACATACACAACAGGTACTATAGTAGCACATAGGTTAACAGAACATACACAGCAGGTACTATAGTAGCACATAGGTTAACAGAACATACACAACAGGTACTATAGTAGCACATAGGTTAACAGAACATACACAACAGGTACTATAGTAGCACATAGGTTAACAGAACATACACAACAGGTACTATAGTAGCACATAGGTTAACAGAACATACACAGCAGGTACTATAGTAGCACATAGGTTAACAGAACATACACAGCAGGTACTATAGTAGCACATAGGTTAACAGAACATACACAGCAGGTACTATAGTAGCACATAGGTTAACAGAACATACACAACAGGTACTATAGTAGCACATAGGTTAACAGAACATACACAGCAGGTACTATAGTAGCACATAGGTTAACAGAACATACACAACAGGTACTATAGTAGCACATAGGTTAACAGAACATACACAACAGGTACTATAGTAGCACATAGGTTAACAGAACATACACAGCAGGTACTATAGTAGCACATAGGTTAACAGAACATACACAGCAGGTACTATAGTAGCACATAGGTTAACAGAACATACACAGCAGGTACTATAGTAGCACATAGGTTAACAGAACATACACAGCAGGTACTATAGTAGCACATAGGTTAACAGAACATACACAACAGGTACTATAGTAGCACATAGGTTAACAGAACATACACAGCAGGTACTATAGTAGCACATAGGTTAACAGAACATACACAGCAGGTACTATAGTAGCACATAGGTTAACAGAACATACACAGCAGGTACTATAGTAGCACATAGGTTAACAGAACATACACAGCAGGTACTATAGTAGCACATAGGTTAACAGAACATACACAGCAGGTACTATAGTAGCACATAGGTTAACAGAACATACACAGCAGGTACTATAGTAGCACATAGGTTAACAGAACATACACAGCAGGTACTATAGTAGCACATAGGTTAACAGAACATACACAACAGGTACTATAGTAGCACATAGGTTAACAGAACATACACAGCAGGTACTATAGTAGCACATAGGTTAACAGAACATACACAACAGGTACTATAGTAGCACATAGGTTAACAGAACATACACAGCAGGTACTATAGTAGCACATAGGTTAACAGAACATACACAGCAGGTACTATAGTAGCACATAGGTTAACAGAACATACACAGCAGGTACTATAGTAGCACATAGGTTAACAGAACATACACAACAGGTACTATAGTAGCACATAGGTTAACAGAACATACACAGCAGGTACTATAGTAGCACATAGGTTAACAGAACATACACAGCAGGTACTATAGTAGCACATAGGTTAACAGAACATACACAGCAGGTACTATAGTAGCACATAGGTTAACAGAACATACACAGCAGGTACTATAGTAGCACATAGGTTAACAGAACATACACAGTCTGTCAGCCACTAGTAGCACATTGGTTAAGGAATCCTGTTAGTGGATTCAGAGCCAAGAGGGAAGCTAATACTCGGTGGTTTGACCCGCATGGCTTGAGCCTCTCTCACTGGTTGCGGGCAAAACATGACCTGTTGGCTGTCTTGTTTGTGTTTTAAGTTGACATTTTGGCCTGTGGGAGGCGCTAGAGGAAAGGTCATGGGAACGCTGGGATCAATTCACCTTTTATTTGCTGAGCTGCATATCCAGTACCACTTAAACCCTCTATTGGTAAAAAGGTACTTATACATACTTGATACAGTCTTTTTTTTCACTCTCTATCAAATGTCTTTGCCAAAAAATAGCCGATATACAAGCTGTGAGCTTGTGAATCTGCTATTTTTTGGCAAATGTTCCGCCCCAGGATAATGGATTTTGATTATCGCGATAATATCGTAAATCTTTTTTTTTTCTGTCCCATAGGACCCAGCAGTCTGACTAAAATCCTGCTCTTGTCTCCTCCACCTCAGTCTGACTAACATCCTCCTCTTGTCTCCTCCACCTCAGTCTGACTAACATCCTGCTCTTGTCTCCTCCACCTCAGTCTGACTAACATCCTCCTCTTGTCTCCTCCACCTCAGTCTGACTAACATCCTCCTCTTGTCTCCTCCACCTCAGTCTGACTAACATCCTCCTCTTGTCTCCTCCACCTCAGTCTGACTAACATCCTCCTCTTGTCTCCTCCACCTCAGTCTGACTAACATCCTCCTCTTGTCTCCTCCACCTCAGTCTGACTAACATCCTCCTCTTGTCTCCTCCACCTCAGTCTGACTAACATCCTCCTCTTGTCTCCTCCACCTCAGTCTGACTAACATCCTGCTCTTGTCTCCTCCACCTCAGTCTGACTAACATCCTCCTCTTGTCTCCTCCACCTCAGTCTGACTAACATCCTCCTCTTGTCTCCTCCACCTCAGTCTGACTAACATCCTGCTCTTGTCTCCTCCACCTCAGACTGACTAACATCCTCCTCTTGTCTCCTCCACCTCAGTCTGACTAACATCCTCCTCTTGTCTCCTCCACCTCAGTCTGACTAACATCCTCCTCTTGTCTCCTCCACCTCAGACTGACTAACATCCTCCTCTTGTCTCCTCCACCTCAGTCTGACTAACATCCTCCTCTTGTCTCCTCCACCTCAGTCTGACTAACATCCTCCTCTTGTCTCCTCCACCTCAGTCTGACTAACATCCTCCTCTTGTCTCCTCCACCTCAGTCTGACTAACATCCTCCTCTTGTCTCCTCCTTTTGGTTGGCGCCGTGAGGAGGGAGAGGGCGACTTGTTGGGAGCTCCGCAAACAATTGTCTGAGAACAGTTGTTTCTTTAGCGACAAACTGATATTTTGCAGTATCTAGTTTGGTGATAGGACCTTGATTACAAACTAGTGTTTTGTAACATCAGTTTAGTGTAGTTTGGGGACCTTGACAGCTGTACAATGGCGAGACTCACCTACAGCAAGAACATGCTACTAACCATCAGAGAAGAGAGCCAAACTCACCGCGGGAGACCTACGGATCCCATCTCCCTGATCCCCGAACTACAGCGGAGGAAGAGAGGCAGGCGAGCCGGTGTCCTGGTCCGGTTGAGGCGGCGTGCACACCGTGCTCCACTCCCTAGCATGCTACTGGCCAACGTACAGTCTTTGGAAAATAAACTGCATGAACTGCATGGTCGGATATATTTCCAGCCTGACATAAAGAACTGTAATGTCATTTGCCTTACGGAGACCTGGTTGTCAGCTGGAGCACCGGATCACGCCATCGATGTCCTGGGATTCTCTGTCCATCGAGCGGATCGAGACAGGGTTCTCTCCGGGAAGAAGACGGGTGGAGGTGTCTGTCTCTTGGTCAACCGAGCCTGGTGTGACCAGGGGAACATTGTGACAGTCGGAACAGCTGCGACCCGCGACCTCGAGTACATCATGCTGCAGTGTCGTCCCGGTTGGCTTCCAAGGGAATTTACTTCGGTAACCATCGCCGCTGTTTATATCCCACCGCACGCCAACACCGACACGGCGATTGAGGAGCTCCACACCGCGATCAGCAGGCAGGAGACTCGTCAGCCGGATACAGCGCTTGTTGTGGCTGGAGATTTCAATCGGGCAAATCTCAAAAAAGTTTTGCCTAAACTCCAACAGCACATCAAGTTTGGAACGCGAGGTGTAAACACGCTGGACCACTGCTACACTCCCTTCCGCAATGGTTACAGAGCCCTCCCCCGTCCTGCTTTTGGCAAATCCGATCACTGCTCCATTCTGCTCCTCCCCGCCTATAGGCAGAGACTGAAACGGGAAGCTCCTGTCTATAGGACGGTACATCGCTGGTCAGACCAATCAGAAGGCATTCTCCAGGATTGTTTCGACAACACTGACTGGGATGCGTTCAAGGCTGCAGGAAATCTGAATGACTATACAGACACTGTCACCAGCTACATCAGAAAGTGCACAGAGGATGTTGTCCCTATGAGGAAAATTAAAATCATGCCAAACCAGAAACCATGGCTGAATGCTGATGTACGGACAGCTCTCCATACTCGGCTTATAGCCTATCAATCTGGTTCTCAAGAGGAGTATAAAAAGGCTCAGTACTCACTCAGGGCAACAATCAAACGGGCAAAGAGGGAGTATAGTCAAAAAATGGAGTCCAATCTCGTTACTACGAACCCGAGACACCTATGGTGTGGACTCCAGGCCATAAGTGACTATAAGGGGAAAACAAATCAAACCCCCCAAATAACACCTACCCTCCCAGATGAACTTAACTCATTCTATGCCAGGTTTGATTCCTCTGTCAGATCCACCAGCACAACTGGCCCCCCCCTCACCTCCACCCTTGTGGGAGAGCAGACCCCCCCTCACCCCCCCTCTGTCGCAGAGCAGCCTCTTACCATCAGTGAGGCTGACGTCCGCCGCTCCTTTCGTCGGATTAATCCTCGCAAGGCAGCCGGCCCAGACGGCATTCCTGGACGTGTCCTGAAAGCCTGCGCCCACCAGCTGGCAGGGGTGTTCACGGGCATTTACAACGAGTCTCTCTCCCTCAGAACTGTTCCAACCTGCTTCAAGTCCAGTACCATTATTCCCATCCCCAAACAGCAGAAAGTGACCAGTCTCAATGACTGGCGCCCCATAGCCCTCACCCCTATAGCCAGTAAGTGTTTCGAGGATCTGGTTAAAGCTTTAATGTGCCCCATGCTTCCCCCCACCCTGGACCCCTTGCAGTTCGCTTATCGTTCCAACAGAAGTACGGAGGACGCCATAGCACACGTCCTTCATACTGCCCTCTCCCACCTGGAGGGAAAGAACACTTATGTGAGAATGCTTTTTGTTGATTACAGCTCGGCGTTCAACACCATAGTACCATCTAGGCTCGTCAGTAAGCTCCAGGACCTGGGTCTGCCTGCAGGCCTGTGTGACTGGATCCTGGACTTTCTGACGGGCCGCCCCCAGGTGGTGAGAGTGGGCGACTGCACCTCCTCATCACTGACTCTAAGTACAGGAGCGCCACAGGGCTGTGTTCTCAGCCCACTCCTTTACTCCCTCTACACACACGACTGTGTGGCGCTGCATCCTACAAACACCATCGTCAAGTTTGCAGACGATACGGTGGTGGTGGGGCTGATCTCCAAGGACGATGAGGCAGCGTACAGGGAGGAAATGACCAACCTGGAGCAGTGGTGTGGAGAGAACCACCTCCTCATGAATGTCTCCAAAACCAAGGAGGTCATTGTGGACTACAGGCGTGGGAGGGACCCACAACCTCCTGTCACCATCAACGGCGCTGTGGTGGAGAGGGTGGAAAGCTTTAAGTACCTGGGGGTGAACATTCACGAGAATCTTAAATGGGAGGAACATACATCTGTGGTGGTCTCAAAAGCACAGCAGCGCCTGTATGGACTCAGACGTCTAAAGAAGTTCGGTCTGAGCCCACACATTATCAAGGCCTTTTACCGAGGGACAATTGAGAGCCTGCTGACGTCCAGCTTCACCAGCTGGTATGGGAGCTGCACAGACCGGGACCACAAAGCTCTCAGGAGGGTGGTGCGCACAGCCCAGCGCATCACTGGCTGTCAGTTACCCAGCTTGGAGGAGCTGTATACACAACGCTGCCTCAGGAAGTCCCTGAGGATCATCAAAGACCCCACACACCCCCATAATAGACTATTCGTGATGTTGCCTTCAGGGAAAAGGTACCAAAGCATTAAAGCCAGCACTAGTAGACTAAGGAACAGTTTCCTACCCCATGCTGTTAGACTACTAAATACATCTATGCAGTGAACTCTTTCTGTGGCGTTACAGCCTTGTATGCTGACTCTGGTTCTTTTTAAACTGTTTTTTAACTTTTAAATGAGTGTTATTGTTTTTTAGACTATTATGTAATTTTATTCTGTGTATTATGGAGCACCCCCAACCTAAGTTTTTCACAGTGCATGTACTTGTACATCTTTGTGACAATAAACATCTTGAATCTTGAATCTTGAAAAACCTCAGTCTGACTAACATCCTCCTCTTGTCTCCTCCACCTCAGTCTGACTAACATCCTCCTCTTGTCTCCTCCACCTCAGTCTGACTAACATCCTCCTCTTGTCTCCTCCACCTCAGTCTGACTAACATCCTCCTCTTGTCTCCTCCACCTCAGTCTGACTAACATCCTCCTCTTGTCTCCTCCACCTCAGTCTGACTAACATCCTCCTCTTGTCTCCTCCACCTCAGTCTGACTAACATCCTCCTCTTGTCTCCTCCACCTCAGACTGACTAACATCCTCCTCTTGTCTCCTCCACCTCAGTCTGACTAACATCCTCCTCTTGTCTCCTCCACCTCAGTCTGACTAACATCCTCCTCTTGTCTCCTCCACCTCAGTCTGACTAACATCCTGCTCTTGTCTCCTCCACCTCAGACTGACTAACATCCTCCTCTTGTCTCCTCCACCTCAGTCTGACTAACATCCTCCTCTTGTCTCCTCCACCTCAGTCTGACTAACATCCTCCTCTTGTCTCCTCCACCTCAGTCTGACTAACATCCTGCTCTTGTCTCCTCCACCTCAGACTGACTAACATCCTCCTCTTGTCTCCTCCACCTCAGTCTGACTAACATCCTCCTCTTGTCTCCTCCACCTCAGTCTGACTAACATCCTCCTCTTGTCTCCTCCACCTCAGTCTGACTAACATCCTCCTCTTGTCTCCTCCACCTCAGACTGACTAACCTCCTCCTCTTGTCTCCTCCACCTCAGTCTGACTAACATCCTGCTCTTGTCTCCTCCCCCAGGACCCAGCAGCCTCCTCCACCTCCGAGGGAGACTCGGACACCAGAGAAGGAGAGACCGTAGCCATGAGCTACAAGCCCTCACCGCTACAAGTCCAGATAGGTAAACATTACATGATCTACAAGCCCTCACCACTACAAGTCCAGATAGGTAAACATTACATGATCTACAAGCCCTCACTGCTGCAGGTCCAGATAGGTAAACATTACATGATCTACAAGCCCTCACCGCTACAAGTCCAGATAGGTAAACATTACATGATCTACAAGCCCTCACCACTACAAGTCCAGATAGGTAAACATTACATGAGCTACAAGCCCTCACCACTACAAGTCCAGATAGGTAAACATTACATGATCTACAAGCCCTCACCGCTACAAGTCCAGATAGGTAAACATTACATGATCTACAAGTCCAGATAGGTACTATAACATTACATGATCTACAAGTCCAGATAGGTACTATAACATTACATGATCTACAAGTCCAGATAGGTACTATAACATTACATGATCTACAAGTCCAGATAGGTACTATAACATTACATGATCTACAAGCCCTCACCGCTTCAAGTCCAGATAGGTAAACATTACATGATCTACAAGCCCTCACCGCTACAAGTTCAGATAGGTAAACATTACATGATCTACAAGCCCTCACCACTGCAACTCCAGATAGGTACTATAACATTACATGATCTACAAGTCCAGATAGGTACTATAACATTACATGATCTACAAGTCCAGATAGGTACTATAACATTACATGATCTACAAGTCCAGATAGGTACTATAACATTACATGATCTACAAGCCCTCACCGCTACAAGTTCAGATAGGTAAACATTACATGATCTACAAGCCCTCACCACTGCAACTCCAGATAGGTACTATAACATTACATGATCTACAAGTCCAGATAGGTACTAACATTACATGATCTACAAGACCTCACCACTGCAACTCCACATAGGTACTATAACGCACCTTTCCCAAACATTGGGTCGGGACCCATTTGTGGGTCGCAGACACATTTGTATGGTCCCTTTATTTTTAATTATTATTATTCAAAATATTTTCAAAAAACATTCCAAAAGTTTTAATTTTCTCAACTTCAAAAACATAACTTGTCTGTTGTACTTTCTGATCCTAACACGCGGTGACGTTGGACAGTAGGCCTACTGAACAGCGGAGCAACAGGGCTCCACTCCGTTGTCAACAATCACTAGTCTAGACCAGGGGTTCCCACATTTTTTTTGTCTCAGGGCACCCCATAAATATTGTTTTAATCCGAGGCACCCCTACATTATAATTTTCACTCCCAGCACCTTATATTTATAGCATATCGTCGTTGTCGGGTGGAAACCTTGTATGTCCAAAACCGTTCGTTTTGTATTTATCATCTATAAAATGTACTAAACTAGTGAAAACAGCAGATCTACAAGCACACAACGCCTCGCGTTGCGAGGCGTTGTGTGCTTGTAGATCGGCTGTTTTCACTAGTTTTGTGCGACAGTCTTGTATGATGAAGCAGGGCTTTGCTCTACCAAAAGACGTACACATTTGAAACTTGGAGATACGAGGTTTCTGCCCGACAGTGACGATATTTTAGTGATTATGTTGCGAGGAAAACGTTGAGATAACAGCCATTTTGGTTAGAACTGACTGAAAATAACTTTGTACTTCAAGTTTTAAATGATACTAAATATTTTTTTCAAGTGTCCAAATGATCTCGCGGCACCCCTGGACTTCCGTCGCGGCACCCCAGGGTGCCCCGTCACCCACTTTGAAGACCCCTGGGCTAGAAGCTAACGCTGTTAGCAGCATCAACAGCTACTGGTAGTAGCAGGCTGGCTGCTGCTCAGCCCAATGAATGGATGTTAAGCTCGCTCTGCTGTGTGAACTGCTGCTGCTGTCCTGCATACGGGCACGCTGCACGCAGAAGGCAAACTGGCTCTGTCTTTTATCGGGATCACGCAACGCTACGTTTTAGCGGTAATTACGAGGTGCTTTCACAGAAATCATTACAAAACACAGTACCACAGGGAATACATGTGAAATTGGATATAAACGTTTTTACTTGTTTTATTTTCGTGGCATTATGTTCACTGGCCCCACCGGGCAACTGGTGGGTTCTGCTGGCCCTGACGGTCTAAAACGTACATCCGGGCCACCGGGCCATTCATAATGTCAACCCCTGCACGGCCATAACGTTACTGCTGCTGTTGTCGGCAGAAACCTCTTATCTCCGTCAGAGAAAAATAACAATACCCATCGAGCACCGTCCGTGAAGCCTTGTAAGATCGGCTATTTGTGGCGCTCACAACACCGTGTGCCAAATACCATCATGGAGCCCTGAAGTGCTGGTTTGGCCTACTTTGAGCAGAGCTCGGTTCAATGGCAGAAAGAGTGAAAGTTTTGTCAGTGCTTGTTGCAACTCGTCCACAAAACTGAGCTGCTGTTGTCCTCCCACTAACTGTAGCGTCAGAGGACTGACCCACATGGCACTGAAGGACTTATTTATTACACTAACTTATTACTTATAACTTTATTACACTAACTGACTTATTTATTACACTAACTGTAGCGTCAGAGGACTGACCCACATGGCACTGAAGGACTTATTTATTACACTAACTTATTACTTATAACTTTATTACACTAACTGACTTATTTATTACACTAACTGTAGTGTCAGAGGACTGACCCACATGGCACTGAAGGACGACTTTATTTTATTAATGCCAGATTGTGAGCCGTATATATTTTAGATCTACGTTGTTTTTTAAATGATGCATACCAACTCATATTTTCAAATGACATTTGCCTTTGTGCACAGACACAGTGTAGCCATGAAGCAACGCGTCGTGAGCTTGTAGATCTGCTGTTTTCACTAGTTTTTGATTTCAAAATACTGATCACCACCTCAACGACCAGACTCCCAGCTATCTCTCTGACCTCGTCAAACGCCCCGCCCCCTCAGGTCTGGCAATGACAACCTCCTGGAATTTACCCATAAGGCAAAAAAAGAAAAAAAAAGAAAGAAAAACGCACCTGGGGTGACAGGGCTTTCTCAGTTGCAGCCCCCACCTTCTGGAACCCACTCCCACCTCATATAAAAGAAGCCCCCACCCTCTGGAAGCCACTCCCACCTCATATAAAAGAAGCCCCCACCCTCTGGAAGCCACTCCCACCTCATATAAAAGAAGCCCCCACCCTATGGAAGCCACTCCCACCTCATATAAAAGAAGCCCCCACCCTCTGGAACCCCTCATAAATGAAGCCCCCACCCTTTCCGTGTTCAAAGCCTCCCTCAAAACAAAACCCACCTTTTCAGACTTGCTTTCCCTTCCTAACTCTACTCTCTCTCTGTCACTCTTTTGTGTCCCTGCTAATGTACTTTTCTTAGTTTTTAGCCTTTTTAATTATATCTTCCGTTAATATTACGTCCATATTATGTATATATGGATATAAAGGACCCCTTATGCCCATATATGGAGATCCCCAGGCGCAGCTTGGCTTTACTAATTAACATACATTTTATTCCCATATATGGAATTTCCTATATTATCAATATTAAGGACATTATTAACTCATTTAGTGCCACCCCTTTCACCACTAGAGGGCGCCCAGTGGCCATAGAAAATCCCATAGAGATATGCTGGTATATGCAGAAGCCCTGCAGCCATGACTTGCCTGAACACTTTCCTTTGTGCATGTACAGGAAGAGGATGAAGTTAGCTTGAAGTTAGCTATTGGCTACCAAGCATTTTAGAAGCCTTATTTTCGTCAACTTAGCCATGATTAAACCTTGCACACCTCATGCATGGGAAAAAAACAGAGAAGAATGAGCTCTAAAAAATCCAATGCAATCCTGGATTGCATTGGAGTGGATTTGTGCAGTTTGTTCACAGCTTTCAAACAAAAAAATCCGATTGGAAATCCGTTCAGGCATTCTTGAGATAATCGCCATTATGTTTTACATGTTATGTAAACAAACATGGCTGCCCTGTATGTTAGATGGGGTTGTATGGGGGTGGAACATGCAAAATCGCGATTGAAATCATGTTCACCAGATTTGATGGGGTCCAAAAAAAAAAAAAAAAAAAAAAAAAAAAATGTTTTCAAATTTTTTTTTTTTTTTTTAAAGCCGAACTTGTTCGGGATCGGCACTCTGCGATACGATAATAAAGCCGAACTAGTTCGGGATTGGCACTCAATGAGTTAAGGATATTATGTTATCAATATTAAGGACATATCTGGGAATGCCCATATTTGGTAAAGCCCGTATATGGGCATGTTTTGACATAGCATTGTTAACTATCATGAAGGGGTCTCCATATATGAGTAACTGGTCCCATATACATCACTGGCCAGATGGCCAAGAATTGTCACCCTGAGGTGTCTTACTAGTTATTATAGTTTGGGTCCAAGACAAACGTGTCATTTCTCTTTAGGGTCACAGGCTAAACGGTTTGGGAACCGCTGCCCTGGGCGGACCTCAGAATGACTACAGTCTGTGTGCAGAATGCAGGCACCGTGTCGCTCCCAGTGTGTCAAGCCCTTTAGCCGTCGTGTCCTCAAGCTGTTGGAGGAGAAGGCATGATGGATTAGTCTTCCATTTTGCCACACCCGGCGTACTTCTGTTTCCTTCTCCCTTCAGTCCTCTGTGGTCTTGACTCCTGATGGAGTGATGATGCAGTGATGTCTGGGAGAGGGTGGATTATTGTGTATGCCAGTGTTATTACAGACTCTGACAATAAACTAACCCCATAAACTAAACCCTTCCACGCAGAGCAATCAGGCTTCAAATCCCCCAACGCTCACCACGCTAGCTTGGCAGCTTGATTAGTCAGTAGCGGAGAATCTTACGCGGTACAGTTACTTACAAGCATACAAAATAGAAGCACACGCTGAAGACTAAATTCTCACACAAAGATGATTAAAACTAACTACGCTCCGTGACAATGAAATGATCACTAACCTCTCCCTCGGCCCTGGTTGTCCGCCTTGAGATTGAGAGGTCAGAGTTCGATTCCCTGGCCGGGACGGGGTCATAACAGAGACTAAAGAAATGGCACTCGGTGTAAAGGGTTAGATTGGGGGTAAGTCACGCTACAGATACATGCGATGGGCGAGCACTCATCAGAAGACTAGCTCACAGTTCACATGCATTTATGTTTTGAAAATAGATCTACAAGCTTGTGAGCTTGTAGATTGGTTCTTTTCAAATGGCTAGTATGGATTTCAAGTGTCCTTTTCCTTGTGGTGTAATAATAACCCTTGCACCCTGTGGTTGTAGAGAAACAGAGGGACCTGTTCTTATGGTGTAATAATAACCCTTGTCTCCTCAGAGAAACAGAGGGACCTGTTCTTATGGTGTAATAATAACCCTTGCACCCTGTGGTTGTAGAGAAACAGAGAGACCTGTTCTTATGGTGTAATAATAACCCTTGCACCCTGTGGTTGTAGAGAAACAGAGGGACCTGTTCTTATGGTGTAATAATAACCCTTGTCCCCTCAGAGAAACAGAGGGACCTGTTCTTATGGTGTAATAATAACCCTTGTCTCCTCAGAGAAACAGAGGGACCTGTTCTTATGGTGTAATAATAACCTCTGCACCCTGTGGTTGTAGAGAAACAGAGAGACCTGTTCTTATGGTGTAATAATAACCCTTGTCTCCTCAGAGAAACAGAGAGACCTGGCCAGGAAGGGATCAGTGAAGAACGGCACGGTGGGAAGTCCTGTCAATCAACAGCCCAAGAAGAACTCCAGGACAAGGTAATGATGACACCATACACACCCACTGTTAGTTAATAGAACTATAGGACAAGGTAATGATGGTTCCATACACACACACTGTTAGTTAATAGAACTACAAGGTAATGATGACACCATACACACCCACTGTTAGTTAATAGAACTATAGGACAAGGTAATGATGACACCATACACACCCACTGTTAGTTAATAGAACTATAGGACAAGGTAATGATGACACCATACACACACACAGTGTTAGTTAATAGAACTATAGGACAAGGTAATGATGGAACCATGCACACACACTGTTAGTTAATAGAACTACAAGGTAATGATGGCACCATACACACCCACTGTTAGTTAATAGAACTACAAGGTAATGATGGAACCATACACACACACTGTTAGTTAATAGAACTACAAGGTAATGATGACACCATACAAACACAGTGTTAGTTAATAGAACTATAGGACAAGGTAATGATGGCTCCATACACACCCACTGTTAGTTAATAGAACTATAGGACAAGGTAATGATGACACCATACACACACAGTGTTAGTTAATAGAACTATAGGACAAGGTAATGATGGCACCATACACACACAGTGTTAGTTAATAGAACTATAGGACAAGGTAATGATGGCACCATACACACACAGTGTTAGTTAATAGAACTATAGGACAAGGTAATGATGGCACCATACACACACACTGTTAGTTAATAGAACTATAGGACAAGGTAATGATGACACCATACACACACAGTGTTAGTTAATAGAACTATAGGACAAGGTAATGATGGCACCATACACACACAGTGTTGGTTAATAGAACTATAGGACAAGGTAATGATGGCACCATACACACACAGTGTTAGTTAACGTAGGCCTAGAATTATTGAATGCTTTCACTATTGAAATAGCAGAATTAGATCTTGCAAGTCTTTGAATATATCTTTTTAAAAGCGAACATTTGTAACTGAAATATTTGCTTCTGGGGGTCCCTGGAACAACATATTTTGAGATGGGGGTCTGCGGCCAAATACATGTAATTCTGGGGGCAATTCTTGCACAAATGTTCACAATTTTTCAAAAAATAGCAGATCTACAAGCTTGCAGGGCGGCACTCGGTGCTGCTTGTATATCTGCTATTTTGTAATAGTTAAAGCACAAAATGATGGTTAAAGTGGTTCAAATCAAGGGACATCTTTGACGAAAAATGTTCATCGATTACCTTTTTTCACTTAGCGAAAATGAAACCAAAATGTACCTATGATTACTGAAACTAAGACTAAATATATTGTCAATTTCGTCAACAAATTAAAAAACTAAAATTATGTTAGCGAGGAATTGGTAAAGAAGAGATTCAGTAGAGCTAAAAGACAGAAAGTCATTTTATGTTTGGCTGCATTCGGGTGTTGCACTCTTGACGCCGCAACGCGTTGCGAGCTCGGCTGTTTGCAACATGCACCTCTCCACTATCCACTGATAAAACCAGCCATCAAGGTCTGACAAAAAAAATATTTTTGGCAGAAAAACAGACGTTTTTCAGAAAATGGACGGAATTGGCCTAAGGTCTTAATGGGTTAAGTTGAAACACGGTAACAAAAAAACTTGAACTAACAAAACAAACTGTGGGACCGCAGCCGCCCACTCGCCCAGTCATCCATCCAAAACCCAGCCTTTACGTTTGGTGCCAAAATCATCCAGTTCTGTTACACCATCAGACTTCATAATGTCCTGCAATAGCTGCAATAGAAAACAACCAACAACAAGGCTTCTCAGAGGAGGAGGATTGGGGGGGGGGGGGGGGAGTGTGAACGATGAAGATGGAAGAGCAAAGCATCGGCCCTCAAATTGATCAACACCACAAAGCCCCCCCCCCCCCCCCCCCCCCACACACACACACACTTCTATCCGTCTAATTCCTTCTCTCTGGTGGATTAGTGGAGATGGGAAGAAGCAGCAGACAGGCCTGCACCACCAGGGACCCCTTGGGAGGCCAGGAGAGGAGATTATAATGGCTGCAGGCTGAAGGGCCACAGATTACAGATTATAATGGCTGCAGTCTGAAGGGCCACAGATTATAATGGCTGCAGTCTGAAGGGCCACAGATTATAATGGCTGCAGTCTGAAGTGGGACTGAGTTACCAGGGCCCAAGGTGGAGGGGCCTTCGTTATTTTATACTTTAGCTATTGAAAAATAGCAAATATACAAGCTCACAGCGCGGCACCGAGTGCCACGCTGTGAGCTTGTAAATCTGCTATTTTTCAGTCTAAATGGGTTAAACCCCCTCCCCCTATGAAGAACATTCATGGGGGGCCCGCAGTGAATCCTTGTACCCAGGGCCCAGAATGTGGTGTGACACCCTGTCAGTGGTAGGTTTGGACAGACTGCCTGCTGCACCCCGAGAGCTGCTTGTTTAGTTTTAATGGGGTGTGTGTGTGTGTGTGTGTGTGTGTGTGTGTGTGTGTGTGTGTGTGTGTGTGTGTGTGTGTGTGTGTGTGTGTGTGTGTGTTAGCCAAGGGTCAACAAGTTGGAACATTTTTGAATTGTACATTCAAGCTGTTTGTGTTGGGATTCGGGCCAACATTTCATTAACGGTGCATTCCTGTAGTTTTGGGATAAAGAGGCATTGCCTTTTTCAAATTCAGTGTCTATATGCCTTTACCAGGATGGACAAAAGTATTATTATTATTATTATTATTACAGAATGAGTTCATATCGACATCAGTTTAAATCGGTTATCGGCCATAACGGCATCGGATATCCCTAGTCTTTAGCAACTTTCACATCACGCTTGGAACCAAATAATAATAATAAACTTTATTTGTATAGCACCTTTCATGACAGGAAACGCAGATCAAAGTGCTTTACAGTGCCAAAGGAAATGGCACTAAAAACATTCTAAACTTCTATAAGAACTCGACCCTAAAAACAGAACATTTTCAAAACAATGCAGACGTGAATAAGAATAAAAACATAGGGACCATTTGGTTCCATTTGTACTCTCTCAGAGTTGTGGTGGTCCTTGAAATTAAAACATTTGAGGCGCACCGGTATTGTAATTGTATAGCAGACATGGAGTCCACATGCCAGCTCCCCCGGAAACGCTTCCACATGTGATGGAAATGAAATGATTCCTGCTTCCTCAGAGTGTAAAGTAGGGGTGGATGCTGGATGTTGGTACCAGTTTGGTACCCGACTGGTGCCATTTGGGTCGGTTCCAGACCGCTACCTGCGTGACGTAGAATTTGGTGCTGCAAAGCAGATGCCTATTATAGACGATTAGACGTGGGCTACTAAAGGTCAGCCTCGCTAAGATGCCCACGCACAGGGGTTGACACTGAGGTGTTGGAGTAAGGCTGGGTAATATATTGAAACTATATCGATATGGAGGTATCAACATGCAAGGTATAGATATCGACAAAGACAGCTTGAAATGAGGTATTGCTGTATGTGTCTGTAAAAGAGTTCGTTCGATGAGGGCAGGTGAACAGAACAAAGCAAACCAGATTTCCAAGATGCCAATTTATTTTCTTCAGGCAAGTTAGGTTTTACAGAGAAAGCTCAAAAATGTAATAGACAAAAACATGTAAAAATAGTAAATAAACAAAAGTGAAAAAGGGAATGCCTAAACAAGCATAACTATAAGTGCTACTGACTTCAATAGTAGTGTTGAGGACAGAGCTCTAGAGCATTGTGCCCCCAACTTCCCTCTCTCAAGACAGAGATAAGATTGACTGAATGAAATACAATTTCAGGAACTTAAATAGTGTGGGAGCTCCTCCCCTCGTTGGAATAAACCAACTGTCCTTAATGCAAGGAACACTACTCAACTTCAATTCAAGTTGAAAAATCAAGAAAACATTTCACAATAACAATAATACAATTGCATTAACCAGAAAGGTAAGTATTCTTCATATTAACTAACTTAATCTCTCTTAAATGGACAATAAAGGCTTTAGTCCCCATTCAAACTCCCCTGCCCAATGGTACGCCCCAATCACCCTGCTCCTCACTATAAATTGAGCACCGGACACAGGTGTGATTCTTTTGGACAACCAAACAGGAAGTTAAGTATGTGATAGTTAGCAATGCTGAGCTTTAAATAAACAATGTTTTAAACCAAACAATTGTACAGTGTGTCATTTGTAATCTGACTAAATATTTAAAGGTATGGCAAATGAAATATAAGATATGAAACAAACTCTCCAAATACAGGTAGTGCACATACTAGCATTCAAAATGTTTGTTGCAGACCATGCGGTTATGACAATGAGAAAGCAGAACAATAAGAAACTAGTAAAAACTTAAAGTGGGAAAGTCTCTTTACCACAGTGTCAAATGAATTAACAGACACACTATGCAAAAAGGCAGTCCATGGTTATTTCAATCAAATTGTTGGAAATTGGAAATAAGGCATTTAATGTCTTTATTCTATGTGTACTGTGCAGTGTGCATGCGTGGATATGCTATTCATTTAATGTCTTTATTCTATGTGTACTGTGCAGTGAGCATGCGTGGATATGATATTCATTTAATGTCTTTATTCTATGTGTACTGTGCAGTGAGCATGCGTGGATATGATATTCATTTAATGTCTTTATTCTATGTGTACTGTGCAGTGTGCATGCATGGATATGATATTCATTATCTGGGTTAGACAGGCAGTGGACCTAAAGCAGAAAAAACATTAAAAACTATAATGCAATTGTTTTTACTAATATCGTGAGTGATATCGATATGGAGGTATTCAACAACGTTATCGAATATCAAAGGCAAAGTTAGGCCCTCATCGGGTCCAACTCTGGACACACACACACACACACACACACACACACACACACACACACACACACACACACACACACACACACACACACACACACACACACACACACCCTGTTATAAACAACTTTGTGAAAATATACATTTGCAGTTATTGGTTGGGTTATTTAAAGGTGTGAGCAGAATTCTGGGGAGTTCTGATAAAAGTACTGACTGACCACATTTCTGACTTTGCAGTCCATCTTGTGTCCTTTAATCCTGTCCTAGGCTGGTGGTACCAAACAAAGGCTACTCCTCTTTAAGTCCATCTTGTGTCCTTTAATCCTGTTGTAGGCTGGTGGTGCCAAACAAAGGCTACTCCTCTTTAAGTCCATCTTGTGTCCTTTAATCCTGTCCTAGGCTGGTGGTGCCAAACAAAGGCTACTCTTTAAGTCCATCTTGTGTCCTTTAATCCTGTCCTAGGCTGGTGGTGCCAAACAAAGGCTACTCCTCTTTAAGTCCATCTTGTGTCCTTTAATCCTGTCCTAGGCTGGTGGTGCCAAACAAAGGCTACTCCTCTTTAAGTCCATCTTGTGTCCTTTAATCCTGTCCTAGGCTGGTGGTGCCAAACAAAGGCTACTCCTCTTTAGACCAGAGCCCAGATGAGAAGCCCCTGGTCGCCCTGGACACTGACAGGTAAGGCTTTTCTACAACAACACTCTGCATGTTCCTGCATTAAGCTCTAATGGTGTCTTTCCATGCAGTATGCATTTACTCTTCTCTACCAAATTATTTTCCTACCAACTTTTTGCTTCTTTACCCACTTTAGCAACTTAACCCTGCAAGACCCGAATTAATTTCTGCCCAAAAAAAATCAGATGGTGTTGTAGGAGTCCTAATCACAGGAAAATGTAATGTTAAAAAATTAATAATGCTTTTGTAAGATTTTATAGCCATAAATCATAAATCATGCTCTAATTTGCATTTTGGGGATATTTTTCACAATAATAACATATGTTCTAGACATTCTAATGATCACGAAAAAATATATTACAGGCATTTTACTCATGTTTTTGTGAGGAATAGCTTCAGTTAAAAAGTGAGATGTTGTTCGTCCAGACGCTGGAATTTCAACTTCTCTGGGAGGTGTGAATGTGAATGTCATTCTCTGTGGGGGGTATTTATATGCAAATATCGTGGCCAATGGCATTGTAATACTAAACAATAGGATTTAATGGTGATGTTAAAGGACCTACACCATGAATTTTCACTTTTTCTATTTTAAAACCTTTTTTTGGGGTCCCACTGGCACCTTCTATCCTCACAAAGTCCTATTTCTGTACATTGTGTCTTTCTCTGGTTTTGGGAAGACAGAGATGAAAAGCTTTCCACGGGTTCTCAGAACAGTGCTGTTCTGAGAGTTGACGCATGTGACGTCACACGCGTTTCCCGTTTTTTTTTTTCAGAGTCAAAAAAAAAAAAATTAAATTTTTTTTTTTCAAAACATTTTTTTTCCAAAACTTTTTTCAAAAAAATTTTTTTTTCAAACATTTTTTTTTAAAACTGTCAAAAAGTCAAAACATTTTTTTTTTCAAAACTTTTTTTTTCAATTTTTTTTTCAAAAACTTTTTTCAAAAAACTTTTTTTTTTTCAAAACACTTTTTTTTTTCAAAAAACTTCTTTTTTTTTTCAAAAAACTTCTTTTTTTTCTGGAAAAACCCCACTAGATGCGCCCCTGAGCAAACAGAGGCCGTTTTGGTATTGCAGCTGGAGAGCCTCATTATAGTAGAGCTAGAACAAACAAAAAGAATGGTCAGAGTGTTTGTTGAGGGTTAAAACCTGTCTAAGACTCAATTTTGAGCATATATTTATACAAAAAATATAGTTTTAAAAGCATGGTGTAGGCCCTTTAATGTGAAAAAAGAACAGGAAAACTAACTATACATTTTTTTTAAAAAAGGATTTAAAAAATGTTGCCAAAAAGCAACGCTGGGCCTTGCAGGGTTAAGAGACTTGCAATTAAATGCAAGACAAAGGTTAGATTTATTGCTTCACACAATGTCATTTATATTGACAAGAATATCAAAAGGATCCATTCCTACTGCTATATGTAAGAGTGCAAGCATTGGCCTGGGCTTCCCTTGGTCCAGTGGTCCAGGTACCTACAGTAGGCTCTTATGCAGCCTGACAGTGCATCGTGGGTTTGAGTCCCGTTCCTGACCATCTGTACTGCGTCTCTCACCATCTCCCTCTCCTGTCTTCCTGTCTTCTCCTCTAGCAATGTCCCAAAATATCAAAACAAGCGAGCGTTATCTCGTCTCTGTCTGGAGGAAACCTCATATGTCCAAAACTGTTACTTTTCAGGATTTAATTAGAAAAATAGCAAAAGGTGCAGATCTACAAGCTCAAGATGTGTTGCTCTGCGTCATATTTGGAGCTTGTGGATCTGCTCATTTTGATGCTTTTGTGTGAGACTGCAGTATGATCAATATTAGGACGTGACACAAAAAAGTTAGAATATAGAAGTAAGAGGTTTCTACCCGACAGCAACGATGTTCTGTACAAAAAGGAAAGACCGCAGGAAGCTAACAATAAGAGAGGGTAGATGTTGTTGTCCTCTGAGTAAACACAGACGCAATGCAGTCTAAATCTCACAGGTTTGTAACACCAGCAGTTGGGCTACACACGGGAGACTCACTACAAATAAAACGGATGGCCATAACGACAACGCAACTCGCAAGCTTCCATGGACGGGTCCATGCTCAAGTTCCCTCAGCCCTATGTTCCCTCAATGTTAAACCACTGTACCTAACCCTAACCCAAACCCTAACCATAACCTCAGTGAGGGAACATGCTGAGGGAACTTGAGCATGACCCCCCATGGACAGGGTCAAACAGACAATCATGCGTCTGTCTGTCTGTCTGTCTGTCTGTCTGTTGCTAGTGAGAATTGTATGTCCAATCAGTATTCATCAGTAGTTATATATATATAGTATGTTCATCAGTAGTTATGATGTCACCATTTGGTATCGCCTCAGCCGTGCTTGCAGCATCAAGAGAATGTACACATATACAGTATATGTACAGTATATGTACAGTATATGTACCTGACAGCTGGTACCAACATACTGACACCTGGTACCAACGTACTGACACCTGGTACCAACATACTGACACCTGGTACCAACGTACTGACACCTGGTACCAACGTACTGACACCTGGTACCAACGTACTGACACCTGGTACCAGCGTACTGACACCTGGTACCAGCGTACTGACACCTGGTACCAGCGTACTGACACCTGGTACCAGCGTACTGACACCTGGTACCAGCGTACTGACACCTGGTACCAGCGTACTGACACCTGGTACCAGCGTACTGACACCTGGTACCAGCGTACTGACACCTGGTGCCAACGTACTGACACCTGGTACCAACGTACTGACACCTGGTACCAACGTACTGACACCTGGTACCAGCGTACTGACACCTGGTACCAACGTACTGACACCTGGTACCAACGTACTGACACCTGGTACCACCGTACTGACACCTGGTACCAACGTACTGACATAAAGGTAAAGAACTAGACTAGAGAGACGAGCAGGGACTGACCCTGACCCTGACCCTAACCCTGACCCTAACCCTAACCCTGACCCTGACCCTAACCCTGACCCTGACCCTGACCCTGACCCTAACCCTGACCCTAACCCTGACCCTGACCCTGACCCTGACCACTATGCAGTGGAAAAGGCTCTATAAGAGAAACCAATACAATTAGAAGGAACAAGACATGCTGCTGACCATGAATTAGACAACATGCCAGTGGATACAGCAGGACTCATGTTAACATAACCTTAGTGGATACAGCAGGACTCATGTTAACATAACCTTAGTGGATACAGCAGGACTCATGTTAACATAACCTTAGTGGATACAGCAGGACTCATGTTAACATAACCTTAGTGGATACAGCAGGACTCATGTTAACTCATTTAATGCCACCCTTTCACCACTAGAGGGGGCCCAGTGTGCCACAGACAATCCCATAGAGATATGCTGGTATATGCAGAAGCCCTGCAGCCATGACTTGCCTAAACACTTTCCTTTGTGCATGTACAGGAAGAGGATGAAGTTAGCTTGAAGTTAGCTATTGGCTACCAAGCATTTTAAAAGCCTTATTTTCGTCAACTTAGCCATGATTAAACCTTGCACACCTCATGCATGGGAAAAAAACAGAGAAGAATGAGCTCTAAAAAATCCAATGCAATCCTGGATTGCATTGTTGTGGGTTTGTGCAGTTTGTTCACAGCTTTCAAACAAAAAAATCCGATTGGAAATCCGTTCAGGCATTCTTGAGATAATAGCCATTATGTTTTACACTGTTGTGAGCTTGGAGGTCTGCTACCTGAGTTGTATGGGGGTTGTATGGGGGTTAAACATGCAAAATCGCGATTGAAATCATGTTCACTAGTTTTGATGGGGTCCAAAAAAAAAATTTTCAAAAAAAAATTTTCAAAAAAAAAAATTTTTTTTTTTTTATTTTTTTTTTGAATCACGAGTATACTCGTGATTGGCACTGTGGGATGCGCTAATATATCACGTGTATACTCGTGATTGGCACAGAATGAGTTAACCGTATTGCAACCCGATTCTGAGCTTCCTCTCGGCAGAAGACAATCCTGAAAACGTGCGTAGGAAGGTTTTCTAAAGAAAGCAGCAACCGCACACTGGAAACACTGCAAGCTCTTTGCTCGTTTGACCTCCAGGGAGTGAGGGTTAACTTGTCACGATCGTGGCATTTTAGCTGACGATCAATCGTCACAGAAACATTTTTGTTTGGGGGGTTGAATGTTTAATAAGAAGGACATTTCTCTTTGGCTTTATTTACAAATAGGAAGAGATCTGATTAATAACTTAAATATACAAATAGATGACTGACAATGACTGATATACCAATGGTAATAATATTACGTTTTCAAAAATAGCAGAAAACCTACAAGTTGTGTACAGTAGTTGTGTACAGTAGTTGTGTACAGTCCCAGCCCATGTTCCCATGTCCCCATATGCTCATAGCCCATGTTTATGTTGCCATTGTTGAAAGGAACCCATTCTTGAGATTTACAGTATCATCTCATTTTCAACAGGGCCCTCTGGAGTACAATAGAACAATACAACACATCCATCCATCCATCCATCCATCCATCCATCCATCCATCCATGCATCCATCCATCCATCCATCCATCCATCCATCCATCCATCCATCCATCCATCCATCCATCCATCCATCCATCCATGCATCCATGCATCCATGCATCCATCCATCCATCCATCCATCCATCCATCCATGCATCCATCCATCCATCCATCCATGCATCCATGCATCCATCCATCCATCCATCCATCCATCCATCCATGCATACACAAACAAAGACAACTTGACACAAACAAAAATAAATCCCCATTTCCCCACATCCCCATGTTCCCATGTCCCCATGTTCCCATGTCCCCATGTGTCCTTGTGTCCCCAGACCGTCGCTTGTTACCAGGCGTGTCCCACCAAACTCTGGGCCCTGGGATTCACTGCGGCCCCCCATGAATGTTCTTCATAGGGGGAGGAGGGGGTTTAACCCAGTTAGACTGGGAACACATTATTTTGTGCTTTAGCTGTTGAAGAATAGCAGATCTACAAGCTCACAGCACGCTGCAAGCTTGTAGATCTGCTATTTTTGAAGAAAAAAAAACGTGAAAGTCTTTGAATATTTCAAAACCTATGTTTCTATGTCAGTGGTACTCAAACCTTTTCATGTGAAGGACCCCCAAAATTATATGTATTTGGCCATGGTCAAAATATTTAGTTCCAGGGACCCCCCAAAAGCAAAATTTGAGTTACAAAATTAATGTTTGCTTAAAAAATACATTATATTCAAAGATTTGCACACATTTTCGCGACTTTTCAAAAATATTTTTCAATAGCTAAAGTATAAAATAACGAAGGCCCCTCCACCTTGGCCCTTGTAACTCAGACCCCCCCCCCCCCCTTGTGACGCCCCTGCTTGTTGCCACACAAGGGGACCTCACTGTGAGCTCAGACCTCTGCTCTCTGGCTGCCAGCCAAGATGACATCACAGATTCTGTGTCAAATCACTCCATGTGACATCGCTGGCTGACTCACACTCTGCTGGCCTCACAGGCAGCGCACAACAAGCCTGGTGTTGTCCACAGTGTGTTGTCCACAGTGTGTCGTCCACAGTGTGTCGTCCACAGTGTGTCGTCACTGTCACGTGGAAACCTCGTATGGCAGAAAGAAAAACTGTCACTTTTCTGGAAAATGCTGGGGGGGGAACGCAACCTGTGTTTTAGCGGATTCCACTTATTTATGTACAAATTGGGTCTGTATTTATAAAACACACACACACACACACAAACACACACACACACACACACACACACACACACACACACCTTTTTTTCTCCAAGAAAAGCAGATCTACATATGGCTATTATTGCTACTTATAATATAGTATGATGGGTTTACCGACGGCTAGAACAGTTAACCTCAAAGTAAGCACAATCAAACATTGGCAATGTTGAAATGGATCTGATATTTTGAGGACACTTGAAACCAGTGCATCCCCCCCAATCAATAGGAAAAAGGTTATTTTGGGGGTGAACTACTCCTAAAGTAAAACATTTGAGTACTTTTTTTTCCACCACTTGTTGCTGACGTTTTGCTTTCGTCTCCACTTTGCAGTGACGATGACTTTGACATGTCCAGATACTCGTCATCAGGATACTCCTCAGCCGAGGTGAGATGTCTGAGAGACCAGGTATCTACACACTATGGTCTGATGGACCAGGTATCTACACACTATGGTCTGATGGACCAGGTATCTACACACTATGGTCTGATGGACCAGGTATCTACACACTATGGTCTGATGGACCAGGTATCTTCACACTATGGTCTGATGGACCAGGTATCTTCTACACACTATGGTCTGAGAGACCAGGTATCTACACACTATGGTCTGATGGACCAGGTATCTACACACTATGGTCTGATGGACCAGGTATCTACACACTATGGTCTGATAGACCAGGTATCTACACACTATGGTCTGAGAGACCAGGTATCTACACACTATGGTCTGATAGACCAGGTATCTACACACTATGGTCTGATAGACCAGGTATCTACACACTATGGTCTGATAGAGACCAGGTATCTACACACTATGGTCTGAGAGACCAGGTATCTACACACTATGGTCTGATAGACCAGGTATCTACACACTATGGTCTGATAGAGACCAGGTATCTACACACTATGGTCTGATGGAGACCAGGTATCTTCACACTATGGTCTGAGAGACCAGGTATCTACACACTATGGTCTGATGGACCAGGTATCTACACACTATGGTCTGATGGACCAGGTATCTACACACTATGGTCTGATGGACCAGGTATCTACACACTATGGTCTGATGGACCAGGTATCTTCACACTATGGTCTGATGGACCAGGTATCTACACACTAGAGACCAGGTATCTACACACTATGGTCTGATGGACCAGGTATCTACACACTATGGTCTGATGGACCAGGTATCTACACACTATGGTCTGATAGACCAGGTATCTACACACTATGGTCTGAGAGACCAGGTATCTACACACTATGGTCTGATAGACCAGGTATCTACACACTATGGTCTGATAGAGACCAGGTATCTACACACTATGGTCTGAGAGACCAGGTATCTACACACTATGGTCTGATAGACCAGGTATCTACACACTATGGTCTGATAGAGACCAGGTATCTACACACTATGGTCTGATGGAGACCAGGTATCTTCACACTATGGTCTGAGAGACCAGGTATCTACACACTATGGTCTGATGGACCAGGTATCTACACACTATGGTCTGATGGACCAGGTATCTACACACTATGGTCTGATGGACCAGGTATCTACACACTATGGTCTGATGGACCAGGTATCTACACACTATGGTCTGATAGACCATGTATCTACACACTTAGAATTGACCAATCAGAAACGGTTCTACCCATGACGACATGTGTTAGCCAAACAGAACAGACCAATCAAATGCTGTTGTTCATGTCAATTTAGATCAGGAAATTCAGCACTTTTTTGGCATCAGTCTGACCAACCCCATATCCAGGACTTTTCCTGAACTTCAAACCGAACTTCAAGCTAGTGTTGACTGGGTATAGTCTGTGATCCTAGACAGTGACCACACTACCTTACACGTGCAGATTATGATCGCTGTTTCAGATCCCAAGCTACACCCAGTCAACATCAGGCCAAAAGCATTCTGGGACAGTGATCACGCTACATTACCCTTGCAGACTATGGTTGCTGTTTAGAATCCTGGGTGGTGTTCGATTTGCGGCGGTTTAAAGTTCAGGAAAGGTCCTTCCATCTTTCTGTCTTTCTGACTTCCTCTCCGTTCTGCCCTCTGTCTGTTTTGTTTGAGCTTCTGGTCTGGACTGCATATTATTTTTCTCTTCTATTCACTCATTGGCTGTTAATGGCCAGGCTGTTTGTCTGACCTCCTGTCTGTTTTCCATCTGTCTCCCCCTTGCTTTATAACCCACAAGAAGCTCTATTTGGCTCTATACAAACAAAAAGCATTCTGGGGCATTTACGAGTCTTGTCAATTCTAAATGGAATGTCATATTTCATGAATACAAAAGGTGGGTCTCTCTTTCTTAGGTCCTGAAGTGACAGGCATATAGAAAGACCGTCTTTTTGTCATTGCCGGTCTGTGACTGTGACTGTAAGAGGGAGGGACTTTCTCCATACCTCTTGCTTTATAACCCACGTCGACCGCACGTCACACGTGCGGTCGACGTGTGATGAGGTCACGATGAGTCATCTATGCCCAAATATAGATTTCTAGGTCAGATGGCCCATAGAGTTTGTGATGTCAAACCTAGCAACCCAATATAAACAAACCTGATGTCAGACCTGAAGTATCCTTTTATACCCATATATGGAGATACAGAGATCTCCATATATGGGCATATTAGAAAGCCCATATATGGGCATATACGGATGACATCAGGGATATCCATATATGGGCATAAAAGGGACAAGGGCTTACAGTTAAGAGATCTCCATATATGGGCATATCAGAAAGCCCATATATGTTCATATACTGATGACATCAGGAATATCCATATATGGGCATAAAAGGGACAAGGACTTACAGTTAAGAGATCTCCATATATGGGCATAAAGGGACAAGGACTGTTACAGTAGATATAGAGATGTCCATATATGGGCATAAATGAACAAGGACTGACAAACACTGAGATCTCCATATAACCTATGGGAATATAAGGGACGAGGACTGTCAGCTTGTAGACCTATTTTCTAAATATTGTTGTACATTAAAAACTTGAAATGGGTCGTTCTGCATAGTACTTGGGATTTGTTGATGTAAATGTTCACATAGAGTGTAATAATTGGTAAAACAAACTTTTGGCCTATTTGTGGAGATAAGCGACCAACGGTCGCTTATCTCCCGATTAGGGAGTCTTACTGGTGATAAGCTATAAGCTTAGTTGATCCTGGCGATAAGGTCTGAGTCGAGGAATGCTCTCTTCCCTGGTGAGAATTGCCCCTTTATATAGGGCTTGTTTGTGTATTGTATGACATCACGCCACATCATCAGCTGTGGACTCTGTGATGTCAGAGTGATGTCAGACTGATGCGGAGTGATGTCAGACTCACACGTCGACCGCACGTGTGACGTGCGGTCGACCGCACGTGTGACCGACGGACGGCCGGTGGAGGTTTTCATAGTAAACTGCTCCCTGACGGTCGCAACTAAACTGCGACCTTACGGTCGCAATAATGAGGCTCTCCAGCTGCAATACCAAAACGGCCTCTGTTTGCTCAGGTGGGGTTTTTCCACCCCTCCCCCCTCCCCTCCTCTGAACTCCTCCCCGGACCCCACGTTGACAACAAATAATGTTAATACTGGGCCAATACAAAAATAGGATAATGTTGCAGCTCTGATTATAGCCTACTGTAGGCCTATGTTGTATGTTATAGGCCTACTGTCAAATGACACAGGGCGACCGTTGCTAGACCAGACATTACAGGAAGTTAATCTACATTAGACAATCAACCCCACCTGCATTGTATTTATGTATAAAAAAAAGTAAAAAAAAAAAAAAAGTTTTGAAAAAAAATGTTTGAGAAAAAAAAGTTTTTTGAAAAAAAAAAAGTTTTTTGAAAAAAAAAAGTTTTTTGAAAAAAAAAAAGTTTTTTGAAAAAAAAAAGTTTTTTGAAAAAAAGTTTTTTGAAAAAAAAAAGTTTTTGAAAAAAAAAAGTTTTTAGTTTTTAAAAAAAAAATTGGAAAAAAAAAAGATTTTTCTTTTTTTTTTTTTTTTTTTTTTTGACTGAAAAAAAAAATGGGAATCCGTGTGATGTCACACGGATCAACTCTCAGAACAGCACTGTTCTGAGAACCCGTGGAAAGCTTTTCATCTCTTTCTTCCCAAAACCAGAGAAAGACACAATGGTCTGGCCTAAAAAAAAAAGTTTTTGAAAAAAAAAAGTAAAAGTAAAAAAAAAAAAAAATGTTTTGAAAAAAAATGTTTGAGAAAAAAAAGAAAAGTTTTTTGAAAAAAGTTAAAAAAAAAAAAATGTTTTGAAAAAAAAAAGTTTTTAGTTTTTGAAAAAAAAAACATTTTTGAAAAAAAAACATTTTTGAAAACATTTTTTTTTTGAAAAAATGTTTTTTGTCAAATGACACGGCGACCGTTGCTAGACCAGACATTACAGAAAGTTAATCTACATTAGACAATCAACCCCACCTGCATAGTATTTATGTATAAAAAACATAGTTTTTTTTTGAAAAAAAAGTTTTTTGAAAAAAAGTTTTTAGTTTTTGAAAAAAAAAGAATGAAAAAAAAATAAAAAAATGAGACGTTAAAAGATAAAAGATTTTTTTTTTTTTTTTTGACTGAAAAAAAAAAAAACGGGAATCCGTGTGATGTCACACGGATCAACTCTCAGAACAGCACTGTTCTGAGAACCCGTGGAAAGCTTTTCATCTCTTTCTTCCCAAAACCAGAGAAAGACACAATGGTCAGAAATAGGACTTTGTGAGGATAGAAGGTGCCAGTGGGACCCCAAAAAAAGGTTTTAAAATAGAAAAAGTGAAAATTCATGGTGTAGGTCCTTTAATGTTTATAAAGTATTTTGACAGGTACTTGGGTATCATAGTGGTGTAGTGTATCTTGTACACCAGGGGCCAGTTGCACCACCAGAACGTAAGTTCTGCCCTAAGTTAGGGAGTAAAGTCCTTACTAGAGGCTTAGTAACTACTAGTTAGTTTGTAACTAAGTGAGTTACTAACAGGTGTTGCACCACGACTGCTTAAGGCATAACGTAACTAGTAATGCGTAGACTGTTCCTAAAGTAATGTATAGTCGCATAAAATGACGTCATAGCTCCCGAATCCAATGAAAACGAACTGTTTCTAGTAAAGCTTGTATCGTCTTTTGTCAACAGAGAGCTCTGTCTCTCCACTGGCAAGTACACAAAGTCACTGTTATGCGTGCACAGTGCGAGCGCATCCCTGCGCAGCGCACTGCCCTGCAAACGGATTGTATCACAAATTATATTGGCCTCATACATCTTTCCCCGTTGTGAAGTAATATAAGCATATTTGGAGACACAGGGAAAGAGAGCGCACCGTTCAATTCGCTGTTGTGCTGTATGTGCAGTGGTTGAAAAGTACTCAAATGAATTAAAAAAGTATCAATCCTGCAATGTAAAAATACTCTATTAATAGCACACACATCGTGAGCTTGTAGATCGGCTATTTTCAAATGGCCGAAATGTATATTGGGCTTAATGTATGTTTAAAACAGATGGGTCGTTTCATTGTTGAATTAATTAAATAGCCGATATAATGCCGTCTGCCACGTTAGTAGTGTAGTTGCTCTACTCCCAGTCTCCAATAGAGATAGGTTACTTAGTAAAGACTTAGTGCTACCCAAGGGGAGGTGTAAATATTTAGTTGTTACTTAGAGATACGTAAGAACAAATTTGTGTGGTGCAACACCTGACATTTTAGTAATGCGTAAGTCTTGACTTAGAAGCCATTTACGTTACAACTAGGCTACGTTATAACTTAGTAACAGCTGGTGCAACCCCGCCCAGGCCCATTCTGACATCTACTCTGAGCCACCCCACTCTTAACTGGTGAGTAGCGGTGAGGTGAGTCTGATAGGGAAGGTTAAGCAGGACCCTAATTAGTTTATTTTGGGCTGTTTGGATACTAACAAACCTGGCTGGTATGTTGCGCATAATATACTCCTGATGGTGTAACCGACATAATCTGTTTCCAAGAGGCAACCCATCACTTCTTGGCGTTGGCCGTCAGTCAAAGTTAGAGGGCAAAGTCTGACCAACCCCATATCCTGGACCTTTCTGGCGCAGATCAAACACCATCCAGGATTCAAGACAGCGACCACGCTACATTACCCTTGCAGACTATGGTTGCTGTTTCAAATCCTGGGTGGTGTTCGATTTGTGCCGGTTTAAAGTTCAGGAAAGGGCCTTCCTTCCATCTTTCTGTCTGTCTGACCCCCTCTCCGTTCTGCCCTCTGTCTGTTTTGTTTGAGCCTAACCTTTTACCCTACCGTCTCTCTCCCTGCGCTGTGCAGCAGATCAACCAGGACTTGAACATCCAGCTGCTGAAGGACGGCTACCGTCTGGACGAGATCCCTGATGACGAAGACCTGGACCTGATCCCCCCCAAGGCCGTCAACCCCACCTGCATCTGCTGCCAGGCTGCTCCGTCTACAGCTTGCCAGATCCAGTAGCACCACCTTAACACCACCCTCTACCCTCCTGCTGCCCCTTCTACAGGACCTGGACCTGATCCCCCCTAAGGCCGTCAACCCCACCTGCATCTGCTGCCAGGCTGCTCCGTCTACAGCCTGCCAGATCCAGTAGCACCGCCCTAACACCACCCTCCACCGACCTGCTGTCAGGCTGCTCCGTCTACAGCCTGCCAGATCCAGTAGCACCACCTTAACACCACCCTACGCCCTCCGGCTGCCAGGCTGCTCCTTCTACAGCCTGTCAGATCCAGTAGCACCACCCTAACACCACCCACCTGCCAGGCTGCTCCGTCCACAGCCTGCCAGATCCAGTAGCACCACCTTAACACCACCCACCTACCAGGCTGCTCCTTCTACAGCCTGTCAGATCCAGTAGCACCACCTTAACACCACCCACCTGCCAGGCTGCTCCGTCCACAGCCTGCCAGATCCAGTAGCACCACCTTAACACCACCCACCTACCAGGCTGCACCTTCTACAGCCTGTCAGATCCAGTAGCACCACCCTCCATCCACCCACCCTCCACCCACCAACACCACCCTCCTGCAACCCAGGGAGCTTCAACCACCAGGGCGGCAGCAGAGTGGAGTCGTCACAGCTAGAGTTGGGATCCTTTTTGGGGAATTTTAACGATTTGGGTTCCTTAAGGAATCCCTCTTTAACCATCCTTCCTTAACGGTTCCCTTTAACGATTCCTATAGAGGGGTTCCCAATGGACCCTAACAGGTCTGTAACTCTGAGAGTGTACAAACGGAACCAAATGGACCTGTAACCCTTACGGGTCCATTTGGTTTCGTTTGTACACTCTCAGAGTTAAAGGTGTTCCTTGAAGTGTAACAGTTTGAGAACCACCGGTATCGTAATCGTATAGCAGACCTGAAGTCCACTTATAGCGGCTTGGACAGGGTGATCATCAAAACCCGGGTTCCAGAAACGGGTTTACAAATGTGAGTGAATGGATTCCGGTTCCACAATTAAAGTTGGATCCGGTTCCTCCCGGGTTTTCCGGGATTCCAACTCTAGTCAACAACAACAACAAACGACGGCGACGACAACAAAAACTTGTGGATGGCAGTGGCATAAAAAGAAATAATGAAAGAAAAGATTAAACTACTGTAGGTCAACTATAAATGTACGCTCCTCCTATGGTAGGATCTGTACATCTTTTTCTTTTTTCCTTTTTCTTTTGGCATCGGGCATCGGGGAAGTGGAGAGACGAAGGCGGCTTGTCTTGATGAAAGAAACGTTTCCCTTGAAGGAAGAACAAAAAAGAAGAGAGACGTTAAAAGATAAAAGACTTTTATCTCCACATCTTATTTGATTGACTATCTCTTTTTGTTGTGGATATTCTGGCGTCGGCGGATTCTTAGCCCATGTTAACCCCTGTTGGGGAGGAACTGGGGTTGATGATGAAAGACTTCCAGGCTAAAACAACCCTGTGAGAGCCTTTCAACAAGCTGGCAGTCGCACCGTGGAAGCAGGTGCTTTATTGATGCTCAAACAGAATGGAGAAAAACAAACACT
This sequence comes from Nannobrachium achirus, assembly GCF_963921795.1. NCBI lineage: Eukaryota > Metazoa > Chordata > Actinopteri > Myctophiformes > Myctophidae > Nannobrachium > Nannobrachium achirus. The sequence continues at coordinate 74,543,290 of NC_137815.1, read as the reverse complement.
AAAACAAAGCGATGGCTTCATATCGGTAGTTCTCAAAGTGGGGGTCCTCCTGGGCACCCTCTGGGTCACCTGAGGGGTGGGCGGGGGGGTTTGCAAATGGACCCGTACAGGTCTGTAACTCTTGAGGGTGTACACAATGGAATGGAACATTTTAACTCTACAGTGCAGGGTTAGTGTATCAGTGCATAACGCTGCGAAAATTATGCTTTTTTTGGCCCTTGTACGGGTGACTTAGGGTTAGGGTTAGGGTACCCTAACCCTAACCCTAACCCTTGTACGGGTGCCACCATCATTGTAGAAATCAACGTTCATTGGTAGAAATGGTACCGTCTCGAATGCTATTGGCTGCCAACGGTCAGGCAGGGATACTTGGGAGAATGTGGTGTTGAGCTCGCCGAAAATAAAGCACACAAAGAAGAATCATCACAAGCCCCTCCTACAGCATACCCTGCTTTCATCAAATCTCACAAAACACATTTCATGGTGATTGAAACAATGCTTTAAACTAGCGACAGGAGCCATAAAGTATTTATGACAATGTTTTTCAAGGTAAGAAAATCAAATGTAAAAGTTGGGGTAAATGAATGGAATCCTATGGAGAACATGTTGCTTCTGGTACCAGAACAGCACAACTAGCGTCCAATCATAGGAACTTTCAGTTCCGTGTTTGCTTCATTTTAAATCTGGACAACTGGGCCCCTTGGTCTTCCAACAGGGGTTCTGGGACCCCTAGGGGGGCCTTAATACACTTGCTTCCATTTTGTACACTCAGAGTTATTGGTGGCTGGGGGGTCCTTGAAATGAAACCGTTTGAGAACCACTGCTTCTGTGTTCTCAGTCTGTCTTCCTGTCCTGGTACGCATCGAACATGGAGAAGAACAGTGTGATATTTTAGATCCATGTCAGTAAGCAATGCTAAAACATGAAGCTATCAATAGAACACTAATGCTTACAACACTTACTGTATGTAGTGGTTACAGTTTGAGTGAGAAAATAAAATGTAGCAAAGTTATTTTTGACCGGCTGTTTACCCCAGAGGTTTACTGTACTGTACTGTACTGTACTGTACTGTACTGTACTGCAGTGATGTTAATAGGTTTTCAAAGTAATGGGTCCCGGGACCCACAGGTGGTCATTCGAATGAGTCCCAGAAAAAAATTATGGGTCCCCAATTTGGGTCCCCATTTTATTTATTTTTTGCATTGTGAGCTTTTAGATCGGCTATTTATATTTGCCTCTATCTTATATTATTTTACAATTAGGCTAATGTTTGGACATTTTTGATAGTATAGTTTTAGCTTGTTGATTACTTTGGTGCAATAATGTTCTTTTTTTTTCTTTTCTTGAGGTAATAAAAAGGTAACTTATAAGTACAATTTAAGGTACTTTTACTTTACTGGAGTATTTCCAATTTTCATTACTTTTACTTCTACTCCACTACATCTCAGAGGCAAATATTGTACTTATTCCACTACAATTACTTGAAAACTTTACTAGTTACTTTGAAAAGTATAGCCTACATAACCACTTCAGCCATGGCTATTTTCAAAGGATATTATTTGGTAACATGTGATACAGAATAATTGTGCATAATGAGTACTTTTACTTTTAGTCCTAAAGTGTAGCCTATACTTTTACTCAAGTACATTTTGAATTCCGGACTTTTAACTTGCAGTAGAAGATACTTTTACTTAAGTAAAACATTTGAGTATTCTTCTGTGTATGGAGAGACCACTCGACGTAATACTATGAGAAAGTGGAGCGCTCCGGAGAACTGCTGTTGTAAATCACAGATAATTAGTTTCTCCGCTTTGAAAATCAGACGTCTTTTTATGACTTAATGAGTTTATGACCCTCTGCCAGCCTCACTGACTGTGCCAGAGAGCAGCCACGGCAGTAGCTTTAGCATGTAGCTAAACGTAGCAGCATCACATCAGAGTGACAGAGAGAGCACGTTCATTCATGCTGCTGCAGTGCAGAGTGCGGTGGCTCCGCTGCATGCAGAAAGAGACAGACAGACGGCAGGCAGTTTCTGGCGAGGATATTAATGAAACGAAATGCTGTTTGCGACACGTTCATTCCGCAGGGACCCTGACCGCGACGCTGTTGTTTTGCCAGTGTAGAGACGTCACGTTTCTGCGCCGTCAGTTGCACACGTTCTGTGGGGGAACCCCTTTTGGTGTATCACCTAACATGCTGTGCCACTATGATCAGAGAGCGGCCCGGTGCTACGCTAGAACTCAGGCACCCATTGAATTCTGTGACCATCTATGGGCGCACAGAATGGCGTCGGTGGACGATAGAACGCACTGTTGTTAGTTCTATCGTCTGTTTTAAGACTTTCTACGCGGATTTCATTTGTGTTAACGTAGGGTAAAGTAACATGCCTTCACCCATGAATAATGGTGGCGTCTGTGGACTTTTTAAAATATATATTTTTTCGCGACGTGGTAAATTATTTTAACGTGGATGCGTCCGTGGGACCCCAGGGCAATGACGTGAATGCGTCTCTAGGCAACTTGAATGCGTCAGAGACGCGGGACGCGCACGTAATGACGTCACTGGTACTGTACTGTACTGTAGTACTTATTTCACATCCAACTGCAAGAGGATATTTTCTATATCGAACAAAAAAAGAAAAAAAAACAGTTTTGCATGTTGCTTGTTGCATTGTGTCTTAACTGAGCAGCTCATGCAGATTATTTAGCAGCCTTTATTGACCACTTAAACCACATCTTAGTGCCAACAAGAGTCATTTACTGTATGTGAGCTTTACATCTGTTACTGTATGTGAGCTTTACATCTGTTACTGTATGTGAGCTTTACATCTGTTACTGTATGTGAGCTTTACATTATGTTACTGTATGTGAGATTTACATCTGTTACTGTATGTGAGCTTTACATCTGTTACTGTATGTGAGGTTTACATTATGTTACTGTATGTGAGATTTACATCTGTTACTGTATGTGAGATTTACATCTGTTACTGTATGTGAGCTTTACATCTGTTACTGTATGTGAGATTTACATTATGTTACTGTATGTGAGCTTTACATCTGTTACTGTATGTGAGCTTTACATCTGTTACTGTATGTGAGCTTTACATCTGTTACTGTATGTGAGCTTTACATCTGGTTTACATCTGGTTTACATCTGGTTTACATCTGGTTTACATCTGGCCAAACCACAGCAAAACAAGGTTCCTGAATCTAACATCAAACTGCTGCAATAACAGTACATGTTGTACTGTAGAGACTTAAGGCCCTATCATAGTACAGTTTGCGGTGATAAGCTATCACAGCGGTGTAGTCTTTTAAAGTCAGAAAACTACAACATTACGTCATTCGCCGCGGTGAAGGGCTATCACCACGAACCCCCACATCTCTCCTTTGTTTTTACCTGACAGACATATGTCCCCATCACCCCGTTCACTGATTGGTCGATCTGGACCAATCAGTGTGCCCCCTGGTTTCAGTGGCACAGAGGCGCAGTGATAGGACTTCACCGTGAGTCTGACTATGATGGCCTCCACTTGTTATCACATTGTTAGGTGATAGCTTATCACCTACACGTTGAGGTGATTGCTCTTCACCTCGGACTATGATAGACCCTTTAGAAGCTTCCTAAAAGGGTACGCTACTTAAAGGAGTAGTTCACACCCAAAAAATCTTATTTTCTATCCGCTACGCATCGAAGCCTTCAATTCATGGAGCTTTTCTTTCTTTTTCTTTTTTTTCCATCGCATTCCTAATGGCTCGAACACACTGTACGATTCTGCGTGGTCGGCGAGGCATCAGATCATTAGAGTATTTCACACTGCACGAGTGGCTTTCTTGAAATCGGCTCGTTGTGGTTTTCGCCGACAAGATTGATCACCGACAAGGGGTCACATACTGCCAGATATTTCACCAGGCAGGATGCATCCCCGATGATATAGCCAATATTACATTTGTTTTTATTCTAATTGCGGGCGTAAATGATTTTCCTCTCTCGCTGTGTGTGCGTGCCTGCGTGTCGCACACACACACACACACACACAGCCCACTCCGCACCTGTTCGATGTTTTCATAATAACACCAGCCATGCTGCTGCTGCGGTTTTATCAACATATTGTGAGATGCATTGGTTTTATAATGCTATGAAACAGCATCTATATTATTATGATGAAAGTCATGAAACAGCAATATAGTGATCTATACGCTGGACGGTCCGCTGCGTAATAATGCGCTCTCCATGCAGTCTCCAGCTCTCCTCATGTTAAATTCTTGATCTTCAACCCGCCGGTAGGCTATTTAAATACATGGCTGCAGTACGGGCGGCCAAACTAATTAAAACATCGGCAATAAACATACGGCCGGGCTTATATATTTATTTATGCAGAGGAGAACGTATATCTCTGTGTCTGCTGTCTCTCCCCCCACCTCTCTCCCTTTCTTTCTCTCAACGTGCATCGCTCCGTGCGTCTCCATTTGACACAGAGAGAGAGAGAGAGACTCGGGTGCGCACTGCGCTGTGACAGTGACAATCAAAGCTCCTATTAGCCTATTAGGTCCATCTAGAAACGCTCGGGAAGCTGTCGGCGAGCGCTGGAATCGCGCACGGACCTGCTCGCAGAGTCTTTCATACACAGCGAGCAAAACGATCTGCGAGCAACGTCTGATCTCGAATCAGAACGCCGTTTTTGTCGGCGAGCGCCAAAAATGGTCTGCGACAGCACAATCGGCTCAAAAATTCGGGCAGTGTGTTCGAGCCATAAGCCAATAATTTGATGACGTGGAGTCTACAGTAGGAGACTAGGCAGTCCTATTGACCCATTTCTTTATTTTATTTTTGGGGGGTGAACTACTCCTTTAAGTTAGTTCAGTTAACCCTGGTATGCAATGGATATCTTGGCAGTTCAGCCATCGAGGGCCAACATCATCACTAAATGAGACCAAAACATGCCACTTGCAGGAAGGAATTCATTAACATAAAAAATAAATAAAAACTTGGAAAAAAATACACTTCTGCCATCTCCAATGTCCTTTACCACAAAACACTTCTGCCATCTCCAATGTCCTTTACCACAAAAGAAAAGATTTGCAAGCTTGACAGACATGTTGTCACTGTCGCGTGGAAACCTTTTATGTCCAAAAACGTTATTTTTCAGGAGATGGTACGACGAAGTGGGGGCATTAAGTGACAGAAAAATATATAAAACGTTGAAATATGGAGATACAAGGTGCGACGATATCGATATATATATGTGTCGGGAAGAAACCTCATATCTCTATGTATAAGATATTTATACAGTTTTGGACATAAGAGGTTTCCACAGAGACGATTATGCAGAGTTCTGATGAATATCGGCACCAAACATGATGATTCTGCTGTTCGTTGCCTGGAGCAAAACATAACAGAGGATTAAATTAAAACATAACAGAGGATTAAATTAAAACATAACAGAGGATTAAATTAAAACATAACAGAGGATTAAATTAAAACATAACGGAGGATTTCCTTTGAGACAAGCGGAGGTTGTCGCATATCAGTGAAGGTTTCTAGAATCGTTACCTTATTTTATTTCTGTGTATTTGTGTTGTTTCTCTTTGTACATTTGCACATGTCCTCCTCAACCTGTTCATGTTTAACCCAGTGATGATCGAGACGCAATTATTTGTGAAATGGGGTGATGTACGTACTGTACTAATACAGTATGCACAGTGAGTGTAGCAGCTGACACAGACTCTTCTACTGTCAATGGTTTATTATAATTGGTATTTATTTTCAGTGATGTTGAAAGGGAAAAACAAAAGTCTTTGCCGTTTAGAAGCATGGGATGGATGCACACTTTCTTAATTTGCAAGGTTTTCATCACTGTTAAGACTTTACCGTCAGCCGTTTTCACTAGATAACAATGGCTTAGTTTAGTGTGTGAATCAACTAGCCGATCTACAAGCTCACAATTGGTCACATCTAGAGCCACATTTCTTTCAAAACATTTTTGTAAAATCTGCCCAAAAACAAGGACGGTGGTTAATGTGGTTATGCTCTGTTGTACGTGAGAATATTCTGCTATTCTCACATTACAACACAAGGATATGTTAGGTGGGGATATGAAGAATAGGACGTCCCGGGTAGCTCAGTCAGCAGGACGTTTACCCTCTGAAAGGTTGTGGGTTCATAGCTCAGTCAGCAGGACGTTTACCCTCCTAAAGGTTGTGGGTTCATAGCTCAGTCAGCAGGACGTTTACCCTCCTAAAGGTTGTGGGTTCATAGCTCAGTTAGCAGGACGTTTACCCTCTGAAAGGTTGTGGGTTCATAGCTCAGTCAGCAGGACGTTTACCCTCTGAAAGGTTGTGGGTTCGTAGCTCAGTCAGCAGGACGTTTACCCTCTGAAAGGTTGTGGGTTCGTAGCTCAGTCAGCAGGACGTTTACCCTCTGAAAGGTTGTGGGTTCGTAGCTCAGTCAGCAGGACGTTTACCCTCTGAAAGGTTGTGGGTTCATAGCTCAGTCAGCAGGACGTTTACCCTCTGAAAGGTTGTGGGTTCGTAGCTCAGTCAGCAGGACGTTTACCCTCTGAAAGGTTGTGGGTTCATAGCTCAGTCAGCAGGACGTTTACCCTCTGAAAGGTTGTGGGTTCGTAGCTCAGTCAGCAGGACGTTTACCCTCTGAAAGGTTGTGGGTTCGTAGCTCAGTCAGCAGGACGTTTACTCTCTGAAAGGTTGTGGGTTTGTAGCTCAGTCAGCAGGACGTTTACCCTCTGAAAGGTTGTGGGTTCATAGCTCAGTCAGCAGGACGTTTACCCTCTGAAAGGTTGTGGGTTCATAGCTCAGTCAGCAGGACGTTTACCCTCTGAAAGGTTGTGGGTTCATAGCTCAGTCAGCAGGACGTTTACCCTCTGAAAGGTTGTGGGTTCATAGCTCAGTCAGCAGGACGTTTACCCTCTGAAAGGTTGTGGGTTTGTAGCTCAGTTAGCAGGACGTTTACCCTCTGAAAGGTTGTGGGTTCAATTAATATCGCTCACTGCCTGGGACTTAGTGGAGTATAAGTAAAAGTACCTCAAAATTGTACTCAAGTACAGCACTTGAGTAAATGTACTTAGTTTCTTTACACCACTGACTACTGTCAGTAAAGATATGTGTACTGGATAAGCATCATACTGTAACTGGGATATCAGAGTACGTCGTCGTCGGGTGGAAACCTTGTATGTCCAAGACCGTTCGTTTTCTGTTTATCATTTTAAAAATGAACTAAACCAGTGAAAACAGCAGATCTACAAGCACACAACGCCTCGCAGTGCGAGGCGTTGTGTGCTTGTAGATCGGCTGTTTTCACTACTTTTGTGTGACAGCCTTGTATGATGAAGCAGGGCTTTGCTTGAAAAAGCGTACACATTTGAAACTTGGAGATACAAGGTTTCTGCCCGACAGTGACCATATGCATGTAAACTCACTTGGTGGATTTTTGGGAGACTAAACTCTAGTCTTATGGGCTTTCTGACGGTGTCACCATTAACATGTTTTAGTTTGGGCTTTCTGACGGTGTCACCATTAACATGTTTTAGTTTGGGCTTTCTGACGGTGTCACCATTAACATGTTTTAGTTTGGGGAGAATCTGACTTCCACCTTTTTGAGGAATCCCCTTTATTATACTTTATTATAACTCTTGTTATTACAAGTTGTTTTGTAGTTTTTGGACAGGAGTCCAATTTAAGAAGATGGATTGATTTAATTCCACCTGGAGATTAAAATATTACTCTTCACATGGATTTATCAGCGCAAACCTTTCCTGTTTTATTTGTACTGTAGAGTTAAAATGATGTTACAGGGTTAGGGTTAGGGTTAGGTTACCCTAACCCTAACCCTAACCCTACAGTGGAGTTAAAATGATGTTACAGGGTTAGGGTGGAACCTTATCAGTATTACTGTACTGTGGAGTTAAAATGATGTTACAGGGTTAGGGTTAGGGTTAGGTTACCCTAACCCTAACCCTAACCCTACAGTGGAGTTAAAATGATGTTACAGGGTTAGGGTGGAACCTTATCAGTATTACTGTACTGTAGAGTTAAAATGATGTTACAGGGTTAGGGTTAGGGTTAGGGTGGAACCTTCTCAGTATTACTGTACTGTAGAGTTAAAATGATATGTTACAGGGTGGAACCTTATCAGTATTACTGTACTGTAGAGTTAAAATGATGTTACAGGGTTAGGGTTAGGGTTAGGGTGGAACCTTCTCAGTATTACTTTGTACTGTAGAGTTAAAATGATGTTACAGGGTTAGGGTTAGGGTTAGGGTGGAACCTTATCAGTATTACTGTACTGTAGAGTTAAAATGATATGTTACAGGGTGGAACCTTATCAGTATTACTTTGTACTGTAGAGTTAAAATGATGTTACAGGGTGGAACCTTCTGTACTGTAGAGTTAAAATGATGTTACAGGGTTAGGGTTAGGGTGGAACCTTATCAGTATTACTTTGTACTGTGGAGTTAAAATGATGTTACAGGGTTAGGGTTAGGGTGGAACCTTATCAGTATTACTTTGTACTGTAGAGTTAAAATGATGTTACAGGGTGGAACCTTATCAGTATTACGTTCAATGACATCCAGGAATATTCATACATTTATGAATGGATGTATTTTTGTCTCATCACCCTGACCTTGTAGCCTCAAAAGTACATGAGCTTTTATTAAACTATGACTTTGTCTCCATTCTTTAGGTCAGGGGTCTTCAACAGGGGGTCCGGGACCCCTAGGGGGTCCTCAGAGTTACTACAGGGGGTCCTCCAAATCTTTGTGTGATAGAAACGTTTCTTTCTCCTTTTTTATATTAACGATTTGAACCCTAGCGTCCATATTCTGAGAAAGATAAAAAATAGCAGATCTACAAGCTCAGCGCGAGGCATTGTGAGCTTGTAGATCGGCTATTTTCGGCAAAGAGGTTTGTTGTAGAGGGGGAACACTCAACACACTGAGAACAGAGTGAAAGGTCAAGTTTATTAAGTATTGACGGTTCAAGTGGTTAAATATCTGAAAACACAAATTCTCATGAATCCAAAATATACTGATGATTCTGCTGCGAAACAATGACACTATATGAAATCTCTGAAAAGGTTGTGGGGGTCCCTGCTTCATCTCTCCCTCAATGAAGGGGTCCTTGGCCTGAAAACGTTGAAGACTCCTGCTTTAGGTGAATATTACATATCGGGTGCCATGTGTGCTTGTGTGAATAATGATATGGAAAGCACACTGACTAAAGGCTACTGTAGCTCAGTGGCTCATGTAAGACAACGTGGCAAATACAGCCACCATCTAAGGTTAGTGTCAAAGCAGTCACTGTAAACATTAAACTCTAACATTCTCCTCTTTATCGACCATGACTTACAGTTAATTTATAATTTATCGCATGCCCGCGTCACTCGACAAAACATACAATGTTCCTGCAGGTTTTTTGTCTTGTTTTTGTTGATTATTTGTGATCTGTTCCTACTTTGTCTAAATGTTATTCTAATGGATTCACATGTTGTTCATATCGTGCTCTGCTTTTGGCCAAAACACAGTCAGAACTCACTCAGTTGGCTCACAGTCAGAACTCACTCAGTCACAGTCAGAACTCACTCAGTCACAGTCAGAACTCACTCAGTCACAGTCAGAACTCACTCAGTCACAGTCAGAACTCAGTTGGTTCACTTCTCACCTCATGACGAGTTTACTAAAGTAGATTCTGCCTTAAGTAACGCCTCGTAACAAAAATATATATTTATCGGCTGTTGTACGTTTTAATTTATTTTGAAATCTGGGAAATGATACATTTTAACATAGAGATGCTTTTTTTATTATTTGTCAGACGTATTATGATTGTGGAACGGATGTAAACAAGCTCCATTTAGTATTTAACAATATTAATGTTCTGTGTGATGTAATATAAAAGAATAAATCTGATATCTGAAGTTGTCAATCGTCTTAATGTTTTCAATGTGTGTTTGCACCAACCAAGTACTTTAATGTGTTGTTTCATGTTTGAAATCGTATCTTGTATGATGTAGTACTCTGGTAGTTACTGGTAGTTACTGGTAGTAAACTGGTAGTTACTGGTAGTTACTCAGTCTGTCTTGAGCACTCCTTGGGCTGCTATCGATTACATAGCAATTAAGCTATCATTTACTTATTACTGATTTATCTTATCGAATAATAGATCATTCTATATTTTTGACTTTTTGTCTAAATTGACAGGCCCAAGATACTAATTGATTATTCATTGATGTTGTATATTTAAATTGATTAGTTTGATTAACTGTCGCATCCCTATCAATCAGTTAATCAGTTCTTCAGACTGTTTTTTTTCCTGTGTGAAGATTACCCACTGTTGTGAATTAATGTGTGCGTGTGTGTGTGTGTGTGTGTGTGTGTGTGTGTGTGTGCGTGTGTGTGTGTAGGGATTGGGGGAATAGGTTTAGTAGGTTTAGTAGAGTTGATCCCGTGCAGCAGATGGTGACGGTTGGGTTTCTTACCTACAGAGAGACAGAGGATCCCAGGAGCTGCAGGTTGGTTGGTTTGTTGCACGCTGTTGTCACAGGAGGTGAGGAGACCCACTGGACAGCAGAGAGACGAGGTAAGCACTTTATTCATGTTCTAATAATGATAATAAAGAAGTGCCTCCCAACCTCTTATAGTTCACAGCCTACTTACGCTGCTCACCTACTGTATATCTGACCACTTAATTTAACATGGCAGCCAAATGAATGGCTGGCCGACCGACCATGTGCCTCAATGCAGCACACAGGTTGGGAAGGCCTCAATGCAGCACACAGGTTGGGAAGGCCTCAATGCAGCACACAGGTTGGGAAGGCCTCAATGCAGCACACAGGTTGGGAAGGCCTCAATGCAGCACACGGGTTGGGAAGGCCTCAATGCAGCACACAGGTTGGCAAGGCAAGTGATTGTGAATTTATGGTTTTGAGTTATAATAACAGCCCAGTCAAACAGACTGTTGTTCCCAACTCTTCATGGTCAAGGCTGTGGCCCTGTCTGTCACAAGTCATTTTATTGTATTAGTTGCCAACCAGACTATTGTTCTTGTCCATTCTTTTCTGTAACCTTTTCTGTAGCTCCAAGTCCGTTGGGCTTTCAGTGGACTGGATTCCTCGCGACTCACTATTCAGAGCATCCCAACGTTATTATAGCACATAATTGTATAATGAATTTAACTTAAAACACAAATGATGCACCGTATTGATGGCATTGTGGCATATAATCTGCCTCTGAAACCCCATGTAGCCCTGCTACAATCTGAGTGAACAACACATACTGTCTGTTTTAAAAACTAAAGCACCAGAACACATAGGCCTCCTACAGTAGCATCTTGTCTCTGTCGTGTGGACACCTCATACATGTACTGTATGTATGGGTACCTCATACATCTACTGTATGTCCTACAGTAGCATCTTGTCTCTGTCGTGTGGACACCTCATACATGTACTGTATGTCCAAAAGCCAAAGTTGAAAACTGTTAATATATTGATGTTGAAACGGAGCTGCTACTTTTGATACTTTTGCGTGATGCTGTATGATCAAGCAGGGCGTTAATTTACAAGAAAGGGAAAATAAAATACACAAAAACGTAATAAATGGAGATAATTATTAATTGAACTTAAAGCTCCTCCTCCAGACTGAGGCTGTGACACAGACATGTGCACACATAGACATCAAAGGGGGCTTGAGCTCCTGTCCTTTTATCCGTCTATAAAAAGTGTCCTCTCCAGACCATGAATGCGGTTTTCCCTATGGTGAAAGATATGCAAATGCCCCCTCTTTCCATGCCATACCTGAAGACAGCATTCAAGAGAATTGCCTTGTCCAAACTCTCCTGAACTTGAATGAATTATGTTGAAAGAATTTCCCTCTCTGTGTAGAAATCCATGCCGTTACGCCACATTCTCCAGTATTGACTTGATTATGCTTAGTTCAGTGTGGTATCAAGCATTGAAAATAGCCGACCTCCAAGCTCACAACGCCTCGCTCTGCGACGCGTTGTGAGCTTGGAGGTCTGCTATTTTTGATATTTTCACCAAAACTCTAACATTCTCTGCACGTCCCTGTGTGACAGAATGGCGTTGGGACAAGGCGTGGTGATGTCCATGAGGACGGCTGTGCTGCTGCTGTGTGCTGCTGGCTCCCTGCAAGGCTCCGCCCTGCCAGCCGTCTCCTCCTATGAGTTCACCGCCTACAGGATGCAGCACTACGACCTGGGACCACAGAAACATGGTAGGAAAACACACCATACTCACTACTACGACCTGGGACCACAAAGACATGGTAGGAAAACACACCATACTCACTACTACGACCTGGGACCACAAAGACATGGTAGGAAAACACACCATACGACCTGGGACCACAGAGACATGGTAGGAAAACACACCATAAGAGACATGGTAGGAAAACACACCATACGACCTGGGACCACAGAGACATGGTAGGAAAACACACCATACGACCTGGGACCACAGAGACATGGTAGGAAAACACACCATACTCACTACGACCTGGGACCACAGAGACATGGTAGGAAAACACACCATACTCACTACGACCTGGGACCACAGAGACATGGTAGGAAAACACACCATACTCACTACGACCTGGGACCACAAAGACATGGTAGGAAAACACACCATACTCACTACGACCTGGGACCACAGAGACATGGTAGGAAAACACACCATACTCACTACGACCTGGGACCACAGAGACATGGTAGGAAAACACACCATACTCACTACGACCTGGGACCACAGAGACATGGTAGGAAAACACACCATACTCACTACGACCTGGGACCACAGAGACATGGTAGGAAAACACACCATACTCACTACGACCTGGGACCACAGAGACATGGTAGGAAAACACACCATACTCACTACTACGACCTGGGACCACAAAGACATGGTAGGAAAACACACCATACTCACTACTACGACCTGGGACCACAGAGACATGGTAGGAAAACACACCATACTCACTACGACCTGGGACCACAGAGACATGGTAGGAAAACACACCATACGACCTGGGACCACAGAGACATGGTAGGAAAACACACCATACGACCTGGGACCACAGAGACATGGTAGGAAAACACACCATACTCACTACTACGACCTGGGACCACAGAGACATGGTAGGAAAACACACCATAAGAGACATGGTAGGAAAACACACCATACGACCTGGGACCACAGAGACATGGTAGGAAAACACACCATACGACCTGGGACCACAGAGACATGGTAGGAAAACACACCATACGACCTGGGACCACAGAGACATGGTAGGAAAACACACCATACTCACTACTACGACCTGGGACCACAGAGACATGGTAGGAAAACACACCATAAGAGACATGGTAGGAAAACACACCATACGACCTGGGACCACAGAGACATGGTAGGAAAACACACCATACGACCTGGGACCACAGAGACATGGTAGGAAAACACACCATACGACCTGGGACCACAGAAACATGGTAGGAAAACACACCATACGACCTGGGAGCACAGAGACATGGTAGGAAAACACACCATACTCACTACTACGACCTGGGACCACAGAGACATGGTAGGAAAACACACCATAAGAGACATGGTAGGAAAACACACCATACGACCTGGGACCACAGAGACATGGTAGGAAAACACACCATACGACCTGGGACCACAGAGACATGGTAGGAAAACACACCATACGACCTGGGACCACATAGACATGGTAGGAAAACACACCATACTCACTACTACGACCTGGGACCACAAAGACATGGTAGGAAAACACACCATACTCACTACTACGACCTGGGACCACAAAGACATGGTAGGAAAACACACCATACGACCTGGGACCACAGAGACATGGTAGGAAAACACACCATACCATATACAAGCTCACAGCGCGGCACCGAGTGCCACGCTGCAAGCTTGTAGATCTGCTATAGCAATACGACCTGGGACCGCAAAGACATGGTAGGAAAACACACCATACGACCCGGGACCACAAAGACATGGTAGGAAAACACACCATACGACCTGGGACCACAGAGACATGGTAGGAAAACACACCATACGACCTGGGAGCACAGAGACATGGTAGGAAAACACACCATACGACCTGGGACCACAAAGACATGGTAGGAAAACACACCATAAGAGACATGGTAGGAAAACACACCATACTCACTACTACGACCTGGGACCACAAAGACATGGTAGGAAAACACACCATACGACCTGGGACCACAGAGACATGGTAGGAAAACACACCATACTCACTACTATGACCTGGGACCACAAAGACATGGTAGGAAAACACACCATACTCACTATGACCTGGGACCACAGAGACATGGTAGGAAAACACACCATACTCACTACGACCTGGGACCACAGAGACATGGTATTAAACACACCATACTCACTATGACCTGGGACCACAGAGACATGGTAGGAAAACACACCATACGACCTGGGAGCACAGAGACATGGTAGGAAAACACACCATACTCACTAGTACGACCTGGGACCACAAAGACATGGTAGGAAAACACACCATACTCAATCCAATCCACTTTATTTATAAAGCACATTTAAAACAACAGTGTTGAAACCAAAGTGATGTACACTAAAATAAACAGGACAGCATACTGTATGTCGTCGTTGTCGGGTGAAAACCTTGTATGTCCATAACCGTTTGTTTTGCATTTATCATTATAAAGTGATTTAACTAGTGAAAACAGCCGATCTACAAGCACATTGTAGATCTGCTGTTTTCACTACTTTTGTGCGACGGCCTTGTATGATGAAGCAAGGCTTTACTTTGCGATAGAACGTACAAATTTGAAACTTGGAGATACGAGGTTTCCACCCGACAACAACGATATACATCCCAGCAGCTCTCATAGCATAGAGTGGAGCCCGTAAGCCTATCGCTTTTACACTATTTGTTGTTGTCAAAATGATGTGTTACTTGTTGTCATTACAAACACATCCATGCCTTGGTTGTCCCATACAAGCCACCACAATCTCATCAACTTCCAATCAAAGTGACTGTACCGGCCAATCACAGTGCATCTTTTCCGGGACTTTGCAAAACACATAACAGCATAACATCTGTTTAGCAGAGTGTGGCGGCTTGTATGGGCATACAAGGCATGGGTGTGTTTGTAATGACAACTAGATCTACAACGTCACAATGCAGAATGCTGCAACACATTGTGAGCTTGTAGATCTGCTTGTTTTTGTTGTTTGTCACAGTAATTGAAAAGAAAAAGAGGGGGGGGGGGGGGCAGGGAGAGCAAGGAGAAATGAAAGAAAAGAGAGAAACGTGGTTAATGTCTAATACTGTATTTGAAATAATTTTACAGTAGCAGTGTTCATTTCTTCGACTAAAACTATTCGTCGACTTCCTTGTTTCACTGACAGAAATATATTTAAAGAAAAGAAGCAATGATGACTAAAACTAAGACAACTTCATCAACACGCTGGGAGGGGCTTGGAGGGGAAGGCAGATGGATGGAATAGTCTGACATGTACTGCAGGGACAACCACACTAATAAACACTAGACTGCAGGGGCAACCACACTAATAAACACTAGACTGCAGGGGCAACCACACTAATAAACACTAGACTGCAGGGGCAACCACACTAATAAACACTAGAATAAAATGTTAGGGATCGTAGGAGAGGTTCAGTAGGACTACAAGACAAGTCATTTTATGTTTGGTTGCGCTCTGACAAAACAAATAAAGAAATCACACCTGTGTGTTTATAATAGGACTATTTTGCTATATTATACCATGCTGTGGTACCGCTGGAGATCAGGTCAATGTCACTGAGTTCTGACTCTTTGTCTTGCTGAGGAGAGAGCTCAGCTCATTGGTTTATTTGTTTATTAAGACAGCATGCGATACCAGAGTATCATGAACCATAACGAGAGACTGCAGCAGAGTTTATATCATAAAGCTGTCAGGCTGCTGTATAAAAACCTAAGACTGTCGCCTGTGCTTTAAACTGATTTGCACTTTTAAGGACTTCTAAGCAACATGATGCTGACATGCACTACACTGAATGCACTACGTGTGAAATAATAGTATTTATGAAGTTTCCGTGTCCTTCTGAAACAAGCCTTTCCTTTGACGTTATGAACCCTGAAGACCATTCTACAATATCAGCGTCATTGGGTTCTTCTTCTGGGTACACCTCAGTGTCACTGGGTTCTACTGCTGGGAACAACTCAGTATCACTGGGTTCTACTGCTGGGGACAACTCTGTGTCACTGGGTTCTTCTTCTGGGAACAACTCAGTGTCAATGGGTTCTTCATCTGGGTATGACTCGGTGTCACTGGGTTCTTCTTCTGGGGAAAGCTCAGTGTCATTGGGTTTTTCATCATCTGGGTACAACCCAGTTGCATTGGATTCTTCCTCTGAGTAAGACTCAGTGTAATTGGATTCTTCATCTGGGAACACCTCAGTATCAATGGGTTCTTCTTCATCTGGGTACAACTCAGTATCATTGGTTTCTTCATCTGAGTAAGACTCCGTATGATTGGGTTCTTCTTCTGAGTAAGACTCAGTGTGATTGGGTTCTTCTTCTGAGTAAGACTCAGTGTAATTGGGTTCTTCTTCAGGGAACAACTCAGTGTTGTGTTCTGACTGAGGAGCCTGAAACAGGCTGTTGTCTTCCTCTGAGTTCGACTCATAACTGACGTTCTTCTCTTTGAGCTCCAGTGGTGCAGCAGCAGAGATGCATGCATGGAACAGAACAACCCACAGGGTCAGCTTCATCTTCGCCTCTATGTCTCCACCTCTATGTCTCCACCTCTTGAGAAGAAAGGAAAATGTTAGTGTTGTCATTGTCTGATATCACAACAGGGACGTGCTGACCATTGGGAAAAGCGGGACAACTCCTGAGCGGCCGGTTCATTCCCGGCCGGTCCAGGCCGGCCATTAGGAAAATAATTTAAATCAAATGTCAGCCTTTGTTCCATTTTGGGGGCTGGGCGGCCAACAAAGTAATTCGGCACTGTCGTAATTCGGCGTTGTGTGCTTGTAGATCGGCTGTTTTCACTAATTTAAATATTTCTTTAAATGATAAATACAAAACAAACGGTTTTGGACATACAAGGTTTCCACCCGCCAACGACGAAATATAACTCATGTAATTGGCCCACTGGCTTGTCACTTTGTCACAAATCTTTGAGTAGCAGCAGCGCTATAGAGAGATCTCTCTCTTTAGCGCGCAATGAGGGCCTCTCCAACTCTTTTTCCCGGGCTGAATCAGGGGCCCAGCACGTCCCTGTGTCACAATAAGATTTTATTGAATAATATAGTGGTTAAAGGACCAGGTCACCTCTGGGACAACCAGATCTTATTTTATTGTTGTGTGGGACACGATCAACACAATCCTGAGTGTTCAATCTGTGTTTTTAGATATTTTAGTATTTCAGCCGATTTCAGCATGCTACAACTGGTCATATGATGCAAAATGCATCATATGACCAGTTGTAGCATGCTGGAATACTAACATATCTAAAAACACAGATTGAACACAAAAAGTAATTCAGGATTGTGTTGATCGTGTCCCACACAACAATAAAATAAGATCTGGTTGTCCCAGAGGTGACCTGGTCCTTTAACCCTCTAAGGCCCACGGTTGTAATATTACAACGTTTGTATTTTATCCAAAAAAAGGTTTAAATCATTTTATTTTAGCTCCCCCTACCACCTAAACACCACCATTGGATTCTATTGTTTAGTATTACAATGCCATTGGCCACAATATTTGCATATAAATACCCCCCCACAGGGGCTGACATTCACACCCGCCACACCCGCTGAAATTCCAGAGTTTTGACGAACAACATCTCACTTTTTGATGGAAGCTATACCTCACAAAAACATAAGTAAAATGCCTGTACTATTTTTTTTGGTGATCATTAGAATGTCTAGAACATGTACATATGTTATTATTGTGAAAAATATCCCCCATATGTAAATTAGAGCTAGATTTATGATTTTTGATTTATGGCTATAAAATCTTACAAAAACATTTTTTTGAAAAAAACATTACATTTTCCTCTTAATAGGACTCCTACAACACCATCTGATTTTTTAAATTTTTTTATTTCAAGTATTTCTTAATGCAGGCCTTAGAGGGTTAAAGAAATGCCAAATCCAATAGCGGATATGCCCCTATATGGTCCTCAGTGTTATTTCACAGCCCACAAGCAATGTGTGATAGAAACGTTTTTATTTTATTTTTACATGAACCACTTGAATTCTACTATTCATATTCTTTGCCAAACATAGTGACCTGACATCTCTTCACTTATATTGATACAGCTAAACTCCTTCCAGTTACCGTCGAAGAAATGACAAAAAATTACAGAAATTTCAACACATTTATGAATTACAACCAATTACAAAAAGTTGAAAGATTTGAACCTTAATTTTGAGCAAAATAAGGAACAATTACAAAAAAGTAAGGAAAATATCAGTCTGTGTCAAAGTGAAAGCAGAGAACATGATGTCTTCTTACCTGTGAGACGATGGAAGGATCCTTCTATCAGTCTGATCAGATCCTCATTTATATTCATATTATAACATCTCAACTCCTCCCACTTATACTGTCACTAACTGTCACCCAACATGAAAGGTAACCAGATCTCATTCACCTTGTGTCTCTGTAGACGCTTAGAGTGACAACATTCACCTTTGTGTCTCCATAGACTCTTTCACTGTGACAACAATAACAACAACGATGAAGCCGTTGTCACACTGTCATCACTGACCGCAATAGTTTCATGTTTCTAATTCATGTTTCTAAGGCCGTACTGTACCTCCTACATGACCTTAGCAACGGGGAACGTTGGCTTTCCCTGTTGCTGTGTTGTCTGTGACGTCATGTGGTGTGTGGTTATAATAAACTCCATGGGAAAACCCCAATTGGAAGCTTACGTCAAACTTACGTCATCCAATGGGGAAACCCTTGGAAAAACACGGCCGTACTGTACCTCCTACATGACCTTAGCAACGGGGAACGTTGGCTTTCCCTGTTGCTGTGTTGTCTGTGACGTCATGTGGTGTGTGGTTATAATAAACTCCATGGGAAAACCCCAATTGGAAGCTTACGTCAAACTTACGTCATCCAATGGGGAAACCCTTGGAAAAACACGGTGCAAAAAAACGCAAAGCCACGAATAGGAGTGGTTAGCACCGCTCAAAAATACATATTTGTCGACAAAATCAAGTGCAGATTTTGACAACTATAATCTTAGATCTAGACTAAAACTAAGAGCTTTCAGATGACTAAAATATGATTAAAAGTCAAAACTATGACTAAACTAAATCAATCTTTTATGTCAAAATGAACACTGTACATAACTTTTGCTTTCCAAATACAGTCAGACGTCCTCCACTTACCATGCCCAAATATGGATATCTACTGTAAATATGATTTACAGCAACATCATGCCTACATCACTAAATCGTCGTATAAAAGAAACCGGGGAATTTGTCCTAACAGACTTCCCAACCAACCAAAGGAAGAAGCGTGGCGGGTGAAAGAGCCATCGGTCCAACATTCACATTGGAGAGCATAGTACTCTGAAACAGAAGCCATGTCCAGTTCGGTGACATCGTTAGTTTACCGTGTCTCAGAGCAGTACGCCGCCACCACGCCTCAGAAGCTGAAGGTGTTGGACGCGTACCTGCTGTACATCCTGCTGACCGGGGCGCTGCAGTTCCTGTACTGCCTGCTCGTAGGAACCTTCCCCTTCAACAGCTTCCTGTCCGGCTTCATCTCCTGCGTGGGAAGCTTCATCCTGGCCACCTGCCTCCGCGTTCAGATCAACCCACAGAACAAAGCAGAGTTCTGCTCCATCTCCCCTCACAGAGCTTTTACTCACTTCCTGGTGGCTCACGCGGTCCTCCATCTCGCTGTGGTGAACTTCATCGGTTGAAGAACGACATAAACCCACATTTGGGCAGCAGTGGCTCAGGAGGAAGAGCGGCCGCTTGGGGAGAAGAGACGGTTCTCGGGTCGATTCCCCAGCTTCCCCTGACATACTGTAGTGCAGGGGTTCCCAAACTTTTTTGTCTCAGAGCACCCCATGAATATTTTTTTTAATCCGAGGCACCCCTACATTATAATTTTTTCCCTTGTATGTCCAAAACCGTTCATTTTGTATTTATCATCTATAAAATGTACTAAACTAGTGAAAACAGCCGATCTACAAGCACACCAATAGTTTTGTGCGACGGTCCTGTATGATGAAGCAGGGCCTTGCTTTACCAAAAAACGTATACTTGGAGATACAAGGTTTCTGCCCGACAGTGACGATATTTTAGTGATTATGTTGCGAGGAAAACGTTGAGATAATAGCCATTTTGGTTAGAACTGACTGAAAATTACTTATCTCGCGGCACCCCTGGACTGCCGTCGCGGCACCCCAGGGTGCCCGTCACCCCAGGGTGCCCCGTCACCCACTTTGAAAACCCCTGCTGTAGTGTCCAAGTGTCCCTGAGCAGCACACTTGAGCCCCAACCGATGAGCAGGTTGGTGCCTTGCATGCTTACCTCTCCTGTCGGTGTGTGTTGTGAAATATGAACATTTACAATTTTATATGTCAGGTGTGCATGAGAACTTTACATTTTGGGCAAATAAATCCCCAAATTGGAATCCTGAGAACCGGATGTGGCCAGCCTTGTGATGTGATGTTGGTTGTCTCCATATACGGGCATGGTCTTTGACGTATGATGCAATATTTGTTCATGGTTTTGGAACTTTTGGTCCGACTTGAGCCCCCTTTTGACTTCCATTCTGAAATTATTCGAGTTTTCAAAAATAGGAAAGAATGTGGGCACAAGAAATTCAAGCTGGTCGGTCCAGTGGTTTGCAAGATTAGTTCCAGACAAACACAAACACAGACCAGACGAAACTGACATGAAATGAACAACTGACGGCATGCCTCACATGAGCGGACGGACGGACGGACGGACGGACGGACGGATGGACGAATGGGCAGGAAGGCAGGCGGGAAGGCCAGCAGACAAAGAGACAGGCCAGGCAGGCAGACAGACAGAGAGACAGACAGACAGGCAGACAGACAGGCAGACAGAGACAGACAGACAGAGTCAGGCAGGCAGAGAGACAGACAGACAGACAGACAGACAGACAGGCAGGCAGGCAGGCAGGCAGGCAGGCAGGCAGACAGACAGACAGACAGACAGACAGACAGACAGACAGACAGACAGACAGACAGACAGACAGACAGACAGGCAGGCAGGCAGGCAGGCAGGCAGGCAGACAGACAGACAGACAGACAGACAGACAGACAGGCAGGCAGAGACAGAGTCATGGCATGACATCACACAAAGCTGGGCCTGCCTATAAGTTGGCAGTCGTGGTGGCAGAGTAACTGTCGGGGGGCCATCGTGGTGGCAGAGTAACTGTCGGGGGGCCATCGTGGTGGCAGAGTAACTGTCGGGGGCCATCGTGGTGGCAGAGTAACTGTCGGGGGGCCATCGTGGTGACAGAGTAACTGTCGGGGGGCCATCGTGGTGGCAGAGGGGCGCTCCTCAGAGTGTTGAATCTCACCTTGTTGTTTCGTCCCTGCAGGATGTCGGGGGGCCATCGTGGTGGCAGAGGCGCGCTCCTCAGACGAGCCTGTCCTGACGAGACGCTGTGTCATCATGAAGGTGGCAGACTTCACCACAGAGAAGTTCCTGGAGTCACAGAGACAGAACGCTGCTGCCATCCTGCTGCTGATGCCTCACAACACCTCCTCTGTCCCACACCACGTTGTACAGGTAAACATGATGCTATACAACACCTCCTCTGTCACCATGTTGTACAGGTAAACATGATGCTATACAACACCTCCTCTGTCACCACGTTGTACAGGTAAACATGATGCTATACAACACCTCCTCTGTCACCACGTTGTACAGGTAAACATGATGCTATACAACACCTCCTCTGTCACCACGTTGTACAGGTAAACATGATGCTATACAACACCTCCTCTGTCACCATGTTGTACAGGTAAACATGATGCTATACAACACCTCCTCTGTCACCACGTTGTACAGGTAAACATGATGCTATACAACACCTCCTCTGTCACCACGTTGTACAGGTAAACATGATGCTATACAACACCTCCTCTGTCACCACGTTGTACAGGTAAACATGATGCTATGCAACACCTCCTCTGTCACCACGTTGTACAGGTAAACATGATGCTATGCAACACCTCCTCTGTCACCACGTTGTACAGGTAAACATGATGCTATACAACACCTCCTCTGTCACCACGTTGTACAGGTAAACATGATGCTATACAACACCTCCTCTGTCACCACGTTGTACAGGTAAACATGATGCTATACAACACCTCCTCTGTCCCACACCACGTTGTACAGGTAAACATGATGCTATGCAACACCTCCTCTGTCACCATGTTGTACAGGTAAACATGATGCTATACAACACCTCCTCTGTCACCATGTTGTACAGGTAAACATGATGCTATACAACACCTCCTCTGTCACCATGTTGTACAGGTAAACATGATGCTATACAACACCTCCTCTGTCACCACGTTGTACAGGTAAACATGATGCTATGCAACACCTCCTCTGTCACCACGTTGTACAGGTAAACAAGTACAACTGGACCATGCATGCCGTTTTCACTATGGTGAAAGAAATGCAAATGCCCCCCTTTCTGTGCCATATCTGAAGGCAGCTTTCAAGAGAATTACCGTGTCCAAAAAGTTTGAACGCAGCCTCTTATGTTGAAATCAAGAAATGTGTAGAAATCAATCATCGAAAATAGCCGACCTCCAAGCTGGAGGTCGGACATTTTGGATGTTTTCACCAAAAGGCCCTTTTAGAAATGTCAGCCCCTGCCTCTCTAACATTCTCTGCACGTCCCTGCAGTCCTTCATGGAGAGCGAGAGCGCTGCCCTGCAGGAGGAGACCAGGATGCCCGTCTACGTGGCCCCAGAGGACGAGCAGCTGCTCTGCATGTATGAGGAGGTCAGCCAGGCTGCAGCCGCACGGAGCTCCAACGTACTGGTTAGAGGTAACCTTAACCCTAACACTAACCCTAACACTAACCCTAACCCAGGCTGCAGCCGCACGGAGCTCCAACGTTCTGGTTAGAGGTAAGAACCCCACGGAGCTCCAACGTACTGGTTAGAGGTAAGATAACCCTAACACTAACCCTAACCCTAACCCTCTGCATGTATGAGGAGGTCAGCCTGGCTGCAGCCGCACGGAGCTCCAACGTACTGGTTAGAGGTAAGATAACCCTAACAATAACCCTAACCCAGGCTGCAGCCGCACGGAGCTCCAACGTTCTGGTTAGAGGTAAGAACCCCACGGAGCTCCAACGTACTGGTTAGAGGTAAGATAACCCTAACACTAACCCTAACCCTAACCCTCTGCATGTATGAGGAGGTCAGCCTGGCTGCAGCCGCACGGAGCTCCAACGTACTGGTTAGAGGTAAGATAACCCCACACCTCCAACATACTGGTTAGAGAACCTCCTCTATACTGGTCAGAGGTAGATAGATAGATAGATAGATACCTTTATTATCCCAAGGGGGAAATTCAGTTGTCCAGTTGTAGCACAGCAGTATACAGTTATTTACAAAGTTACAGAGAAGTAAGAAAAAAGATAGATAAGAGTAAAAAACAAGAGCAGTACAGTACCAATAAAGAGAAGGTGCATCAATAGAGGGGTGAATAATATATAAGTATATATACATAAAGTGTCTTACAAAAGAGACCATAGCAGTCAATGGTAGTTAGCGCAACAAGTATCTCACTGACATTGTTAAAATGACAGCAAAATACTCAGAAACTACCAACACAACCTAATAGTGCAATGTCAAAAATCAGTGCGGAAAAAAAAACAAAAAGACAGCTCAGAGAAGAAGAAACTAGGAAGTGTGTCACCGCAAGACGCACATGAACACTCCCTGGAAGGTCCTTAGGGGTCAAAGTCAATACAGCAATAGTTCCATCAGTCTAGGTTAGGAAGGGAGACCTTTTCAAGTGTCCGTTATGTGTCTCGTTGTACAGCTTAAGGGCAGCCGGTACAAAAGATTTTCCTAATCTCTTACATCTCCGTCCTGGGTAGGTAAAGCGGTCGTTTCCTCTCTTACTCCAGTAACTGGTGATCTCTAGATAAAGAAAGTTGAAAGTTTGTTTATTTGACAGGGACAGTACTCATTAATGGACATGTCAGTTTTCACTTCAATGTAAATGAGCCAGAGTTAGCCACAGGCACATTTTCATCTGTAGTCCCTGGACCTTAGTGGTGATCAGGGGATGGAGGGGGTGGGAGAAGTTCTCCAAGATGGAATCTAGCTTCCTCGCTGTTCTCACCCTGGTTACTTCCTCCACCCCCTGCAGAGAGGACCCAACGACAGAGCCTGCTTTCCTCACCAGTCTGTTTAGGTTAAACGTGTCACCTGCTCTGTTGTTGCCACCCCAGCATGTTATACCAAAAAAGAGGACACTTGCCATGACAGACTGGTAGAACATCTGTAACATCCTGTTGCACACCCCAAACGATCTCAGTCTTCTCAGGAGGAACAGCCTGCTTTTCCCCTTGCTGTGAATTGCCTGCACGTTGTCCGACCAGTCCAGTGAACTATTCAGGTGTACTCCGAGGAATTTGTAGTTATCCACTAGCTTAACCACCTCACCGTGCAGGGGAAGAAACAGGGCGGCAACCGAGGTCACCGTTTGACCCAGCAGCTGCTTGTTGAACACTAACAGGAGCTCCGTCAAACCGATTGAAAAAACGGTTCATCTCGTTTGCCAGCTCTTCCGTGCCTGGCACAGTAGAGTTGGCAGAGCCATACCCTGTGATCTTCCTGAAACCACCCCACACTTGTCTCGTATTGTTCTCCTGCAGACAGTTCTCCAGCTTAGCTCTATAGCTCCCTTTTGCCTGAGCCTTGACTGTTTTAAGCTCCTCCACCACCTCCCTCACGCCCTCCCAGTCACCTGCATGGAACAGATCCCTTTTCCTCTTAAGGAGGTGAATGATGTCTTTTGCCATCCACTGCTTGTTGTTAGAGAAGCAACGAACCTTCTTAGTAGGAACACACACCTTCTCGCAGAAGCAGATATAGTCAGTGATGACCTGACAAAGGCTATCTACATCATCACCATGTTCACTGAAAAATGATTCCCAGTCTGTCATCTCAAAATCAAATCTGAGTCTCTCGTCCACCTCCCCCGACCAACACTGAACTTCCCTGATGAATGGAAGCACTCTCTTCACGACAGGAAGATAGGTTCTCTAACTCTGAAAATAGCACATCTACAACGTGTTGTATAATAATAATGATTTAAGTTGATGTTCAGAAGAGCATCGTAAAGACTTTGCACAACAAGTTTCCAGTGAGCCATGACCCAGAAAGGCTTGGGAACCTGGATCTGAAGAAGTGCAGCTCTAAAGCCATAGTATGAACTGAACTGGCAGAAGAATGCATCTAAAGAGTGTTGGGATAAAGACAACAAGATGGTGATGGTAATAACTTTTATGTTCCCTTTTCTCTCTTCTTGGTGGTCTCTTACTGTGTTCCTGTGCGTGCGTGCGTGCGTATGTGTGTATGTGCGTGCGTGCGTGCGTATGTGTGTATGTGCGTGCGTGCGTGCGTATGTGTGTATGTGCGTGCGTGCGTGCGTGTGTATGTGCGTGCGTGCGTGTGTGTGCGTGCGTGCGTGTGTGTGTGTGTGTGTGTGTGTGTGTGTGTGTGTGTGTGTGTGTGTGTGTGTGTGTGTGTGTGTGTGTGTGTGTGTGTGTGTGTGTGTGTGTGTGTGTGTGTGTGTGTGTGTGTGTGTGTGTGTGTGCAGTTCTTCGCAGCATGGTGACGTCCACCTCCTTCCAGATCCTAGTGAACAACAACAGTCCTATTAAAGCCATCACTGACAACACACTGGTCACTCTGGAGGTGAGTGGAGTGACAACACACTGGTCACTCTGGAGGTGAGTGACAACACACTGGTCACTCTGGAGGTGAGTGGAGTGACAACACACTGGTCACTCTGGAGGTGAGTGGAGTGACAACACACTGGTCACTCTGGAGGTGAGTGGAGTGAAAACTCACACCAGACATGTGCACACATAGACATCAAAGGGGGCTTGAGCCCCTGCCCTTTTATCCGTATGTAAAAAGTGTCCTCTCCAGACCATGAATGCAGTTTTTACTATGGTGAAAGAAATGCAAATGTCCTCTTTCCATGCCATACCTGAAGGCAGCGTTCAAGAGAATTGCCTTGTCCAAACTCTCCTGAACTTGAACATCTTATGTTGAAAGAATTGCCCTCTCTGTGTAGAAATCCATGCCGTTACGCCACATCTCCAGGATTGACTTGATTATGCTTAGTTCAGTGTGGTATCAAGCACTGAAAATAACCAACCTCCAAGCTCACAACGTGTCGCGATGTGACACGTTGTGTCTAAACCCAGCTATTTTAAGAAGGTTTTGATTATCCCAAAGAGAGAAATTCAGTGGAGAGAATAAACAAAGTAATAAAATGTACAGTAGATGAAGCTAAAATAGCACCCCCCAACACACACGCGCGCGTGCGCACACGCACACGCACACACACAGAACCAAATCCAAACAGCACTTATTGTAAAAGGCTAATATACCACATTATACCAGATGGAAGAATGGCCCATAAGCATTTGTTTTCTTCATTGTTCAAGCGCAAGGCTTGTTCATTTAATAACCTTATCGCTGTAGGAACAAAAGACGTGTTTCATCTCAGTCTGTAGTTGTTTATTACTTATTTTTCATTGCATGGTTCTTGGAAGCAGCCGTGAAAAGGGATGAACAGACCGATATTATATCTGATAATATGTAGGTAGAGACAAAACGTCCGATATCAATATAGATATATTATTATATATTATATTTATATTGAGGTCATTGCTGATTTTCTTTTTTTCTTTTTTTTTAAGCCACACTTATTATTGCGTTAAAAGAATATCAGAATAATTTTGACATCGGTTCAATACCGATATTGCATTTTTTATGAAATATCTGCCAATATCGATGTTCTACCGATAATATCGTGCGTCACTATTTTAAACAGGGAGCCATCAAAACACTCCTAACTAATTAAATCCGGAAAGGAACCTTTGAGCCTCCATTAATATCTACGGTGGAGAGGAGTGAGGAAATGTAACAGTTGTCCACAAGACACCAGGTCAAGGTCTCTCACACAGAGATGGAAACAACATACCAGGTCAAGGTCTCACACAGAGATGGACAGAGGGCAGGACATACCAGGTCAAGGTGTCTCACATAGAGATGGACACAACATACCAGGTCAAGGTGTCTCACATAGAGATGGACACAACATACCAGGTCAAGGTGTCTCACATAGAGATGGACACAACATACCAGGTCAAGGTCTCACACAGAGATGGACAGAGGGCAGGACATACCAGGTCAAGGTACCTTCATAGCAACAGAAGGTCAAGATACCTTCATAGCAACATACAGAATGTTTTTCAGAAGACTCTTAGGATTTAGAAGTTATTTGTTGAGTCAGGTCTTCATGGGTGAAATAACGGTTGAATGTCTTGGTCCCAGCAGCATGGGTGATGTGTGTGGGCTGTTTTCAGACTCATTGTAACCTGATTGGTGGGTGTTTCAGGGAGTGCTGATTGGCTCAGGGGAGGACCCGCCTACCATCGTCATCACTGCCCACTATGACTCCTATGGACTGGCCCCGGTGAGACCTTTTTCACATCTACAGTAACATGGTTCTGAGGGGGGTCCCCAATTTATTTAGGGGGTCCCCAGATGAATTAATGTGCAACATTATTTTCTCACTCAACAGTAAACAAACCAATATAAAGATTACGTGTATAGAGAGTATATGCACATTTCTAAAGTGACAAAATTTAAGGACTTTTTAATACCTCTAAAATGACACATTAAACATTGGCCAAAATGTTAAATATTAGAGGAAAACATTAAGAAAATAGCCGATCTGCTATTTTCACAATATTTCCCTGTGGAACAAATTCAAATGAAATGTAACGCCTCAACTCCTACATTCCAAGTGCTTGGACATTTGTGTGGACATTTCAGAAAACTGCTTGTTTGTGTGTGTGTGTGTGTGTGTGTGTGTGTGTGTGTGTGTGTGTGTGTGTGTGTGTGTGTGTGTGTGTGTGTGTGTGTGTGTGTGTGTGGTCCACAGTGGTTGTCTCATGGTGCAGACTCTAACGCCAGTGGGGTCTCCATCCTCCTAGAGCTGGCTCGCCTCTTCAACAAGCTCTACAGCAGCCCCAGCACCAGACCACCGTGAGTTAACAGTCATGAAGCAACGTGTGGCTTTATGTGTGAAGCAGAGCGGTGAATCACTATATGAGCGTATCTCCATCATCCAGATTTGTCATTTGTGTTTTTAGTTTTCACCTGATGTTCTCCCTCACCGGTGTTTTTAGTTTTCACCTGATGTTCTCCCTCACCTGGTGGTTTAGTTTTCACCTGATGTTCTCCCTCACCTGATGTTTAGTTTTCACCTGATGTTCTCCCTCACCTGATGTTTAGTTTTCACCTGATGTTCTCCCTCACCTGGTGTTTAGTTTTCACCTGATGTTCTCCTCACCGATGTTTAGTTTTCACCTGATGTTCTCCCTCACCTGATGTTTAGTTTTCACCTGATGTTCTCCCTCACCTGGTGTTTTTAGTTTTCACCTGATGTTCTCCCTCACCGATGTGTTTAGTTTTCACCTGATGTTCTCCTCACCGATGTTTAGTTTTCACCTGATGTTCTCCTCACCTGATGTTTAGTTTTCACCTGATGTTCTCCCTCACCTGGTGTTTTTAGTTTTCACCTGATGTTCTCCCTCACCGATGTGTTTAGTTTTCACCTGATGTTCTCCTCACCGATGTTTAGTTTTCACCTGATGTTCTCCTCACCGATGTTTAGTTTTCACCTGATGTTCTCCCTCACCTGATGTTTAGTTTTCACCTGATGTTCTCCTCACCTGATGTTTAGTTTTCACCTGATGTTCTCCCTCACCGATGTGTTTAGTTTTCACCTGATGTTCTCCTCACCGATGTTTAGTTTTCACCTGATGTTCTCCTCACCGGTGTTTAGTTTTCACCTGATGTTCTCCTCACCTGGTGTTTAGTTTTCACCTGATGTTCTCCTCACCTGGTGTTTAGTTTTCACCTGATGTTCTCCCTCACCTGGTGTTTAGTTTTCACCTGATGTTCTCCCTCACCTGGTGTTTAGTTTTCACCTGATGTTCTCCCTCACCTGGTGTTTAGTTTTCACCTGATGTTCTCCCTCACCTGGTGTTTAGTTTTCACCTGATGTTCTCCTCACCTGGTGTTTAGTTTTCACCTGATGTTCTCCTCACCTGGTGTTTAGTTTTCACCTGATGTTCTCCCTCACCTGGTGGTTTAGTTTTCACCTGATGTTCTCCCTCACCTGGTGTTTAGTTTTCACCTGATGTTCTCCCTCACCTGGTGTTTAGTTTTCACCTGATGTTCTCCCTCACCTGGTGGTTTAGTTTTCACCTGATGTTCTCCCTCACCTGGTGGTTTAGTTTTCACCTGATGTTCTCCCTCACCTGGTAGTGTTTAGTTTTCACCTGATGTTCTCCCTCACCTGGTGGTTTAGTTTTCACCTGATGTTCTCCCTCACCTGGTGTTTAGTTTTCACCTGATGTTCTCCCTCACCTGATGGTTTAGTTTTCACCTGATGTTCTCCCTCACCTGGTGGTTTAGTTTTCACCTGATGTTCTCCCTCACCTTTAGTTTTCACCTGATGTTCTCCTCACCTGGTGTTTAGTTTTCACCTGATGTTCTCCCTCACCGGAGGAGGAAAGTACAACTTCCTGGGGACCAAGAGATGGATCGAAGAGAACCTGGACCATGCAGGTGAGTTTAATACACTAACGTATTATAGGGTCATTTTAGATTTGAACCACTTTAGCCATTATTTTATACTTAGAAAATAGCAGATTTTTATTGTAGATCAGCTATTTTTGAAAAATTGTGAAAATAAATGTTCTTTTATTTTATATTAACGTATGTTTTTTTTACTCAAATCTTTGCTTCTAGGGCCCCCTGGAACAAAATATATTTAGGGTTGCACGACCAAATACATACAGAATAATGTTGGGGGTCCTTGACATGACCAAATACATACAGTATAATGTTGGGGGTCCTTGACATGACCAAATACATACAGTATAATGTTGGGGGTCCTTGACATGACCAAATACATACAGTATAATGTTGGGGTCCTTGGCATGAAAACATTTCAGCACCACTAACAGCAACATGAGTTTTTCAGAAAACTGTTAGGATTTAGAAGACATTTGTAGAATTGACCTCAAATGAGAGAAGACACTTTAAATATCCTTTGCTTTCCAAGAAATACCAGGCCTTTAGTGTTGTTGTGAGAGCTGGAATGTCTGTGTTTTAGTGCAGATTTGCAAATGCAGATGTAGCATTTTAAGTTAACCATTGCATTGTCGCCGTCCTTTTTACCCCCCAATCAGAGTCCAGTCTGCTCCATGACAACGTGGCATTGGTCTTGTGTTTGGACACTCTGGCCAATGGGGATGAGCTTTACATGCATGTGTCCCGCCCACCCAGACCCGAGACCCCCATGCACTCCTTCATTCAACAGCTGGAAGAGGTAAACTACAGTAGATCTAAAATACCACTCCTTCATTCAACAGCTGGAAGAGGTAAACTAGATCTAAAAGACCACACCTTCCTTCAACAGCTGGAAGAGGTAAACTACAGTAGATCTAAAAGACCACTCCTTCCTTCAACAGCTGGAAGAGGTAAACTACAGTAGATCTAAAATACCACTCCTTCATTCAACAGCTGGAAGAGGTAAACTAGATCTAAAAGACCACACCTTCCTTCAACAGCTGGAAGAGGTAAACTAGATCTAAAAGACCACTCCTTCCTTCAACAGCTGGAAAAGGTAAACTAGATCTAAAAGACCACACCTTCCTTCAACAGCTGGAAGAGGTAAACTAGATCTAAAAGACCACACCTTCCTTCAACAGCTGGAAGAGGTAAACTAGATCTAAAAGACCACACCTTCCTTCAACAGCTGGAAGAGGTAAACTAGATCTAAAAGACCACTCCTTCCTTCAACAGCTGGAAGAGGTAAACTAGATCTAAAAGACCACACCTTCCTTCAACAGCTGGAAGAGGTAAACTACAGTAGATCTAAAAGACCACTCCTTCCTTCAACAGCTGGAAGAGGTAAACTAGATCTAAAAGACCACTCCTTCCTTCAACAGCTGGAAGATGTAAACTAGATCTAAAAGACCACACCTTCATTCAACAGCTGGAAGAGGTAAACTAGATCTAAAAGACCACACCTTCCTTCAACAGCTGGAAGAGGTAAACTAGATCTAAAAGACCACTCCTTCCTTCAACAGCTGGAAGAGGTAAACTAGATCTAAAAGACCACTCCTTCCTTCAACAGCTGGAAGATGTAAACTAGATCTAAAAGACCACACCTTCATTCAACAGCTGGAAGAGGTAAACTAGATCTAAAAGACCACACCTTCCTTCAACAGCTGGAAGAGGTAAACTAGATCTAAAAGACCACTCCTTCCTTCAACAGCTGGAAGAGGTAAACTAGATCTAAAAGACCACTCCTTCCTTCAACAGCTGGAAGAGGTAAACTAGATCTAAAAGACCACACCTTCCTCCAACAGCTGGAAGAGGTAAACTAGATCTAAAAGACCACTCCTTTCTTCAACAGCTGGAAGAGGTAAACTAGATCTAAAAGACCACTCCTTCCTTCAACAGCTGGAAGAGGTAAACTAGATCTAAAAGACCACTCCTTCCTTCAACAGCTGGAAGAGGTAAACTACAGTAGATCTAAAAGACCACTCCTTCCTTCAACAGCTGGAAGAGGTAAACTAGATCTAAAAGACCACTCCTTCCTTCAACAGCTGGAAGAGGTAAACTAGATCTAAAAGACCACTCCTTCCTTCAACAGCTGGAAGAGGTAAACTAGATCTAAAAGACCACTCCTTCCTCCAACAGCTGGAAGAGGTAAACTAGATCTAAAAGACCACACCTTCCTTCAACAGCTGGAAGAGGTAAACTAGATCTAAAAGACCACACCACTGGTCCTTAACTACACTATACTTGACATTGCTGCAGTGGATAATATTCCAAAGTATAGTTAGTTAGATTTTTGAGGAATGTAAGAGTCATTGTCAAGGCATGACAACTTGTAGATCAGTGCAAGTGAATCACGTGTTTAAAGGTGTATAAAGTAATAGCCGACTCTCATGATACAAACGTACAAAGTTTAACTTCGTGACCAAAGGCTAATAAAACTTGTAATGGATTACAGAAGCTTCTTTATGTGATGGACATACAGTAACTTTACAGAAGCTTCTTTATGTGATGGACATTCAGTAACTTTACAGAAGCTTCTTTATGTGATGGACATTCAGTAACTTTACAGAAGCTTCTTTCTGTGATGGACATACAGTAGCTTTCATCCATACTGTAACTTCATCAAGGTAAGACTGCGTCATGTCAGGTCAAAACAATATTATAAATTAATAGCACAATATTGGAGTTGGCATGAAAAACCCAAATGCAAAAACTGACTATGAATTACTGATCCCACGATGCCTTGTGTTCATTGAGATGTTTTTATTTTTGTCTCATTCCTGGACCTGATAGTTACCTACCTGGGGTCTGAAGAGGTTTGAGAACCAGTGCTTTAAAGGAGTAGTTCACCCCAAAATGATTTTTTTTTCCTATTGATTACTCCTGCCATGGAGACTTGAGTTCAATAATATATTTCTGTTTCAATAATCTGATTTCAATAATATATTTCTGTATTTGTCACATTATTAAGACAAAGATTTGGTCCCCATCTGGAATCAATGGGAGTAAATTTACTATAATATTTATTTTGTAGTAATAATGCAACAAATACAAAAACATATTATTGAACTCAAGTCTCCATGGCATGAGTAATCAATAGAAAACAAGTCATGTTGGGGGTGAACTACTCCTTTAAGCCGGCGTTCTGGTATCCTTTAAGCTCACAGGACAGTATGTTTAGCAGGTGTTTCAGTCTGAGTTTATCAAAACAGCACCTTGTTAACGATTAAGGTGGACTGGAGACGACCTCCGGTTGGTCCGACCAGGTTAACATTCACCAGCGTTAGTTTTACTGAGGTTAGGGTTAAGGTTAGGTTTAGGTTTAGGGTTAAGGTTAGGTTTAGGGTTAAGGTTAAGGTTAGGTTGTATCTTCCTCCCCCTGACTTTCAGCACCTCTGTGCAGCCAATCACAAGCTTCCACTGCCTTAACTCAGTTGCCTTTTTGA
This sequence comes from Nannobrachium achirus, assembly GCF_963921795.1. Taxonomy (NCBI): domain Eukaryota; kingdom Metazoa; phylum Chordata; class Actinopteri; order Myctophiformes; family Myctophidae; genus Nannobrachium; species Nannobrachium achirus. The sequence goes on along the minus strand of NC_137815.1, from coordinate 74,509,859 downwards.
TACACTCGGACTGAAAGACCTGCAAAAAACACTCTCCCTTAAAGTCACGCCGTGTGTGTGTGTGTGTGTGTGTGTGTGTGTGTGTGTGTGTGTGTGTGTGTGTGTGTGTGTGTGTGTGTGTGTGGTGCAGGTGGTGTGGTCCAGGTTCCCCTGGGTGAAGCTAGGATTGGTCCACAAGAAGATCAACCTGGTGGATTCCACCGTAGCCTGGGAACACCAGCGCTACAGCCTGAGACACATCCCTGCCTTCACCCTGAGCCACATGGAGGACCCTAGGACCCTGCAGAGAGGATCCATACTGGACACACTGTGAGTAGGTAGATAGATAGATAGATAGATAGATAGATAGATAGATAGATAGATAGATAGATAGATACCCTCACCCTGTCACACCTGGAGGACCTTAGGACCCTGCAGAGAGGATCCATACTGGACACACTGTGAGTAGGTAGATAGATAGATAGATAGATACCCTCACCCTGTCACACCTGGAGGACCTTAGGACCCTGCAGAGAGGATCTGTACTGGACACACTGTGGGTTACCACTGTAGATAGATAGATAGATGGATGGATGGATGGATGGATGGATGGATGGATGGATGGGAGGTAGGTAGGTAGGTAGGTAGGTAGGTAGGTAGGTGGATGGATGGATGGATGGATGGATGGATGGATGGGTAGGTAGGTAGGTAGGTAGGTAGGTAGGTAGGTGGGTGGGTGGGTGGATGTATGGGTAGGTAGGTAGGTAGATAGGTAGGTAGGTAGGTAGGTAGGCAGGCAGGCAGGTAGGTAGGTAGGTAGGTAGTTAGGTAGATAGATAGATAGATAGATAGGTAGGTAGGTAGGTAGGTAGGTAGATAGATAGATAGATAGATAGATTGGGTGGATGGATGGATAGATAGATAGGTAGGTAGGTAGGTAGGTAGGTAGGTAGGTAGGTAGGTAGGTAGGTAGGTAGGTAGGTGGGTAGGTGGGTGGATGTGTAGGTAGGTAGGCAGGCAGGCAGGCAGGCAGGCAGGCAGGTAGGTAGGTAGGTAGGTAGATAGATACCTTTATTATCCCAAGGGGGAAAATCTGTCACCTGGAGACAGCACAGCAGTTTAAAGGACCTACACCATGAATTTTCACTTTTTCTATTTTAAAACCTTTTTTTGGGGTCCCACTGGCACCTTCTATCCTCACAAAGTCCTATTTCTGACCATGGTGTCTTTCCCAGCCCCTCATTTGTTTCTAATTTGCTTAGCCTCCACCTCCATCTGCAGCTGGCTTACTGTTCTGGGGCCGCCATTACTGCTCACTCAGTGCTCTCACTCTGCCTCCATGTATAGTAGACAGAGTCATTTCCTTCTTTTATTCTATCAACATTTTTGCTATCAACATGTCCAAGGAGAAGTCTTAACGTTCCTGGATTGCACTATATATGTGACGTTATAGACTGCGAGGACCCAAGCTTCGTCTCTTCTAACAAGGAAACAAAAGACAATTTTTAATGATCCGAGGCCTTCTGAAGCCTGGGCCTAAATTTTCAATCCAGTGACGGAGCGAGCCGCGGTGGCCGGGTGGGAGCTCGCCACGGAGCTCGCCGCGTTGGCCGGGTGGGAGCTCGCCGTGGAGCTTGCCGCGGTGGCCGGGTGGGAGCTCGCCGCGTTGGCCGGGTGGGAGCTCGCCGCGGTGGCCGGCCGCGGTGGCCGGGTGGGAGCTCGCCGCCGAGCGAGCCGCGGTGTCCGGGTGGCCAGGCTATAGAGGGAGCTGGCCGGCAACAGAGGGCACATACCGCCTCTCCCCTCACTGTCCCCAAACTTCTGAACGTACTTTACTATTATATGAAATGGATGCTTCCCTCTGTTTCCCAAACACTGGGTCGGGACCCATTTGTGAGTCGCCAAGACAGTTTTATGGTTTATGGGCTGTTATATTTCATACATTTTTATACATTATACATAAATACAATGCGGGTGGGGTTGATTGTCTAATGTAGATTAACGTTCTCTAATGTCTGGTCTAGCAACGGTCGCCCTGTGTCATTTGACAGTAGGCTTATATCATACAACATAGGCCTACAGTAGGCTATAATCAGAGCTGCAACATTATCCTATTTTTGTATTGGCCCAATATTAACATTATGTGTTGTCAACGTTGGAGGAGTGGAGAGGAGGGGAGGGGGGAGGGGTGGAAAAACCCCACTAGATGCGCCCCTGAGCAAACAAAGGCTGTTTTGGTATTGCAGCTGCAGAGCCTAATTATAGCACAGCTAGTAGAAACAAAAGGAATGGTCAGAGTGTTTGTTGAGGGTTAAAACCTGTCTAAGACTCAATTTTGAGCATATATTTATTCAAAAAATAGAGTTTTAAAAGCATGGTGTAGTCCCTTTAAGGATATTTACAAAGTATGAAAAGTAAAAAACAGTGTACGGTGGTACACCAAAGAAAGGGAACAAAGATAAAGTGTCAAAAACATTCAATGCTCATAAGTGAAACAGCCATACTTAAAAAAACAATAGCTATACTATCACAAGCACAACTATCAATACAGTGCCAAACAACTGTGTCACTTCATATTCATAGGACCTGTCGCAATTACCATTATGTGAGATAATTCCAATAATCTTTTGGCATAATCGTCAGAAAAAAAACAATTATGAACCCATTAAGACCTGAGCATTTTTGTCAAAATGATTTCTTTGCCACGGACATACAAGCTGAGTGGACAATAACATTACCAGAAACACATAAAGAGATAGCCCTGATTGAACATAACAGGTGGGGGTCTTTGGCTTGCAAACAAAACATTAGAGAACCACTACTACTAGTGGACTCATAACATGCTATAGTGTCACAGTAAATCAGTGTCATACACATTCTGAAGAGAACCAGGACACTGACATGCACTAACCCTGTGGAAAAAGTACAACATTTACCACAGACAAAACCAACTCTTGCCACGGACACATTTGTCCAAGTCATACCAGGCCTCTAACGAAATGCCAGGCCTGGTATGACGATTAATCATCAGGTAAAAGGCCACGATCATCAAGGGTCTTCAACAGGGGGTCAGAGACCCCTAGGGGGTCCTCAGAGTTACTACAGGGGGTCCTCCAAATCTTTGTGTGATAGAAACCTTTTTCTCCTTTTTTATATTAACCACTTGAACCCTAGCGTCCATATCCTGAGAACATTAGCCAAAGATAGCAGATCTACAAGCTCACAACGATGTAATGAGCTTGTAGATCGGCTATTTTTGGTGAATAGGTTTGCTGTAGAGGGGGAAAAGGAGCACACTAAGTAAGAGTCTGAAAGGTCAAGTTTATTAAGTATTGACGGTTCAAGTGGTTAAATATCTGAACACAAATTTACATGAATCCAAAATACACTGATGATTGTGCTGTCAAACGATTAAATTATAATCTATGAAAAGGTCGTGGGGGGTCCCTGCTTCATCTCTCTCTCAACTAAGAGGGTCCTTGGCCTGAAAATGTTGAAGACCCCTGCCCTACATATTGTTCACATGTGGATGGTCCTCTCACAGGTCTCAGGTGGACTTCAGGAAACTGAAGCGTAACGGCATCGTTATAGCAGAAACCCTGGCACGCTTCATGTACAACCTCTCTGACAAGGTATTAATATACAGTAACATACAGTAACATAGAGTAACATACAGTAACATACAGTAACATACTGTACATACATAACATACAGTAACATACAGTAACATACAGTAATATACAGTAACATACTGTACATACATAACATACAGTAACATACTGTAATATACTGTAACATACTGTACATACATAACATACAGTAACATACAGTAACATACAGTAATATACAGTAACATACTGTACATACATAACATACAGTAACATACATACATAACATACATACAGTAACATACAGTAACATACAGTAACATACAGTACATACATAACATCATTATAGCAGAAACCCTGGCACGCTTCATGTACAACCTCTCTGACAAGGTATTAACATACAGTAACATACAGTAACATACAGTAACATACAGTAACATACTGTACATACAGTAACATACTGTACGTTCTGTAACATACTGTACATACAGTAACATACTGTAACATACATACATAACATACATACAGTAACATACAGTAACATACTGTACATACATAACATACAGTAACATACATACATAACATACATACAGTAACATACTGTACATACATAACATCATCATAGCAGAAACCCTGGCACGCTTCATGTTCAACCTCTCTGACAAGGTAGTAACATACAGTAACATACAGTAACATGACAAGGTAATAACATACACCATACACACACAAACACAATCCACTGGTGGAACAAAGTTCTATAATGTTTTATTCAAGTAAAAGCATCAATACTGCAATGTGGAAATAGTCTGTAAGGACGAAGTCACACTGCATTTGGTGGAGTCAAAGTATAATAGTTGCATCTGAAATGTTGTGGAGCAGAAGTAAAAGTATTGGAAATATTGGCAATACTCCAGTAAAGTAAAATCACCTCAAATTGTACAGTACTTGAGTACATTTACTTAGTTACTTTCCACCACTGGGATGAAAAAGAACACATAATCACTGAATGTAAAAGCTATAAGTTAATTAATCGTATCATCAGAACACTGACTAACGCTTGCTATAAGTTAATTAATCATATCATCAGAACACTGACTAACGCTTGCTATAAGTTAATTAATCATATCAATAAATTAATCATACCAACAGAACACTGACTAACGCTTGCTATAAGTTAATTAATCGTATCAATAAATTAATCATACCAACAGAACACTGACTAAGCTTGCTATAAGTTAATTAATCATATCAATAAATTAATCATACCAACAGAACACTGACTAAGCTTGCTATAAGTTAATTAATCATATCAATAAATTAATCATACCATCAGAACACTGACTAACGCTTGCTATAAGTTAATTCATCATATCAATAAATTAATCATACCATCAGAACACTGACTAAGCTTGCTATAAGTTAATTCATCATATCAATAAATTAATCATATCAACAGAACACTGACTAAGCTTGCTATAAGTTAATTTCAGGAGACGATCACTTGGGTTAAGATATACTTTATTGACCAGAATGAAGCAGAAAGCAAGCATCACACAACATGGCATATTGAGCACCCTACTATAGAGACAGCATAGAATCTAAGCCTATATCTAAGCGCATAGTATTGGCAGCCTACCTTAGCTCTACTATAAGACAGCCTAGAATCTATAGCCTAAGTTAGCATGGTTTGGCATGGGGTTCTGCCTCGGGCCATGGCTCGCTGAACCCACGATCCTCATGTTACCATGAGCATCGAGGGCATAATCTAATTACAGCGAGCCCTGGCCCGATACCCCCCGAGGGGGATCTAAGGCAGAACCTGAAGGTGGCGCTGGGGTGGTGGCGGGGCAGTGCTATGCAACAAGACTGAGTCCCACCATCTGACTTCCCTAAGAACTATGGGTAAGGGGGGGGGGCAGGACCTAGTGACCCACCCCCCTCCGCGCGCGCGCTCCCTTGGGACCGCCCCCTGAACTCGCTTTGATCCTTACGAATCGTCGCACTATTTCAGGAGACGATCACTTGGGTTAAGATATACTTTATTGACCAGAATGAAGCAGAAAGCAAGCATCACACAACATGGCATATTGAGCACCCTACTATAGAGACAGCATAGAATCTAAGCCTATATCTAAGCGCATAGTATTGGCAGCCTACCTTAGCTCTACTATAAGACAGCCTAGAATCTATAGCCTAAGTTAGCATGGTTTGGCATGGGGTTCTGCCTCGGGCCATGGCTCGCTGAACCCACGATCCTCATGTTACCATGAGCATCGAGGGCATAATCTAATTACAGCGAGCCCTGGCCCGATACCCCCCAAAACTACAAACCCCCAAAGCACGCCAAAATCTCAGAATCCCATGCCAGTGCTAGCCAACTGCGAGGAAGGCAGCTCTGCTGTGACTCTAGCGATTAAATTATCATTACTGCGGGGCAACTATGAACTGCCTTTCCTGCTAACGCAAAAATAATAATTAAGCATATTAGCATCTGGCAGAGCGAATATTACTAAGCAAAATACTAAGCAATGATATTGGCAGCTTGCCAAAACGCTATAAGTACTGCTAAAGCAATTTAATAATTAAGAATGTTAGCAGCTGGCAGACCGAACCAACGGTGAGGAAGGTGGTACTGCTGACTATAACGATATACTGCAATCTAACTGAAGCCATACTAAAACACCCTAGAGAAAGCGGGAGCAGCAACATGGACGTATATATATATAGACAGCAGAACCAGAAGCAGCGATGAAACCTTTAATTCAAATAACTACAGCGCCATACAGCTTCACATCCTACCTAACTAACACCCCAGCAACCACCTAGCTTTTGCATGATAGAATTTATAACTTGCAGCGATGATTGAAATATTAAAGCGTAATATTTATCGTGGCCCGCAACCTATCAGGGGCGCGAGCCCCGAGTAACGCAACAGAAGCAGCAAATAAAACCCTATGGAACAACCCTGCTAATAGTGCCTGCAGCACTATTAACATCAGCAGCAGAAGCGTTAACTGAAACGCGTCCAACTCCAGCTTGGAACCATTACGCTTCGGTCAGTCCTGTGTTGTGTGTGCTTGATAGCTTGGCGTGCAGGATCTTGAGTTAGCTGAGGGCACCAGAAGTGCTGGTGGTGTGGCTGCTCCGATCCGGAGAGAATGCAGAGTGAAGAGGGGCGGGCCGCAAATCTGGCAGCTCTCTCCGGGGGTCGTGTGACGAGGACGTCGGGCAGACGGCCCGGTGTTCAGCATGGACATGAAAGGACAGAAGGGAGAATTAGTTCTGCGACTGACACTGGTGTACCTTCCCTGCTTAAACTGCGAGCTGCAATCTTCAGAGGCCATGTGCTAGTCGCATCTTAAGCCTGGCCTTGGTGACCGCATGTGCTTGCCGCAGAAATTACAATCTTAGCTTTAGCTGACCATAACAATGAAACCACGCCTAAGGACGCTGACTTTTAGGATCACAGAGAAATTTTCGCAGCCCACGGAGCGCTCTGCTGCAGAGTCTGCTGCTGCACATATGAGAATCTCCACGAGATACCCGTCTTGACCTTTAAAGGCAAGCTATGCAAGCCTAGAGAGCGGCTAAAGCCCCATTCAGTACAAGTAAGACGCTGCCATGTAACTATGGTTGCCTATTATTAGCAAGCTTAGAGAGCGGCTGAACGCTCACAGAATCGAACAAGCGAATGCGTTGCTATTTACCTGCTAGAGTGTGGCTCCTCAGGGCATCTGGCTGAGCCCGAGGGCGCCCGGAGCGCCGCCGCTGAAGCTGCTCCACGCCCGGGGCACCGCTGCCGAAACTGCTCCGCTCCGCAGGGAATGCGGCGTGTAGAGAGATGGCGCGACGCCTTCACTCTGGCCCTGCTCCCTCAGTCTCGCGGCGAACCAGCATGCGTCATGGAACAGAGGGTCGTTGGGGCAGACATCGGGCGGACAGCCAGGTGTTTCAGCATGGAAATACAGGACGGAAAAGTGAGTTAATTCTGCTGCAGAGTTTGCTGATGCACACATAAGAAACTCTACAACCCATCTCTTGACTTTTAAAGTCAAACCATACCAAAACGTGGCCCAACCGATATGCGTAAATTCCCCAGCTTAGAGCGACTGCACCCTGACAGAACTTAACAAGCAAATGCGCTGCTATTTACCTGCTAGAGTCTGGCTCCGCCGTGCTTCCAGGGCAGCCGTCGCTGGCGAGAAAACTGGCTCCCGCCGTTGGCGCTAGAACTGGCGTTCCTTTGCGGCGTGACGGCGGTGTCGGTGTGCCGCTCCCCCCGGAAGATGAGCCTGTGCCCTACGTGCCTCCGTCGTGGGCTCGCGGGCCGCCGGGAAGTCAGGAGGCTGGCGGGCCGGCTGTCCCAAGGCAGCAGCGGAAGCAGCTGTGGCCGTCGCAGCGATACCCTCCGTGGTGCCGACCGACTCCCGACTGGACTCCCAGCCGCACACAACATTAGACGAAGCTAGAAACATAACCTTCATGACATGATTAGTGGAACCTGCAGCTAAAGCTGCCATGATAACCTGCTGTCCTAGCCGTGGGCCTGCAGCCACGCCGGCCTGAAGCTGGAATAATAGACAGGATGAATAGCAACCAGCAAGTATTAGCTTTAGCATGAGCTGAAGGAAAACAGTACTGAAGCCAAGTGCAGCGGCTACGGAAACACCACTAGAACATACGGTGTGCTATGTGACCCAGTACTATAACCTTAGTTTGCAACAAATATTTGAGTTAAACCCCTTTAACTTCTGAAACACTGGTAGCAGCTTAACATGCAGTAGAAACACCCCGCAGCTGCCGTGCGACGCTGCAAAGACGACCTGCTGTAGCTGTCGCTATGTGTCGGCTTTAGCCCGAAGCTGAAAGATAGACCTGATGTTAGGGTTAGGAAACCTGAAAAATAAACATAATGTTAGGTTAGGAACCTGAAGTTAAAACGTAGACCTGGTGTTAGCCGCGCCCTTATAGTCGCCGCAGCGAGACGCTGTTAAGAAAGTGATTTAGCTGGACCTGTGCCGCTTTAGCCTGGAGCTGCCATACTGGAGCAGTAATGACAACATGTTAGCAGAAAACACTCAACACCCTGTTAACAGCTTGACATGCAGTAGAAACAATAACTTGCTGGTTTTTATAGCATTTAGTATAGCAGTACCGCTGACAACTTAGAACTTATCAACTAAAAGCCTACGATGCGAGGAAAAGCTACAGCTGATGGATGCTGAAACTGAAAGAGAATGTTTAGCTGGATGGGAGGGAGGGAGGGTGGTCTATCGAGCATTTAGAGTAGACTACGATTCCCTGCATGCACTAGCGAGTTCAACTGGTGACGTCAGGACAGACAGGCACGACTGTGTTAGCGGAAGCAAAACAAGTTCGCACGTAAACTGTATAGCCTGCGGGTTTTCCTCCTCCCAGGAGCTCACACGGAAAACATCCTTAATAGGCTTCTCAAAGAGAGGCGAATACTGTTTTTAATAGTTCCTCCCGCGAGGGCTTCTACGCCACGGTAAATGGCAGCAGCCCTACTATGGTCCAAGAAGCGACAGGAACCATTTAGTAGCTGCTAAGGTATAGCAACTAGCACCTCATAAGCAGCAGCTGTTAAGACGGCCAGTGCAAAAAGAGGAAAACATACACATAACCCGAGGCGAGGCAGAAGCAATATAGGCCCCATACTACTAACTAGATTAAGCACGCTGCGGGCGAAGCTTGCTACTAGCACGACGCCGAGGCTTGGCATGATAAAGAACTACATTTCCCACACGCAGCGCTTAGTATTTGCTGCCGAACGTCATGCCGTAAATCACCGCTTGACGTAACTCGGCTAGCTCAGGAGCTAGGTGAACTCTGCCGTTTACAGACACCTGCAACCTACAAACTGAATCCTCCTAGCGTGATTCATTATCTGCTACGGGGCTGTGTTTTCACGCGGGCCGCCGCTCTAATGGCTAGCACATTGATTTACCAGCTAACAGCATCCTTACCGAAATAGCCGGCTAGCAATAGCCACCAGCTAGCTCCTAGCTGACTATACATTAAACCTGTTGTTCCGCGCTAGCCGATACGGCCCGCGCCGTTGCAAAGTACTGACATGGTTATCGACAAACCCAACGACTGAGATTACTTTAACTCATGGTAGCCCAGTAAAGGCCCACCAGGGCACGAAATAAGTTAGCATTTAGCCCGTAGCCACAGCCAACTTCTATGATACTGAGTTTACCTTTAGCAACTTTAGCAAGCCTGTAACACCTTTAACATAGCTTTAGCAACAAACTGAAAGTACAGAAATCAGCTAGGCACCAGCAACGATAGCAAGAATCTGAACCTTGAAACAGCAGTTTAGAATTCAGCGATTACCAGAATAACAATCTCAAACTTCCCATACAACCTGGCCAAGAACACAGCTTCTTAGTTTGGCAGCTAAGTTTACAGTTTACAGTTTACAGTTTAGGCATTTAGCAGACGCTTTTAATCCAAAGCGACTTACAATAAGCAGATACAACATCGCAATAATAAACAAGATAATAGGTCAGTACATTAACAGCAATATAACAATGTAAATGGATATCTATCTAGAGAAAAACACAATATAATCAAGTTCTAAAGAAACCTAACAAACAAATGTTAACTAGCTTCATGTATGGTCATTGAACATACATGAATTGAGCGATAGAAAAATAGCAGAAACAGACAGAAATACTCAGCCAAGTTAGGCACCCTCTCCAAGCGGTGGGCAGCAGCACAGCTACCTGCAAGCAACAAGTGTGGCACTTGTGTGTGTACTGCAGCATGGTAGCAAGCAGCAGTGCTATGCAACAAGACTGAGTCCCACCATCTGACTTCCCTAAGAACTATGGGTAAGGGGGGGGGGCAGGACCTAGTGACCCACCCCCCTCCGCGCGCGCGCTCCCTTGGGACCGCCCCCTGAACTCGCTTTGATCCTTACGAATCGTCGCACTATTAATCATATCAATAAATTAATCATACCAACAGAACACTGACTAAGCTTGCTATAAGTTAATTAATCATATCAATAAATTAATCATACCATCAGAACACTGACTAAGCTTGCTATAAGTTAATTAATCATATCAATAAATTAATCATACCATCAGAACACTGACTAAGCTTGCTATAAGTTAATTAATCATATCAATAAATGAATCATACCAACAGAACACTGACTAACGCTTGCTATAAGTTAATTAATCGTATCAATAAATTAATCATACCAACAGAACACTGACTAAGCTTGCTATAAGTTAATTAATCATATCAATAAATTAATCATATCATCAGAACACTGACTAAGCTTGCTATAAGTTAATTAATCATATCAATAAATTAATCATATCATCAGAACACTGACTAACCTTGCTTGTTTTCCAGGGTTCACCCAAAGACCTTCAGATTTTCAAAGGCCACATGGTAAGATTCTCACTAGTCCGTTTGGGAGGGGGTGTGCTGACCTCTGGTGTTACTTTGAAGGCATTGCAGTTCATGTGTGTTCCATAACCATTTCAACCTTATAATGCAGTAAAGGTCCCTCATTTGCTGTGAATAGGGACCCAAACTAGTTTGAAAAAAGGAGAGCTACAAAGCCCTCAACACACCATGTTGTGAGTTTGTAGATCGGTTATTTTCACTACTTCTTAATTATATATTTTAGATGTGTTTGGCCAAATTGTTCAAATATTAGAGGCAGAAATTGTGAAGCCGACCTACATGCTCACAATGCCTCGCAACGCCTCAGTGTCCAGTGTCTTTAGGCCTTGTTTTGTGTTAACGTTGGAGGACTGTTGTTGTAGGACTGTTGTTTTGTGTTAACGTTGGGGGACTGTTGTTGTAGGACTGTTGTTTTGTGTTAACGTTGGGGGACTGTTGTTGTAGGACTGTTGTTGTAGGACTGTTGTTTTGTGTTAACGTTGGGGGACTGTTGTTTTGTGTTAACGTTGGAGGACTGTTGTTTTGTGTTAACATTGGAGGACTGTTGTTGACTGTATGTTTCAGGACTTCCAGGACAGCCGTGTGTCCAGCCTGATGTCCGTCCTGACCTAACGTTGGGTTAGGGTTAGGGTTAGGGTTAGGGTTAACGTTGGGTTAGGGTTAACGTTGGGTTACTGTATGTTTCAGGGTTAGGGTTAACGTTGGGTTACTGTATGTTTCAGGACTTCCAGGACAGTCGTGTGTCCAGCCTGATGTCCGTCCTGACCTCGCTCCCCCGCGCCGCTCAGCTGCTGGACAAGGAGCCTCAGCAGGTCCTGCTGGTCAACTCTCTGGAGCAGGAGTTCAGACGCTACCTCAGACAGGTCCACAGACACACCTTCAAACAGGACAGGAGGTACTGGTCTAAACCAAGGGTCTTTAACAGGGGGTCCGGGACCCCTAGGGGGTCCTCAGGGTTACTGCAGGGGGTCCGGGACCCCTAGGGGGTCCTCAGAGTTACTGCAGGGGGTCCTTCAAATCTTTGTGAGAACATTAGCCAAAAATAGCAGATCTACTATTTTTAGATCGGCTATTTTTGGCAAGAGGTTTGGTGTAGAGGGGAAAAAGAGCAGACTAAGTACAGAGTGAAAGGTCAAGTTTATTAAGTATTGATGGTTCAAGTGGTTAAATATCTGAAAACAAAAATTGACATGAATCCAACATACACTGATGATTGTGCCGTCAAACAACAAAGCTATATGGAATCTATGAACAGGTTGTGGGGGTCCCTGCTTCATCTCTCTCTCAACTAAGGGGTCCTTGGCCTGGTGTACACTTCTTGTAACTTAAGTAATGCAAGTGTTTAATTTAACTCGCAAGAGTGTAAAATGAAACAATTTGGACTCATAATGTGCCATAGTGTCACAGTAAATCAGTGTCATACATATTCTAAAGACATCCTGGAGACTTGACTTTCAGTAATTGGGTCTTATGATATAAAAATAATAAGAACATTGTAATGGTGTGTAAAACAGAACATCTAAAACATGCCACTGACCAGCCAAGCCTTATCCAGGGACACATACTGTATGTCCATGTACGGTCATTGATGACCCCTGTATGGACCAGAGGTCACATACTGTATGTCCATGTATGGTCATTGATGACCCCTGTATGGACCAGTGGTCACATACTGTATGTCCTTGTACGGTCATTGATGACCCCTGCCTGGCCAGAGGTCACATACTGTATGTCCATGTATGGTCATTGATGACCCCTGCCTGGCCAGAGGTCACATACTGTATGTCCATGTACGGTCATTGATGACCCCTGTATGGACCAGTGGTCACATACTGTATGTCCATGTATGGTCATTGATGACCCCTGCCTGGCCAGAGGTCACATACTGTATGTCCATGTATGGTCATTGATGACCCCTGTATGGGCCAGTGGTCACATACTGTATGTCCATGTATGGTCATTGATGACCCCTGTATGGACCAGTGGTCACATACTGTATGTCCATGTATGGTCATTGATGACCCCTGTATGGACCAGAGGTCACATACTGTATGTCCATGTATGGTCATTGATGACCCCTGTATGGACCAGTGGTCACATACTGTATGTCCTTGTACGGTCATTGATGACCCCTGCCTGGCCAGAGGTGACATACTGTATGTCCATGTATGGTCATTGATGACCCCTGCCTGGCCAGAGGTCACATACTGTATGTCCATGTACGGTCATTGATGACCCCTGTATGGGCCAGAGGTAACATACTGTATGTCCATGTATGGTCATTGATGACCCCTGCCTGGCCAGAGGTCACATACTGTATGTCCATGTATGGTCATTGATGACCCCTGTATGGACCAGTGGTCACATACTGTATGTCCATGTATGGTCATTGATGACCCCTGCCTGGCCAGAGGTCACATACTGTATGTCCATGTATGGTCATTGATGACCCCTGTATGGGCCAGTGGTCACATACTGTATGTCCATGTATGGTCATTGATGACCCCTGCCTGGCCAGAGGTCACATACTGTATGTCCATGTATGGTCATTGATGACCCCTGTATGGGCCAGAGGTCACATACTGTATGTCCATGTATGGTCATTGATGACCCCTGTATGGACCAGTGGTCACATACTGTATGTCCATGTATGGTCATTGATGACCCCTGCCTGGCCAGAGGACACATACTGTATGTCCATGTACGGTCATTGATGACCCCTGTATGGGCCAGAGGTCACATGGCTCCAAGCTGCTTACTGATCCTGAGTGTTTTCCCTCACAGGGATCCTGATATGACCTTCTTTGATCAAATGAACCAACCAATGATGATGTACAGGTAATGATGATGTACAGGTAATGATGATGTACAGGTAATGATGATGTACAGGTAAGGATGATGTACAGGTAATGATGATGTACAGGTAATGATGATGTACAGGTAATGATGATGTACAGGTAATGATGATGTACAGGTAATAATATAAGGATGGCTTGGAGTTCAAGTCCAGGAGATTATCAGGCCGGGAACACATTTTAGTGTATGGGAGGGGCTTACAGTACATGTACAGTATGTAGCAACATATTTGTTTTTGTAGGCTAATTTCTAATTTAGGCCTAAATGGGTTAATGCCAATGCCATTTCAACAGACCAGAACGCTAAATAGTAAATTTCAAAATTGTGCAATTGTTCACAGTCACAAGACAACAACATCAATGGACCTATTTTTGTATACATGTGACCTGACGGTCGCTTATCTCCCGATTAGGGAGTCTTACTGGTAGTAATAGAGTAGTGAAGTGTGACGTAATTTACACATCCTAACTGGTTCGTGGTTTTCTTCCCCCATTCTGAATTCCCATAGACATTTTTCATATGGCGTCATATAAGAACTGTGTTCCAATTATAATCAAATGATCTCAGCGGTTTGACTCATATGGATGTGAAGAATCAACTGATGGTGAGAAAACGCTAATGTTACTGTTGTTGAATTAGTTACATTTTCACCAGAAACAGACTATCAAATATGAGTGACTGACTATCATGAACCATACAGAGCCACCTCCCCGACAATACCACAGAGACAGTTTGTTTATTTTTGTACCGCAATGCTTATATGAGACGATTTAAGATGACTCAAAGTTATTCTCCATAGAGAAATTACTTCCGTGGAACCAGGGGATGAGCGAGTCATGACTTCACTGTTCTATAGTTATCTCAGCACGCCTTATTTTAGTTACTTAACGGCATGGAGGGATTTTGATACTTAGATAAAGGCTTTTATGTAAATAGGATTATTTGTTGAAAGTAGTTTTTCTCTTTCTCATCAGAGTGAAGCCTGCAGCCTTTGATTTGTTCCTGGGAGGTTGCATCGCAGCTTACTTGGGCATCATTTATTATGCCATCCAGGTTGGTTCCAAACACATCATTTATTATACCATCCAGGTTGGTTCCAAACACATCATTTATTATGCCATCCAGGTTGGTTCCAAACACATCATTTATTATACCATCCAGGTTGGTTCCAAACACATCATTTATTATAACATCCAGGTTGGTTCCAAACACATCATTTATTATAACATCCAGGTTGGTTCCAAACACATCATTTATTATAACATCCAGGTTGGTTCCAAACACATCATTTATTATAACATCCAGGTTGGTTCCAAACACATCATTTATTATAACATCCAGGTTGGTTCCAAACACATCATTTATTATAACATCCAGGTTGGTTCCAAACACATCATTTATTATGCCATCCAGGTTGGTTCCAAACACATCATTTATTATACCATCCAGGTTGGTTCCAAACACATCATTTATTATAACATCCAGGTTGGTTCCAAACACATCATTTATTATAACATCCAGGTTGGTTCCAAACACATCATTTATTATACCATCCAGGTTGGTTCCAAACACATCATTTATTATGCCATCCAGGTTGGTTCCAAACACATCATTTATTATAACATCCAGGTTGGTTCCAAACACATCATTTATTATGCCATCCAGGTTGGTTCCAAACACATCATTTATTATAACATCCAGGTTGGTTCCAAACACATCATTTATTATACCATCCAGGTTGGTTCCAAACACATCATTTATTATAACATCCAGGTTGGTTCCAAACACATCATTTATTATACCATCCAGGTTGGTTCCAAACACATCATTTATTATAACATCCAGGTTGGTTCCAAACACATCATTTATTATAACATCCAAGTTGGTTCCAAACACATCATTTATTATACCATCCAGGTTGGTTCCAAACACATCATTTATTATACCATCCAGGTTGGTTCCAAACACATCATTTATTATAACATCCAGGTTGGTTCCAAACACATCATTTATTATACCATCCAGGTTGGTTCGAAACACATCATTTATTATGCCATCCAGGTTGGTTCCAAACACATCATTTATTATAACATCCAGGTTGGTTCCAAACACATCATTTATTATAACATCCAGGTTGGTTCCAAACACATCATTTATTATGCCATCCAGGTTGGTTCCAAACACGATGCACGTCTTGTTGTACAGAAGGATTCATTTGTGTATGAAGCACAAATACCACAAGATTACATCACAATGCATGAACCATCCTGTCGATATTCATTTTGCTTGTGTTTTCCTTTTTCTTTCACAGAATTTTGGCTTTCTGTACACTAAACTCAAAGCAGCAGTGAAGGCCAAGCACCAGTGAATGGATTTACCAGTACACTGTAAAACCAGTGAATGGATTTACCAGACTACCAGTACACTGTAAAAACAGTGAATGGATGTACCAGTACACTGTTAAAACCAGTTAATGGATTTACCAGTACACTGTAAAAAACAGTTAATGGATTTACCAGTACACTGTAAAACCAGTCAATGGATTTACCAGTACACTGTAAAAAACAGTCAATGGATGTACCAGTACACTGTTAAAACCAGTTAATGGATTTACCAGTACACTGTAAAACCAGTCAATGAATTTACCAGTACACTGTAAAAACAGGGAATGGATGTACCATTACACTGTAAAAAACAGTTAATGGATTTACCAGTACACTGTAAAACCAGTCAATGGATTTACCAGTACACTGTAAAAAACAGTCAATGGGTGTACCAGTACACTGTTAAAACCAGTTAATGGATTTACCAGTACACTGTAAAACCAGTCAATGGATTTACCAGTACACTGTAAAAACCAGTGAATGGATTTACCAGTAGACTGTAAAACAGTGAATGGATTTACTGTAAAACCAGTGAATGGATTTACCAGTACACTGTAAAACCAGTGAATTGATTTACCAGTACACTGTAAAACCAGTGAATGGATGTACCAGTACACTGTAAAACCAGTGAATGGATTTACCAGTAGACTGTAAAGGATTACAAATGGATAAATGAACACCAGTGGTGAAAGTACTGTACTTGGGTACTTTTGAGGTATTCTTTTTTATTTTTACTTTACTGGATCTTTTCAAATTTTCAGTACTTTACTTCTACTCCAATACATCTCAAGGGCAAATATTGTACTTTTACACCACTACACGTATTTGAAAACTTTAGTTACTAGTTACTTGTAGATTTTGATTATTCTTGCAATTACACATTACCCACTTCAGCCCTCTATACGTTTTGAAAATTCTGCACAATGAGTACTTTTGGTTCTTTTGGTTCAAGTACATTTTGATACCACTACTTTTGTACTTCTGCGCAAGTAAAGTGAATTCCAGACTTGTAACAGAGTATTTCTACATTGCGGTATTGATACTTTTATTCAAGTAAAAAACTGTGAGTACTTTTTCCACCATTGTTGAACACGGAGGATTTCACTGAACACTGAGTTAAGACCAGAGTTCTGACATGAGATTCAATCATTCAAACATCTTATCAGAACTAAAAGAGATTCAATCATTCAAACATCTTATCAGAACTAAAAGAGATTCAATCATTCAAACATCTTATCAGAACTAAATGAGATTCAATCATTCAAACATCTTATCAGAACTAAAAGAGATTCAATCATTCAAACATCTTATCAGAACTAAATGAGATTCAATCATTCAAACATCTTATCAGAACTAAATGAGATTCAATCATTCAAACATCTTATCAGAACTAAATGAGATTCAATCATTCAAACATCTTATCAGAACTAAATGAGATTCAATCATTCAAACATCTTATCAGAACTAAATGAGATTCAATCATTCAAACATCTTATCAGAACTAAATGAGATTCAATCATTCAAACATCTTATCAGAACTAAATGCACACATCATCACCTTGTTCTAGCCCATAATGACTGTGGACATCCACATGTTTTGTAGCAACTTGTAGCAATTTATCTAATATTTGGCCATAAATGTCAAATGTTCAAGCATGTTCAAAATCATGTATACTTGACCTTATTTCAGACCATGTATCAATAAATGTATTCATTTGTATTTATTTAAATTCTTTCCATTTTGGAAAGACTTCTCGGGTGCCTACTGTTGCAGTTACCGTTGAGCCGACAAATATAATGATTCAATCTGAACTTTGTAAGGTGTTTTGTAAGGTGTTTATAATGATTCAATCTGAACTTTGTAAGGTGTTTTGTAAGGTGTCACTTTTGTAGTCTGTAATGGAATCCTGTTTTGTAAGGTCCGTGTTGCATAATGTGAACTTCCTTCCTACTTTTCATTAAACAGAAATCGAATGAATTGCATATTGCTTCCGCACGTGCGTGTGCACACACACACACACACACACACACACACACACACACACACACACACACACACACACAAACAGACTGTAGCAAATGTCTCATCAGGGGTGAAATGAAAAGTAAACTAGAAAAGAAAATTTCCAAGAAATTTTAAGTGTGCCTGCAGCTCACTAAGTCTGTGCAACCTTGTGTAGCGGTTGGTGTTAGCGTTACATTTTTTAATGAGAAAAAAAGATTTTTGAGAAAAAAAAAGATTTTTAAGAAAAAAAAAGATTTTTGAGAAAAAAAAATTAGGAAAAAAAAAATTTTTGAGAAAAAAAATTTTTTGGGAAAAAAAAAATTTTAGGAAAAAAACATTTTTGAGAAAAAAAAATTTTTGAGAAAAAAAATGTGAGAAAAAAAATTTTTGAGAAAAAAAAATTTTTTGGGAAAAAAAAATTTGGGGAAAAAAAATTTGGGAAAAAAAATTGAGAAAAAAAAATGTTTTGAGAAAAAAAAAATATGACACCAGCCGCGAGTCTGTACCGGAAAAAGACCAAAGTTGTGTGTGCATTTTAAAGTTTAAATCACGTTGCTAGGCAAAAGTATGGCTGAGTTTTGTGGCGCCAAAGTTTCTGGTTTTTTCCCCCATTCTAAGTCAATGGGGTTTTTGGGCGTCGTTTTTTGCGAATTACATCGCAATCGTATTGCGGATCGGAAAGAAAAGTAATAGCACACCATTCCCGGCCGAGCCGCACATTTTGATGTATATATTGCGGGGGTGGCGTAAATCGTGCGGCAGTTATTACGTGCCGAAATTTCCCCCATTCTAAGTGAATGGGGTTTTTTGGCGTCGTTTTTTGCGAATTACGTCGCAATGGTAACGCGGATCGGAAAGAAAAGTAATAGCACCCCATTCCCGGCCGAGCCGCACGTTTTGATGTATATATTGCGGCGGTGGTGTAAATCGTGCGGCAGTTATTACGTGCCGAAATTTGCAAGAACATTACTTACTTACTTACTTACTGACTTAAGTGTGGCGGATTACAATAAGTGTTTTGCTATTGCATAGCAGGCACACTTAACTAACGGAATGAGGGATAGGAAACAGGATACGCCTCGCAATCAATCTGAACGCACGTCTCAGCACGGGGGCCTGGGATTGGATGTTGATCTGAACATCTGTGTGCAGGGCGTTCCATCGCTGTCTGGTGGAAACCTTGTATTTCCAAAACTGTTACTTTTTCCAAAAAAGGAAAGAATGAAAGAAGCTGCGTTCCAATGGTTTCAATAAGTTAATCACAAGCTCTTCTTAAAGGAGTAGTTCCAATGGTTTCAATAAGTTAATCGCAAGCTCTTCTTAAAGGAGTAGTTCACCCCCAAAATGACCTTTTCTCTATTGATTACTCACACCATAGAGACTTGAGTTCAATAAAATAAAATAAAATTTTGTATTTGTCCCATTCCTCAAGAGAAAAATGGGATTATAGTAAATTTACCCCCATTCATTCCGGATGGGGACCCAAATGTATGGTATGGCACTGGATGGGGAAAGGGTCATGGTAAGTTTACTATAATGTCTTGTCTTGAATGCGACAAAAACCATAAAGTATTATTGAACTCAAGTCTCCATGGCATGAGTAATCAATAGAAAGTCATTTTCGGGGTGAACTACTCCTTTAATACTTTTAAAGCGGCACAATGTAACTTTTCTTAATGATTACAATGTAATTTTATCCAATCTGTATGGTAGAATATCTCAACACAATATAGAGGGTGCTGCACATAGTGAATGAATATCTATACAATATAGAGGGTGTGCTGCACATAGTGAATGAATATCTATACAATATAGAGGGTGTGTGCTGCACATAGTGAATGAAGATCTATACAATATAGAGGGTGTGCTGCACATAGTGAATGAATATCTATACAATATAGAGGGTGCTGCACATAGTGAATGAATATCTATACAATATAGAGGATGTGCTGCACATAGTGAATGAATATCTATACAATATAGAGGGTGTGTGCTGCACATAGTGAATGAATATCTATACAATATAGAGGATGTGTGCTGCACATAGTGAATGAATATCTATACAATATAGAGGGTGTGTGCTGCACATAGTGAATGAATATCTATACAATATAGAGGGTGTTTGCTGCACATAGTGAATGAATATCTATACAATATAGAGGATGTGCTGCACATAGTGAATGAATATCTATACAATATAGAGGGTGTGTGCTGCGCTGCACATAGTGAATGAATATCTATACAATATAGAGGGTGTGCTGCACATAGTGAATGAATATCTATACAATATAGAGGATGTGTGCTGCACATAGTGAATGAATATCTATACAATATAGAGGGTGTGCTGCCAGGGCTCCAGACTAACTTTTTCACAGGTAGCACTGGTGCCACCTACGTTTTAATTAAGTAGCACAATCAGAAATTAGGTAGCACCAAATTTTTCTTTGTATAGCGTATTAGCGTGGTATTAATACATAGCCTTATTATACTGATGACAGTTGTGTTCATTTCCATACCATAAGCCATTTCAATTTGCCTTGATGTAAAGATTGACAATGACCCTAACTTGATATTTGCTAAATATTTTAATCTGAACTTTAGGTTTCTCTGCATGAGCAGCAGTAAAAATAGGTCAGCACTAAGGCTGTGTGATATTAGGAAAGCCTTTGATATTTGATATAATGTTGTTGAATACACCGATAACAATATGTCTCATGCTAAGTAAAAATAAAAAAAAAGCTGTAGCCTAGTTTTTATGGATTTTTGCTTCAAGTTAATATTTGCAAACTAAAGACATTAATTCAAGAAAGATTTACGAATATCTCGGCTAACAAACGCAATATAGAACTATGACTTTAAACTTGCACAACGTAGACTAAATGCAATAGGCCTGCTTTCATGCAGGATGGAAAAATAAAATTGTCCTTATGGTTTTAGAGTGAGATACTGGGAAGTAAGCTGCTTGATATCAACAGAAAACGTTCACTTGGACACACACACACACACACACACACGCACGCGCACACACACACACACACACACACAAACACACACACACACACACACACACACACACACACACACACACACACACCAAAGACACACACACACACACACACACACACACACACACACACACACACGAGACACCAAAGGCAGAAAAGTTTACAGCTGCCGTTCATTTGAGCTAATTGGCTATGAAGTGAGAAGCGCATTTTGGGCACTGAGGAACTTAACGAGTCACACAGCTGTTTTAACGTAACAGTAGGTTAATGTAACCAACGGTGGAAACATCCACGAGCGATGGCTAATCAATAGCTAATCTAATAGCAAACAAACAACCTGTGGATTATAGATTATCCAGTTCGAGATGACAACAGAAAAAAGCACGGTTATACAAAGAAAGGTTAGTATATATGTGATATCTATCCAATGTGAGCGAGAGAGAGAGAGAGAGAGAGTCTGTCTGTCTGTCTGTCTGTCTGTCTGTCTGTCTGTCTGTCTGTCTGTCTGTCTGTCTGCGTGTGTGACCCACCAGCCACCACCAACGATAAAGTGTGTACTGTATTGAGTGAAAGAGAAAGAGAAGGGGAGGGGCCGAGCATAGCCTCTGCAGGCAG
Organism: Nannobrachium achirus; assembly: GCF_963921795.1. Lineage (NCBI taxonomy): Eukaryota > Metazoa > Chordata > Actinopteri > Myctophiformes > Myctophidae > Nannobrachium > Nannobrachium achirus. The sequence continues at coordinate 74,487,958 of NC_137815.1, read as the reverse complement.
GCAGCCAGGGAGAGAGAGAGACGGAGCGAGAGAGAGAGAGAGAGGCGTCAGGTGATCTTCGATTGAGGATTTTCTTTTTGTCCCCTCTTTTTTTCCAACTCGCACCAGCGCGACCTGGTTACATTTTAACTCGCACTTTATGAAATTAAGTCGCATATGCGAGTTAATAGGTCGCACCCTGGAGCCCTGTGTGCTGCACATAGTGAATGAATATCTATACAATATAGAGGATGTGCTGCACATAGTGAATGAATATCTATACAATATAGAGGGTGTGCTGTACATAGTGAATGAATATCTATACAATATAGAGGGTGCTGCACATAGTGAATTAATATCTATACAATATAGAGGGTGCTGCACATAGTGAATGAATATCTATACAATATAGAGGGTGTGCTGCACATAGTGAATGAATATCTATACAATATAGAGGGTGCTGCACATAGTGAATGAATATCTATACAATATAGAGGGTGTGTGCTGCACATAGTGAATGAATATCTATACAATATAGAGGGTGTGCTGCACATAGTGAATGAATATCTATACAATATAGAGGATGTGCTGCACATAGTGAATGAATATCTATACAATATAGAGGGTGCTGCACACAGTGAATGTATATCTATACAATATAGAGGATGTGCTGCACATAGTGAATGAATATCTATACAATATAGAGGATGTGCTGCACATAGTGAATGAATATCTATACAATATAGAGGATGTGTGCTGCACATAGTGAATGAATATCTATACAATATAGAGGGTGTGCTGCACATAGTGAATGAATATCTATACAATATAGAGGATGTGCTGCACATAGTGAATGAATATCTATACAATATAGAGGGTGCTGCACACAGTGAATGTATATCTATACAATATAGAGGATGTGCTGCACATAGTGAATGAATATCTATACAATATAGAGGGTGCTGCACATAGTGAATGAATATCTATACAATATAGAGGATGTGCTGCACATAGTGAATGAATATCTATACAATATAGAGGGTGCTGCACACAGTGAATGTATATCTATACAATATAGAGGATGTGCTGCACATAGTGAATGAATATCTATACAATATAGAGGATGTGTGCTGCACATAGTGAATGACAAACCGAGTGGCAAAGTGAGTTTAACGTTGTTTAATGCAGTCAGGACTTTTCTGTTTGGATGTTTGGTCTGTCAAGGCCAGAAAGTATTATTTTTTTTGCTGATGATGATGTCACATAACCTCTATATAACTTATACAGTTGGGGTGGTTTTATTAACTCTTCTATTCAGACATTTAGACCATGTAATTTAGACCTTGTCATTTAGACCATGTCATTTAGACCTTGTCATTTAGACCTTGTCTCACCTATGACACAGGAGCTGACGAATGTTGACCTGAGGGTCAAGATTAAAATATTCCCCTGAGCAAGCAGGCCGGCTCTATTAGCTCAATGGTAAAATGGCAGCACGTGAGCAGGAAGTCAGGTTCAAATCCGGGGGAGACGAGGAAAGCTTCATAGTGCAGCTTTGACCACTTGAACCGCAGCTTCCATATGCAAGGGGTAACGTTAGCCAAATGTAGCCGATCTACAAGCCCAATCGGGAGAGAGATTTGGTGTGTAAACGGGACAAAGTACTTGTCCAGTTTAGTCAAGGGCACTGTTTCCCAAACACTGGGTCGGGACCCATTTGTGGGTCGTGGACCCAAGAGTAAATAAATAACCCTTTATATGTTTGGAGTTTCCTATATATTTTTGTTTTATTATTATTATTTTAAAACATGAACAAATAAATAAAAGTTAAAAAGCAAACATTTTTCATGAATTAGAGACTAATTCAATATTTTTTTCAAAAGAATTTCATACATTTAAAAAAAAATCTAAGAAATTCCATAAATTAGAAAATAATGTTTAAAGAGTAGTGAAAGTAGCCGATCTAATAACGCGTTGTGAGCTTGTAGATCTGCTATTTTCACAAGTTTGGGAGTAGAGGGTCTAAAGCCTGTATCATAGTCGGGTCCGCGGTGTAAAGCCTTACACCGGTGTAGTCTTTTCGAGTCTTTTTGGGTCATGAAACTACAACGTTACATCATTCCTCACGGTGGAGAGCTTTCCACCGTGAGTCCCAACACATCTCTCTGTTTTTACTATCAGACAGACAGGCTCTACACCCCGTTCACTGATTGGTCGACCTGAACCGGTCTAGACGGGGTAAAGGACTTCACCGTGGGCCGTGACTATGATGGCCTGCACTTATTTTCTGACTTGAGGTGGAAAGCTTTCCACCTCAAATTTGTGGTGGATAGGTCTCCACCGTACACTCTGATACGGGCTTTAGTCTCTCACTAAAATATTTGTTTTCCCCCAAAGAAAATATAGCAGCTCAGAAATAGCAGCTCTACAAGCTCACAGTGTGAAGCGTTGTGAGCTTGTAGATCCACAACACTGTAGCAGAACAAAGTAGGACATCCATGAAAAAACATCGAAAGTTAAAAACATGGAGACACAAGGTTTTTTTTACGCCAGACGACGGTGATGATGTTATTATGATCGTTGATGCGTGGACCTGTTGATGTGTGTCTGTCTGCGTGTCTGGACCCTGATTGGAGGGTTTTCTTTTTTCTGGGCTGTCAAGCGAGCTGAGACGGACAGGCAGATCCTGTCACAGAAACACAGTCAGAAACAAAGGGAAGCCTGCGGGGCTGGTGAATTATTGATTGATGTGCAGAGGCCTGTTGAATGCAGAGTAGACAGTGGCATCAATTGGGTGTGGCAGGGGTATGCAGCTGCCATACCCTGGGTCCAGGGGGGAAAATAAAAGTTACTTTTAAACATAAATCCATGAATGTCTCTTTGTCTATCTGTGCTGGTTATTATGTTGATAAATTACAGTAAAATAACTACAAATGCAGCATTTAACATAATGGTCACTTTAACAAGGTATTATAATTATATTCTGCACACTTGTATTCTCCCCATCTTGACAGAATGGTATATTCCCAGGTTTCGCAGGTCAGCTGCACAGGTGCAATGCATTATTGTTAATTGTGGCCACGTTTACTAACATGCCAAGTTTAGCTGCACTTGAACAACCGTTCCAGGCTGCCATATCCAGCCCAAGAAACCTTCTTTTTTTTCCAGACATTGTGAAAATAGCCGATCTACATGCGTTGTGAACATGTAGATCTGCAATTTTCACAATAGAACCGCGTGTTATGCAAAATGTAATGCCTCTTTTCCATGAGGACTCCCACCTTTGCCAGACCCTAGCTTTGGCTGAACTGACGCCACTGGAATAGAGATGAGCCAGCAGGGGGGCGGAGCCGCGGAGAGGAAGCAGTCATCCATCTGCTCTTCCTTCCATCTTGTGTTGATTTTGTCGAACTGTGACATAAAGAAAAAGAAAATCCTCAACTACCTTTTTCCATCCATCCATCCATCTTCAACCGCTTATCCGGAATCGGGTCGCGGGGGTAACAGCTCCAACTGAGACCTCCAGATTTCCTTATCCTGCGCAACTTCCTCCACTCCCTCTGGGAGTATACCGAGGCGTTCCCAGGCCAGTCTGGAGATATAATCTCTCCATCTGGTCTTTGGTCTGCCACGGGGTCTCCTCCCAGTGGGACGTGCATCGAGGACCTTCCTAGGAAGGCGCTCGGGGGGCATCCGTACTAGATGCCCCAACCACCTAAGCTGACTCCTTTCCAAGTGAAGGAGCAGCGGTTCTACTCCAAGTCTCTCTCGGGTGATTGAACTTCTCACCCTATCTCTAAGGGAGATACCAGCCACCCTTCTGAGAAAACTCATTTCGGCCGCTTGTACCCGAGACCTTATACTTTCGGTCATGACCCACACTTCATGACCATAGGTGAGAGTGGGAACGAAGATTGCTCGAAAGACAGAGAGCTTTGCCTTACGGCTCAACTCTTTTTTCTTCACAACAGTGCGATTCAGCGACTGCAAAACCACTCAAAACTAAATAAAAACTAATGATCACTATTGTTGAAACTAGACTAAAATGTTAGGGAGGGACTAGTGGGGAAGAGATACAGTAGAACTGAAATGGAACCTTGCGCTGGGGTGTTGCGTCCTGATAATAGGAGATCTGCATTCTGCAAGCTTGTAGATCGGCTATTTCCAGCATCAACTGACAAAATCAACTGTAGATTTATTCGACTAAAATCTTATGATATTTAGACTGAAAAGAAAACTTTTCCGACAAGAACAAAAGACAAAAACTTGCAACAGCGTTCCTTCGTTGCAGTACTTTTACTCAAGTAAAGAAGTGTAGTAGCCTACTTTTTTTCCACCACTGCACATGGGAGGAACTGTATGTAATGGATAGTGGTATCAGGTGTGTGTATCTCAGCAGGGGGGCCTTACGGGGGGGATTAGCAGTCTATAGTGCTCAGGTGGCAGAGAGAGAGAGAGACAGCGATATAGAGAGAGAGACAGCGATATAGAGAGAGAGAGAGAGAGAGAGAGAGAGAGAGAGAGAGGTGTTCTGGTTCACTGAGGTTCAATGACTCTCATAAATCCACTTACAGCGCCAGATTCATCACAGTTGCTCCTATAGTTAACACTTCACTGTCCTCGTTTTCTTTGTTTCTCTCCTTACTTTGTTTTAATTATTTACGGTATTGTTGGGCTTGAGTTAGTGTTGTGGAATTCATTGAGCGTTTTGCATTCCAAAACTTTTAATTTCTATGATTCCAATAACTTTTGAGAGCTAGCACACAGTGACGCAGAAGTATAGAACCAAACCGTTGTACACTCAGGGCGAAGATCCGGTTGTGGTTCTTTCTCCCGCCTATGGTTCTTGAACCAAGGTTCTTTTGGTGGAAAAGGCCCCTCAGAGTTGCACACCTGTCCATTTTGGAACCCCCACAAGGAACTCTGGGGGTCCCTGGACCCCACATTGAGAACCACTGATATATTATGCAAACAAGAGACTTGCACCAAAGCACTGCGTCATGCCTGGTAAACCAGCCAAGTCATGCAGGGACCAAACCAACATGTGAACAAATCACTGATCTACAAACACATTCAGAGGAGAACAGCAGGGTAAAATCACACTCAATCCTTCAAAAAGGGACCAGAATTAAAATGATACACAGCAAAACCCGGAGGGTTGCTTTAGCTTCAGCCCCTGCCCTTTTATCTGTCTGTTAAAACTTAACACTGCCCTCTCCAGACCATGAATGTAGTTTTCACTATGGTAAAAGAAATGCAAATGCCCCCTCTTTCCATGCCATACCTGAAGGCAGCATTCAAGAGAATTGTCTTGTCCAAACTCTCCTGAACTTGAATGCAGCATCTCATGTTGAAAGAATTGCCTTCTCTGTGTAGAAATCCATGCTGTTACACCACATCTCCAGTATTGACCTGGTTATGCTTAGTTCAGTGTGGCATCAAGCCCTGAAAATGGCCGACCTCCGGTCTGCTATTTCCACCAAAAGGCCTTTTTAGAAATTTCAGCCCCTGCCCTTCTAACATTCTCTGCACGTCCCTGGTGTTAAAGTAACACTCGGGATGCTGCTGTGTTCGTTACACAGCAAAACCTCCACTAAGGGAGGAGCTATCAGGTGAGAGGGGAGGAGAAGAGATAATTCAGGTGTCTAACAGTGCAGTCCATCCAGACAGACAGTTGGAGCCTGCAGGTCTAACAGTAACAGAACAGACAGAGCATGGTGTGGGTGTGGGGATGATGCAGGTCTAACAGTACAGCCCATCCAGACAGACAGACAGACAGACAGTTGGAGGTGTGGATGAGGATGATGGCTCCCCAGCTGCACATCACTACGTACTCAGAGCAGTTTGGCTCCACCGGAAAAGGCAGACCAGCACAGCTTCGACCAACCTCCTCTCACCGCAGGAACAACCCCCACCCCCGACCGGTAAGAATTAAACTACAACCCCCACCCCCGACCGGTAAGAATTAAACTACAAAATGTTTGATCTACAGCCAGGTCAATACGGGCCTAGAAGTAAAACAAGTTGAACATTTGTTCAACTTGTTTTGAACCCCCCACACACTCTTGGTGTTCACTATATCCATTGTTATCTAGTTTATGTTCTCTTAAAGTATTTGCACACAGTCTAATGACTTTAATGAGAACTTGAGTTAATCTGTTTATGGCCACAGGAAGCCTTTTTGTATCAAGTTGTGTTTTGGTTTATGTTACTACATACTGGCACCGTAACACTTCCTCTTAGCAGCCTATAGCGATGGACGTGTTCATTGTCAGCCATACGGCGGGCAAGATCTCTCTTAGCCGGGGACCCAGTCTCCAAAATTGGAGGGGACCTGTGATTTTCTGCCGTACTTTTTATTTCTGTTTTATCTATTAGTTTGGTCATTAAGGTCCACAGAATGAGAGGCCTGCTCTGCTGGAAACATCGCGAAAAAAAGTTATGGCCATTTGTATATTCACTGTCCCATTGACTCCACTAGAAATATTTAAAACAAGAAAAAAGTCTGCTTTAATTAGCATGTGAGGGGTCAAACTAGGGTTTCTTCGTGATTCTGAATCCATTGCAAGCATTTGTTTTGCATGAAAAACATTCCTTGGGCTAGATATCGGCCCCCCAAAACAGTCAAAAGTGAAGAGTCATCACTTTTTTTCCACTTTTCACAGTTTTGGGCTGCTGAAAGTTAACCCAAGCAATGTTATTTATGCAAAACAAATGCTTGCAATGGATTCAGAATCATGAAGAACCCCTAGTTTGACCCCTCACATGCTAATTAAAGCAGATGTTTTTCCTTTTTTTAATATTTCTAGTGGAGTCAATGGGACAGTGAATATACAAATGACCATAACTTTTTTTCGCGATGTTTCCAGCAGAGCAGGCCTCTCATTCTGTGGACCTTAATGACCAAACTAATAGATAAAACAGAAATAAAAAGTACGGCAGAAAATCACAGGTCCTACCCTATTCCTTGAGCTTTTGGGCTTGTGGGTCCCCGGCTATCTCTGTTGCAAAACAAAGTATTGCACTGCATTTATTTTGTTTTAAATACAGAAGGGGATCTCTGATAGTGACATCAAAGGAAAATACCCTGCACACTGTCAGTAACTTACAAAAACATGTGCCATGAAACTATAAGGAATCTATGAAAAGGCTGTGGGGGTCCCTGCTTCATCTCCCTCTCAACTAAGGGGTCCTTGGCCTGAAAACATTGAAGACCCCTGCTTTTGTGTGTTGCTGCTTTAAGGTGTGCACCAGCCATTCTTCTAAAAAGGGTTTTAAATACAGGGAGACGGAGCAGGCCTTGTGTCTGCGGTTTCATGTCAGGGCAGACAGCGGTCTATCCAGTAATTGGTGGGGTCAGTGTGGCTGCTGTCTCTCTTCCGCTTTCTGATTGTCATTAAAGCACTTCTACTAATGAACTCCGGGGTTGTTTACACCACATCAACCTGACAGGGTGAAAGCTGTCCATGTATTATTCACCACTTCCTCCTTGTCCATCTATCTTTAAGGTGACGGCCTGGAGTGTTTGTTCCACTGCAAAGAGAGGAAAAACCAGGCCAGAACCATCCTGGACAAAAACCCAATCAATAATGTATTGACAGTATAAACATAATTAGTGTGTTTTTGTCTGCCTCTGTAATCAGGGATGGAAAGACTGCTAGAAAAGCCAAGTAAAAGTAGTCTTCTGTTACTGGACTAAAAACAACTCAAGTTGAAGGAAGGCTGCTTGTGTTGAGAAGTTCACCCTCAAGTGGTGCCATGGCATTGGTCCGAAAGCTCATTGTTCTTACATCCCATTGGTCAGAATCTGGTGATGTTAACCTGGTGAAAAACATTAGTACAGTACTATGCCTAAACCTAAACCTAAAACCTAACCCTAACTAAATTCTGACTAATGAGATGTAGGACTAATGAGATGTAGGACTAATGAGATGTAGGACTAACGAGATGTAGGACTAATGAGATGTAGGACTGAGATGTAGGACTAATGAGATGTAGGACTAATGAGATTTCAGACTTATGGGCAGTCCCCTCTCAGGCGGTAGAAGACAGTAGATTTTACTATACACAACATAATGCTCAGGTTACATCAATCCTTTCAATGGGAACAACTAATCCTTCTTTAAGTCCCTGCTGACCCCATCTTGTTCTTCTTTAAGTCCCTGCTGACCCCATCTTGTTCTTCTTTAAGTCCCTGGTGACCCCATCTTGTTCTTCTTTAAGTCCCTGCTGACCCCATCTTGTTCTTCTTTAAGTCCCTGCTGACCCCATCTTGTTCTTCTTTAAGTTCCTGGTGACCCCATCTTGTTCTTCTTTAAGTCCTTGCTGACCCCATCTTGTTCTTCTTTAAGTCCCTGCTGAATCCATCTTGTTCTTCTTTAAGTCCCTGCTGACTCCATCTTGTTCTTCTTTAAGTCCCTGCTGACCACATCTTGTTCTTCTTTAAGTCCCTGCTGACCCCATCTTGTTCTTCTTTAAGTCCCTGCTGACCCCATCTTGTCTGAACGTTTTCCCAAAGGTAGATTTATGAGTGGAAAGGTCCAAAACAGGCCTGTATGGAATAATCTCCTGTTTGTTTTACATACTGTAACATATAACTGTATTATTATTACTGCTATCATTATGAGTGGTGGTAGGATTAATTATCTAAACTGTTGGCTACTTTGTAATCATTTAATTTATGAAAGTAGTTGAGTTGTAAAGCCCTCTGTAACTGTCCTATTCTGCCCTGGATTTGAACCCGGGTCTACTGCTGTGCAAAATGCTTATTTTTATGTTTTATTTTTTACCACTGAGCAATAGAGCCTGCCTGCTTGCTCAGGGGAGCAGTAGCTATAGAACTAGTCATGGTGGTGGCCACCATAGCTGAGTGGTTAGTGAGCCTGCCTGGGGAACCAAAGGTGTGTAAATAAATTAATAAATAGTCAAGCAGTCGTGTGTCTAACCTCCACACAAGAGACGAGCAGGAGACCAAATGCAACCACGGTTCCTAATAAGTTCACTTAATAATCTACCATACAAACTGGACGTCTTAGCACTGTGGCTGATTTAAAAAAACTGTCTTCTAAAACAGCTTTCTGAAAGAAAGAAAATAAAGAAAAAAGTATTCTTCTATACCAGTCTTGCTAAAAAAAAAGAATGTAAAGGACCCCCAAAATTAAATAAATGTGGGACCCACACCTCAACATGTATATATTGGGACCCCCGGAAGTAAAGACTTCAGTTAAGAAATATATATAGCCTATTCAAAGATTTAGACAAAATTGTTAAATTTAAAACATTTTAAATGTTCATTTTTTTCCCATTTTTTTCTAAAATAGCAGATCTACAGCGGCATAGTGTTTTTAGCTTGTTCTAAAACAAAATAAAAAACTACAAATCTTTAAGGCCTAGCCTAGTAAAACTACAACAAGATCAACCAAAACATAAAGCTGATAGTGCTGGTCTGATAGGCCGATAACACTGTACTGTATAACACTGTACTGTATAACACTACATGATATCAAAGTGAATGTAATGAAACGTCTCTTCTTCTTCTTCTTGTCCTCCATCTCTCCCCTCCCTCCCCTCCTAGGACTTCTTGTTGCCGAGGAGGATTCAGTCCAGCTACAGACCGAGTCGCTCAGCGCTGCGTTCTCATGAGGAAGACTCTGGTCCTCTGTTCCCTCCTGTTAGACAGCTGACCTTCCATAACCCAGGTAGAAACAGGACTATACTGAACACTTCCATAACCCAGGTAGAAACAGGACTATATACTGAACACTTCCATAACCCAGGTAGAAACAGGACTATACACTGAACACTTCCATAACCCAGGTAGAAACAGGACTATACTGAACACTTCCATAACCCAGGTAGAAACAGGACTATATACTGAACACTTCCATAACCCAGGTAGAAACAGGACTATACTGAACACTTCCATAACCCAGGTAGAAACAGGACTACACTGAACACTTCCATAACCCAGGTAGAAACAGGACTATATACTGAACACTTCCATATCCCAGGTAGAAACAGGACTATACTGAACACTTCCATAACCCAGGTAGAAACAGGACTATACTGAACACTTCCATAACCCAGGTAGAAACAGGACTATACACTGAACACTTCCATAACCCAGGTAGAAACAGGACTATACTGAACACTTCCATAACCCAGGTAGAAACAGGACTATACTGAACACTTCCATAACCCAGGTAGAAACAGGACTATATACTGAACACTTCCATAACCCAGGTAGAAACAGGACTATACACTGAACACTTCCATAACCCAGGTAGAAACAGGACTATACTGAACACTTCCATAACCCAGGTAGAAACAGGAATATATACTGAACACTTCCATAACCCAGGTAGAAACAGGACTATATACTGAACACTTCCATAACCCAGGTAGAAACAGGACTATACTGAACACTTCCATAACCCAGGTAGAAACAGGACTACACTGAACACTTCCATAACCCAGGTAGAAACAGGACTATATACTGAACACTTCCATAACCCAGGTAGAAACAGGACTATATACTGAACACTTCCATAACCCAGGTAGAAACAGGACTACACTGAACACTTCCATAACCCAGGTAGAAACAGGACTATATACTGAACACTTCCATAACCCAGGTAGAAACAGGACTACACTGAACACTTCCATAACCCAGGTAGAAACAGGACTATATACTGAACACTTCCATAACCCAGGTAGAAACAGGACTATATACTGAACACTTCCATATCCCAGGTAGAAACAGGACTATACTGAACACTTCCATAACCCAGGTAGAAACAGGACTATACTGAACACTTCCATAACCCAGGTAGAAACAGGACTATACACTGAACACTTCCATAACCCAGGTAGAAACAGGACTATATACTGAACACTTCCATAAACCAGGTAGAAACAGGACTACACTGAACACTTCCATAACCCAGGTAGAAACAGGACTATATACTGAACACTTCCATAACCCAGGTAGAAACAGGACTACACTGAACACTTCCATAACCCAGGTAGAAACAGGACTATACACTGAACACTTCCATAACCCAGGTAGAAACAGGACTATATACTGAACACTTCCATAACCCAGGTAGAAACAGGACTATACTGAACACTTCCATAACCCAGGTAGAAACAGGACTATACTGAACACTTCCATAACCCAGGTAGAAACAGGACTACACTGAACACTTCCATAACCCAGGTAGAAACAGGACTATACACTGAACACTTCCATAACCCAGGTAGAAACAGGACTATACTGAACACTTCCATAACCCAGGTAGAAACAGGACTATACTGAACACTTCCATAACCCAGGTAGAAACAGGACTATACTGAACACTTCCATAACCCAGGTAGAAACAGGACTATACTGAACACTTCCATAACCCAGGTAGAAACAGGACTATACTGAACACTTCCATAACCCAGGTAGAAACAGGACTATATACTGAACACTTCCATAACCCAGGTAGAAACAGGACTATACTGAACACTTCCATATCCCAGGTAGAAACAGGACTATACACTGAACACTTCCATAACCCAGGTAGAAACAGGACTACACTGAACACTTCCATAACCCAGGTAGAAACAGGACTATACTGAACACTTCCATAACCCAGGTAGAAACAGGACTACACTGAACACTTCCATAACCCAGGTAGAAACAGGACTATATACTGAACACTTCCATAACCCAGGTAGAAACAGGACTATATACTGAACACTTCCATAACCCAGGTAGAAACAGGACTATATACTGAACACTTCCATAACCCAGGTAGAAACAGGACTATATACTAAACACTTCCATAACCCAGGTAGAAACAGGACTATACTGAACACTTCCATAACCCAGGTAGAAACAGGACTATACTGAACACTTCCATAACCCAGGTAGAAACAGGACTACACTGAACACTTCCATATCCCAGGTAGAAACAGGACTATGCTGAACACTTCCATATCCCAGGTAGAAACAGGACTACGCTGAACACTTCCATATCCCAGGTAGAAACAGGACTATACTGAACACTTCCATATCCCAGGTAGAAACAGGACTATACTGAACACTTCCATAACCCAGGTAGAAACAGGACTACACTGAACACTTCCATAACCCAGGTAGAAACAGGACTATACTGAACACTTCCATAACCCAGGTAGAAACAGGACTATATACTGAACACTTCCATAACCCAGGTAGAAACAGGACTATACACTGAACACTTCCATAACCCAGGTAGAAACAGGACTATATACTGAACACTTCCATAACCCAGGTAGAAACAGGACTACACTGAACACTTCCATAACCCAGGTAGAAACAGGACTATATACTGAACACTTCCATATCCCAGGTAGAAACAGGACTACACTGAACACTTCCATAACCCAGGTAGAAACAGGACTATATACTGAACACTTCCATAACCCAGGTAGAAACAGGACTACACTGAACACTTCCATATAGTACAGTAGAATGTCAAAAAATAAATCTGGCCCTCTTTAACATCAGGTCACTTTTAAACAAGCCCTCCTCTGTAAATGATCTAATCTGTGAAGAGAAGCTAGATATAATCTTTTTAACAGAGACTTGGCTGGGCACAGATGGAGCTGTTGCACTTGGCGTCGCCTGCCCACCAAACTATCATTTTATTCAATCAGTGCGCGAAGGAAAAAGAGGTGGAGGTTTGGCGTACATTTTCTCTGACATCTTTAAATTCAAGAACCTGTCTTTTGGAAGTTTTTCATCCTTTGAATACCAAGCTAACTTATTTGAGAGTAAATCCTCTGTTCTAATGATTACCATATATCGCCCACCAAAATGTAGCAAAGCCTTATTTCTTACAGAAATATCAGAACTTTTATCTATCTGTTCCACTGACTATGAGAGAACCTTGATTGCTGGCGATGCAAATTTACATGTGGATATTGTTACAGATGTTACTGCTATGAGTTTCTTACAGTTATTACATTCCCTTGATTTTGTTCAGCATGTTACCGGGCCAACCCACAATCAGGGCCACACCCTAGACCTGGTGATCTCTAAAGGGCTAAGTATTTCTATGGACAGGATCATCGCTAAGCCTGACTTATCGGACCACTATTTACTGTGTTTTAATATGACTGTCTCTGATCTAGAAAAATACAATAGAGAATATATTATAAAAAAGAGATTTTTCAGGGCATCGGCAGCAGAAGAGTTTGCTCGCCATCTTGCATGTGCACCCCCCCTTCCTGATATTCCCTCAGTAAATGATATGGTTCAACATTTTAATCTTAAATTAGAGTCAGCTCTGGATATAGTGGCTCCTATGAAAACTAAAAAGAAACATAAAGTAAAAGAAACACCCTGGATAAACGATCATATACGCTCACTCAAGAAACAATGCCGCAAAGCAGAGCGAGCTTGGAGAAAAAATAAACTAACTATCCATCTACAGATTTTTAAGTCATTAACAGCCACGTACAATAAAACCATGCGTCTGGCTAGGCAGGCCTATTTTTCCGGAATTATTAATGAGAACAAGAACAATGCTAGGGTCTTATTCTCCACTATTGAACGCCTCTTAAACCCCCCCCAGTCCTACAAGCAGTCACTCCTTGCCTCTAAAGCAAAGTGTAATGAGTTTGCATCCTTCTTTGACAACAAAATTGTGAACATTCGAGCTGGTATTATGAATAATACTGTCACAAATGCAAATGCGGTTAATGGTGCCATGTGTAAAAGTGTAGATAAATCTAGGGGCAGCCTAGTATCATTTTGTGAAATTGATGAAGAGGAACTTCGTAAAACCATATCGCAAATGACATCGTCTTCTTGCTCGCTGGATGCAATACCCACGCCATTTCTCAAAGAGGTTGTAGACTGTGTGATTGGAGATATCCTAAAAATAGTAAATAACTCTATACAATCAGGTGTCTTTCCAGAAACACTGAAAACGGCCGTAGTTAAGCCCTTACTCAAGAAACACAACCTCGACCCGTCCATGCTGTGTAATTATAGACCCATTTCCAATTTGCCTTTTCTGGGCAAGGTCCTAGAAAAAATGATCTTTCATCAATTGGATGTATTTCTGCAGAACAATAAGGTGCACAACAAATTCCAATCCGGCTTCAGGAAAGGACACAGCACAGAAACTGCACTTTTAAAAGTAATTAATGATCTTAGGGTGTCTGCTGATAACAAAAATGTATCCGTTCTCCTACTGCTGGATCAAACGGCGGCTTTTGACACAATTGACCATACAATTCTAATACAACGTCTTGAACACTGGGTAGGGCTGTCAGGCACAGCTTTGTCCTGGTTTTACTCCTACCTAACAGGCAGAAGCTACTTTGTTAATCTAGCTGACTTTGAGTCAAACAAACACAACATCTGCTCTGGTATTCCACAGGGCTCAATTCTTGGTCCTTTATTATTCTCCCTCTATATACTGCCGCTGGGAGAACTTATTTCCGCTCACGGTGTGAATTTCCATTTCTATGCTGATGACACCCAGCTGTACCTTTCGGTAGCTCCGGACGACCCCTGTGCTCTAGACCCATTGCTGACGTGTGTGTCTAGCATAAAATGCTGGATGAGTGAGAACTTTCTCAAACTAAATGAGGACAAGACAGAAGTTCTCATAATTGGTTCTACTGCGCAGAGAGAATCAATAATAAGTAGACTTGGTAACCTGTCTAAAGAAAGTAACACTTCTGTAAAGAACCTGGGAGTGATCATTGACGCTGAATTGAATTTTAATACACACATTAATCATGTCACCAAGATTGCCTTCTTTCACCTTAGAAATATTGCGCGAATTAGAGCCTATCTAACATTGGACGATGCAAAAACGCTGATCCACGCTTTTGTTTTCTCTCGGCTTGATTACTGCAACGCACTTCTCTCTGGTCTGCCAAAGAAAACAACTGACAGTTTGCAACTTGTTCAAAATGCGGCAGCCAGAGTTTTAACTAAAGCTAAGATGAGAGAACATATTACTCCAGTCTTAGCGTCGCTACACTGGCTCCCGGTTGTTTTTAGGATTGATTTTAAAATTATTTTACTTGTTTATAAAGCTCTAAATGGTCTGGCACCTTCGTACCTCTATGACTGCCTGCATAGATACGTTCCAAACCGCCCACTCAGGTCTTCTAGTGCTGACCTACTCGATGTGCCTAAAATGAAATATAAAAAATATGGTGAAGCAGCTTTCTGCTTCTACGGACCGACAGTTTGGAATAAACTCCCACTACACCTAAGACAGGCAGCCTCTGTGGATAGCTTTAAAGCACAGCTCAAGACCTATTTCTTTACTCTTGCTTTTAGCTGAATTATTTTTTTTTATCTCTTTGATGCTATTGACGTCCACACTGTTCTGAAATTGTTCTTCAATGTTTTATGTTTTTATTGTTCTGCTTTATTGTATTCATGTGTATTTTATTTTTTCTGTTAAGTAACTGTGCTTCATTTTCTGCTCTGTAAAGCACTTTGAGCTGCATTTCATGTCATGAAAGGTGCTATACAAATAAAGCTTTATTATTATTTATTATTATTATAACCCAGGTAGAAACAGGACTATACCGAACACTTCCATAACCCTATTATCAATACACTTGACCTTTTACTCTGTACTTAGTCTGCTCTTTTTCCCCTCTACACCAAACCTTGTTGCCGAAAATAGCCAATCTACAAGCTCACAGCGCGCGGCGTTGTGAGCTTGTAGATCTGCTATTTTTGGCAACAGTTTTCAGAATATGGACACTATGGTTCAAGTTGTTAATTTAAAAAGGACCGGAAGATTGGGAGGACCCCCTGTAGTAACTCTGAGGACCCCCTAGAGGTCCCGGACCCCCTGTTGAAGACCCCTGCATTAAAGTAAAAATCTCCAAATTGTACAGTAGCCTACTTGAGTACATGTACATAGAGAATGTAAAACTGGACCCTTCCAGTAGTTAAATGAACACACATGCTCTGACTCTGGTTCCATCAGACATTAAACCCAACCACAACAACTATCAGGCTCCTCTTCAGCCTATCACCAAGCCATCGACAGCTCCTGCTCTGCCCTCTGCTGACCAACCACGAGAACTGCAGCTTGCTAAGCCTCTTGCTGCCAGTGATGGTCAGCTTAAAGCACTCTACAGGAGCTCTGCAGGCACACACAGGTAACAAGCCTCTACAGGAGCTCACACAGGTAACAAGTCCTCTACAGGAGCTCATAACAAGCTCTCTACAGGAGCTCAGGCTCACACAGGTAACAAGTCCTCTACAGGAGCTTATAACAAGCTCTCTACAGGAGCTCAGGCTCACACAGGTAACAAGCTCTCTACAGGAGCTCAGGTAACAAGGCCTCTACAGGAGCCCAGGCTCACACAGGTAACACGCTCTCTACAGGAGCTCAGGTAACAAGGCCTCTACAGGAGCTCAGGCTCACACAGGTAACAAGCTCTCTACAGGAGCTCAGGCTCACACAGGTAACAAGCCCTCTACAGGAGCTCAGGTAACAAGGACTCTACAGGAGCTCAGGTAACAAGGCCTCTACAGGAGCTCAGGTAACAAGGCCTCTACAGGAGCTCAGGTAACAAGGACTCTACAGGAGCTCAGGCTCACACAGGTAACAAGTTCTCTACAGGAGCTTATAACAAGCTCTCTACAGGAGCTCAGGCTCACACAGGTAACACGCCCTCTACAGGAGCTCAGGTAACAAGTCCTCTACAGGAGCTCAGGCTCACACAGGTAACAAGCCCTCTACAGGAGCTCAGGTAACAAGGCCTCTACAGGAGCTCAGGCTCACACAGGTAACACGCCCTCTACAGGAGCTCAGGTAACAAGGCCTCTACAGGAGCTCAGGCTCACACAGGTAACACGCCCTCTACAGGAGCTCACACAGGTAACAAGCCCTCTACAGGAGCTCATAACAAGCCCTCTACAGGAGCTCACACAGGTAACAAACTGTTCATTATAGCTGAATTATGACAACTACCAAACTGATCAGGAGGTAGGGCTGGGCAATTCATCAGAAAATATATCAAAACCGACATTTATAATCAATAATCGGCTTAATCTCGCTCATGTAGGTTAATCAAACCAGCAAACTCATTTTTTCTTTTTTCTTTTTTATAATTCAGTGCTATTGAACACCCTTTAATATGTGAGTTGGTTAAAAACAAATTGAACCAATGAAAAGTAGTAAAAAGCACTTTGGTCAGAAGTTTTTGTTTTGTTTTTCATTTCCTAAAAACAACAACAAGAAAATGTCCTTTGGGTTTGGTTAATTTCTGTCAAATTGTCAAACGTTTTTTAGGTCACTTCAGCAGCAGCCAGACTACCTGAGAAACACACGCTCTGCACAGGGATACCGGTGAGAGAGAGAGAGAGAGAGAGAGAGAGAGAGAGAGAGAGAGAGAGAGAGAGAGAGAGGTGTTTTTCTAAAAGACTAAATAAAATACATACATATAGCCTAATGAGAGAAATTCCCTAAAACAAAAGTATTAATCATAAGAAAATGAATGTTTACTGTAAGAAGGAGTGAAAATATTTAGATGTAGATCTGCAATGTAGATCTGCTATTTTCACTAGTTTGGGTCCTGGGCCCCTGGAACCACACTTCTAGTGCAGGACAGCTGGGGGTCCTTGAATGAGGAAGGATGAGAATCACTGGCCTCATATGTCTGTGTGTGTGTGTGTGTTTGATAATCCAGCACCATAGCCACCAATACTGAGACTCGACCTCCAACTGGCAACCCCCTGTCTCCACAACATCGATACCGGAGGTCTCGATCCAACTCCAACAGCACCGTGGATTCATGGTACACACGTGCAAATGTGATGACACTTATTGTTTGGCCCTGCACTGTTGGGTTGTGTTGGTGTGAGCGGAAAGAAAATACACAACATTTCGGCCTACATTGGCCTTGTTCAGGTGTAAACTCTTCAGTTTGCACCTGAAGAAGGCCATTGTAGGCCAAAACGTTGTGTATTTTTTCCGCTCAATTAATACATTGATTTGGGGAGCTTTTAGACAGTGTGCGGACCTTTTCTTTTCTATTATTATGTTTTGGTCCAGCACCTGTCGCAGTCCCTTTGGGATGTGCGTGTATCTACAGACCGCTATTTACTATTCCTGTGATGACATGGCAGTGAGATACTTGTGTTGCACTGACTAGCATTGACTGTTATGTACACTTCTGTTTGGCACTGTATTGTTTAGTTGTGCTTCAAGTATTGCTATTTGTGTGTAAGCGTTGAATGTTTTTTTGGACACTTAATGTATATATTCTTCTTTTATTGTGATAGTTTTTTTTGACACTACATATATATTCTTTTATATTGTTCCTTGCTTTTTTTTTGGACTGTTCACAACTTTACTTTTTCTCTTTTTCTTACTTCTTACTTCTCTGTAACTTGGAACCCTAAAACTGCTGTGCTGCCTGTGGGCAACTGATTTTCCCCTAAACCTACACACCTACTAACACACCTACACAGGCAACCACATAAGCCCTACCTACATGGTAGGCCTATACTCTACTGATCTACACACTTACAACACATCACATTACGACACATTGTGACATTGTGACCATTTGGGGAAGTGTTGTAAGTTTTGTGCCAGCACAGTGGGAAGTGTCTAAACCAGAGGCCAGGGTTAAAGGTTTGTGTGTTGTGTCCACAGAAGGAGGTCCAGGGTTAAAGGTCTCACTGTGTGTGTTGTGTTGCTACAGCTGCAGGGTTAAAGGTCTCACTATGTGTGTTGTGTCCACAGAAGGAGGTCCAGGGTTAAAGGTCTCACTATGTGTGTTGTGTTGCTACAGCTGCAGGGTTAAAGGTCTCACTATGTGTGTTGTGTCCACAGAAGGAGGTCCAGGGTTAAAGGTCTCACTATGTGTGTTGTGTTGCTACAGCTGCAGGGTTAAAGGTCTCACTATGTGTGTTGTGTCCACAGAAGGAGGTCCAGGGTTAAAGGTCTCACTGTGCTGTGTGTTGTGTTGCTATAGCTGCATGGTTAAAGGTCTCACTGTGTGTGTTGTGTTGCTACAGCTGCAGGGTTAAAGGTCTCACTATGTGTGTTGTGTCCACAGTGCTACAGCTGCAGAGTTAAAGGTCTCACTGTGTGTGTTGTGTTGTGTTGTGTTGTGTTGTGTCCACAGTGCTACAGCTGCAGGGTTAAAGGTCTCACTGTGTGTTGTGTTGTGTTGTGTTGTGTTGTGTTGTGTTGTGTTGTGTTGTGTTGTGTCCACAGTGCTACAGCTGCAGGGTTAAAGGTCTCACTGTGCTGTGTGTTGTGTCCACAGTGCTACAGCTGCAGGGTTAAATGTCTCACTGTGTGTGTTGTGTCCACAGTGGCTACAGCTGCAAGGTTAAAGGTCTCTACAGCTGCATAGTTAAAGGTCTCACTGTGTGTGTTGTGTCCACAGTGCTACAGCTGCAGGGTTAAATGTCTCACTGTGTGTGTTGTGTCCACAGTGGCTACAGCTGCAAGGTTAAAGGTCTCTACAGCTGCATAGTTAAAGGTCTCACTGTGTGTGTTGTGTCCACAGTGGCTACAGCTGCAAGGTTAAAGGTCTCTACAGCTGCTGGGTTAAAGGTCTCACTGTGTGTGTTGTCTCCACAGTGGCTACAGCTGCAAGGTTAAAGGTCTCTACAGCTGCAGGGTTAAAGGTCTCACTGTGTGTGTTGTCTCCACAGTGGCTACAGCTGCAAGGTTAAAGGTCTCTACAGCTGCAGAGTTAAAGGTCTCACTATGTGTGTTGTCTCCACAGTGGCTACAGCTGCTTCCAGGTGGTGAAGTCCTACCAGGCAGGACATTACATCATTCACCCTCAGTTTGTCTCTGAGAACCTGCGCTTCACCACCGCATGAAACAAACTGCTGCATTTCAACTTAATGGAACTTTCTTCTTTTCTTTTTATTCTCATCACATTCTCTGGGCTCCGTCCCACAGGTTCTCTGAACCTGTGGGACGGAGCCCACTGGTGGGCTGTAAGGATATTGCAAGTAAATAACTGGCAAAACACTGTGATTTTATTGATAATAT
This sequence comes from Nannobrachium achirus, assembly GCF_963921795.1. Classification (NCBI taxonomy): domain Eukaryota; kingdom Metazoa; phylum Chordata; class Actinopteri; order Myctophiformes; family Myctophidae; genus Nannobrachium; species Nannobrachium achirus. The sequence goes on along the minus strand of NC_137815.1, from coordinate 74,467,934 downwards.
AGCATTGATTTTAAGAACATAATATATTGAAAGAAGTCTGTATTGTTTCTTTAAAGCCTTGACATTTTTGTTTTCATTGTGACACTGAAAATGTTGTTGTCTCAGTGGGCCTCAGTGGGCATCAGTGGGCAGCGGTGCGAATGCCTTCCATTTTCTAAGTGGGCCTTGAGCTTAGACCTTTACTAGCCTAGCACAGCTAAACAATCCACCCATGTTATTTAGCTGCATTAGTCTATAGTCTGGCCAAGCCAGGCTAGACCTTTACTGCTTTCATTACATGTCTTGGTTGAGAGTTAATAATCAACATTGGTTTCTTTTCATGCAAACTGGTGGACATTAAGCTGTGAATTGCTATCATGTTGTCGAGGGCCATCAAAACAAAACACACATAACTTATACAATATAAATATATATTAAATATACTCCTGACAAAAGCAAGTTTTTGAAAGATGTTAGTTGTGCACCTTCATTTGTCTGAGTAGGGGAAAAATGAAATAAAACTACATTTGCTTTGACTTATGCTTTTTCTGATATATTCTTTACATTTAATTTTTTGTATATTATGAAGTGCGTTAATCATGGTGGTGACCGGGGCTATTTGTCACATGGGTATAAGTGTTCCTATTGGCTATTTATTTCTCCAAAACCAGAGAACGTTATCTAAAACCCAAAACTATTATATGTGAAGCCTAAGATCCTAAGATCACTGTCATATCAGGTGAGAATGATTTAATAATTTAAAACAATAAAAGTAAAAAAAAAAAGAAAACTTTGATTTGTAAGTATGTTAAATTATATTATTTTTTCTCAGAATAGAGGAGGGAAAGGTGTATTTTGATACCTGTGGAAAGCTAATATCTGTGGTAAACTGTAGCAAGCAATAGCACTAATGTCACTCCAGGGCAAGTTGTTGTCGCTGTGCTTTCAGGGCAAGTCAAGACATGACAGTTTGCCCCAGTTGCTGTTTATTTACATGTAGGTTCACAGGCAAGAGTGGGGTGTTTCACACAGTATACTGTAGTTGTTATTACAGTTACATTAAATGAATACATTGTAATTTTGTCCAATCTGTATGGTAGAGAATATAATAATGTATACCAGGGGTCTTCAACAGGGGGTCCGGGACCTCTAGGGGGTCCTCAGAGTTACTACAGGGGGTCCTCCAAATCTTTGTGTGATAGAAACCTATTTACAACTTTTTTTATATTAACCACTTGAACTCGCTGCGAGGCGTTGTGAGCTTGTAGATCTGCTATTTTCGGCAAAGAGGTTTGGTGTAGAGGGGGGAAAAGAGCAGACTAAGTACAGAGTGAAAGGTCAAGTTTATTAAGTATTGACGGTTCAAGTGGTTAAATATCTGAAAACACAAATTGACATGAATCCAAAATACACTGATGATGTGCTGTCAAACAATGAAACTATATGGAATCTATGAACATGTTTTGGGGGTCCCTGCTTCATCTCTCTCTCAACTAAGGGGTCCTTGGCCTGAAAACGTTGAAGACCCCTGTGGTAGAGTACACCCTTTGTCAAGTCCCGCCCATTGTCCTGCCCCTCTCCACACCCATTGGTTGCTGTGTCTTGGTGGGACATTCAGTGGGACATTCAATCCACTGCCATGTTAATTCAGTTGCTTCATATTGTTATTCTGTGTGCTCAATTCTAATTTCAAACTTTGTTTCAGTCAATTGGAGCTGCTCAGTGGCAGCATAGTGAATCAGCATGTTTTTAAATGTTTTTATTTCCCAAAAAAAATATGTTTTAGCAAATTCAATATAAAAAAGGCGGGACAAGGCTGATATAGCCTGCTGGTTGGTCAGTCAGGGACCAACCAGGAGGCTAACAAAGGGTATACAATTAGGATGGTTGTATCGTCTCATTTAGGTCAAGATTCAAATATTTATCCCCTGAGTGAGCAGGCTGGCTCTATTAGCTCAATGGTAGAAATATCAGCACTCGCGCAGGAAACCGGGGTTCAAATCAAGGGAAGTAGAAGAGGAATATATTATTCTATATAATTAATATAAATCAATAATATAAATCAAGGGAAGTAGAAGAGGAATATATTATTCTATATAATTATATAACACTATAGCAGGGTATATATATATATATATATATATATATATATATTATTCTATATAATTATATAACTCTATAGCAGGGGTTCACAAACTTTTTATCTCGAGACCCAAAAGAGAAAAAACTTTGCCTGGGACCCAAACTTGTGAAAACAGCAGATCTACAAGCTCACAATCCGTGCTTCGCGCGCCGCGTTGTGATTATGATTCATGTAGATCGTCTATTTTCACTTCTTAGATATTTGTTGTATGGAATTTCTTAGATTTGTCTTTTATTTGTTAATGAAATCTTGCATTTTCTTTTAATTCATGAAAATCTTAGCTTTTTTGGGAATGTTTTCTGAAAATGTTTAAATAAAAACAAACAAAATGACGGAAAATTAAGGGACCCATAACAATGTGTCCGCGACCCACACATGGGTCCCGACCCAGTGCTTGTTAACCAGCAGCATCAGAAGGTTTTCAATAATTGGAACCAAAAAGAGTTCAGGATTAATTATTTATTTCTGTCTTTCTTTCGTTTTGTGGTGTTCAAATCATTGGTTATTCATTTACACTTGTGTTCTGGTAAGCATGCATTTGGGTCTGTAGCTTCATCTTGTCCATGGTGGACTGACTGTCTGTTTGTTTGTCTTTGTTCAAATCATTACTTAACCTTGTTCAAGTGTGTCCATGCTAAGCTGGTGAAGCCCTCCATGGTATGAGAAATGTCTGCGATAACAAATATGATTTTAACTTAAAAATAAGTGTGGACAGTGAATATGACTATCTATTTACAGTAGGCCTAGGCTACTTTATATTGCAATCTAGCTACACATAATTATGTAAATAAATAGATGTATATGCCTATAAAAATAAAGCTTGCGGCATCTGTCTTGAGATTAGACCAGGCCTATGATGAAACATATAATGCAACATATACATAATAAACAGACCATGTATTGTACCATGTAGAGACAGTAGACTACATGTGTGGCCTGCACTCCACCAAGATAGAGTTGAAAGCAAACAGTGTGACAAGTTAACTAAGTGTGACAAGTTACAATCTCCATGTGAAATGCTATATGCCCTGCTAGCCTTGCCTTATATAAATAAACCACGTGGTTATATAAAGCAAGTCTGCAACAGTTACATTCATGGTCATTGGACACCTAAAGAACTACATTTCCCAGGCCCTGTCCCTCTGAAGCAGCTGTGTGTGTTTGACAGGGGCGTCACAAGAAGGGGGGGGGGGGGGGGGAGTGGGACTGAGTTACCAGGGCCCAAGCCAAGGTGGAGGGGCCTTAATGATTTTATACTTTAGCTATTGAAACATAGCAGATCTACAAGCTCGCAGCGCGGCACCTGCGAGCGCAGCTTGTAGATCTGCTATTTTTTAAAAGTCGTGAAAAAGTGTGCAAATCTTTGAATAAATGTATTTTTTGTAACTCAAATTTTGCTTCTGGGTGGCCCCTGGAACTAAATATTTTGAGCTGGGGGTCCGCGGCCAAATACATGTCATTTTGGGGGGTCCTTCACATGAAAATGTTTGAGCCCCACTGACATAGAAACATAGAAGGATTTGAAATATTCAAAGACTTGCACACATATTATGTTCACGATAAAAAAAAATAGCAGATCTACAAGCTCGCAGCTTGTAGATCTGCTATTTTTAAATAGTTAAAGCACACAATAATGCGTAATCTAATAATGCGTTCCCAGTCTAAATGAAGAACATTCATGGGGGGCCCACAGTGAAACCTTGTACCCAGGGCCCAGCATTTGGTGCGACACCCCTGGCTGTGTGTGTGTGAGTTGGTGGGCGTGGCCAACACAGTTCGTACTGTACTGTTCCAGAGATGGGATTTATGGCTCTTTTAAGTGAGCCGGATCTCTGGGACCCGTTCCTTTCAAAGAGCCGTTCAAAAGACTCATTTTACTTCAGTTATTTAGTTACTTAGTAGATTTTGATCATAATTAAAAATCACTTCAGCCCTATACATTTTGGCCATATATATACATTTCTGACATTTGAAAATAGCCGATCTACAAGCTCACAATGCGTCACAAGTTGTTTCTACATTTTATTCATTGGAAAAGAACTTGTGAAATGGGCCATTTTGCATAATGAGTACTTTCTGCTATTGGTACTTTAAGTGCATTTTGATAGCCTACCAATACTTTTGTACTTTTACTCAAGCACATTTTAATTCCAAACTTCTACTTGTGGCAGAGTATTTCTACATTGCAGTGTTGATACTTTAGAATGTTTGTACTTTTTCCACAACTGTTCATTTAGAAAGGAACGGCTCCCTACTGCGAACCGGATCCCATCCATCGTTCATTTCAAAGAGCCGTTCAAAAGACTCGAGTCGTTCTTGAACGTCCCATCTCCAGAGAGTTGAGCTGAGCTGCCAAACAACTTCAACTTGCAGAAGTTGCAGCTTTACGTTTTCTACGGACTGCAGGACGCGTTGATCGGTAGGTAGAAATGATGTTTTACATAAAAGAACATTTGTTGTGCGGATACAAAACAGATACATAGATCCACATGTTAGTTGAGTTGACAGTTCCTGTGCAATTGTTTATCGATGACTTACTAGAGACACGTAGAGGATCAATATATCCATCAATGTACTTTATTAACAGCTTTCCCTTGCGGTCACAGAACGTGCACAGAGCAAGAGAGAGCATGCATTCCCGTGCATGCATTAATGCATTATGCATGCATATGGTTGAAAATAGCCATAAATCATAACTCTTGTAGAGTGCTTTTATTTTGGGACGTTAATTATCTCCATAGAGTTATAATTGTTATCTCTTGTAGATGGAAAAAGTCCCCAAAATAAAAGCACTCTACAAGAGTTATGATGTATGGCTAGGTTGAACATATTATTAAGCATGTGTTTTTTTTCCTATTCTTGGCTTGATGATGGCTTAAATATTCCTTGCAGTTTGAGGAGGATCATTTTACAACTAATTGCACAGTTCAGTTTACAGTTGTTGTTGCCACGTCGCAACGTCAATATTTTGTCATGTTGTCCTGGTTTAAATACAGTAGCCATACTAAGCTGTGTTGTTAAGTAAGTACATTTACTTAAAAAGGGGAAGACCACCCATTTTCAATATTGAACTATGTCATTAATATAACTTAGAGGAGTTGTGTGGAAATAGAACAAAAAAGGTTCCCCCTCTTCTGTGTCGCCTAGAACTGGAAGATTGATTTTGGGGTTTGTATCTTAAAGTACAACTTGATGACATCACACATTGTACTTTACAATACAAACCCCAAAATCAATCCTCCAGTTCGAGGCAACACAGAAGAGGGGGAACTTTTTTTCTATTTCCACACAATTCCTCTGGGGTATATCAATGACATAGTTGTATTGAAAATGGGTGGTCTTCCCCTGTACAGTTTTGAGGTATTTGTACTTTTCCTGAGTGTTTCCTATTTCAAATACTTCTACTTCTAGGCCTACTCCACTACATCTGGGCTCCACATGTTGTACTTTTACTCCACAAAATGTATTTGAAAACTTTAGTTACTCTGCAGATATTAGCCTGGCCCTATATTAGTATAAAACATACATGAACCACTTAAGCCCTATTTGTATAGCAATGCGACGCGTTGTGAGCTTGTAGATCTGCTATTTTCAAACATGTTGTACTAATGCTAATACTTTCATACTTTTACTCAAAGTACATTTTGAATTCTGGACATTTACTTGTAACGGAGTACATCTATACATCTACAGATACTTTTACTCAAGTACAAAATGTGAGTACTTTTTCACACGCGCGCAACCCTTGCAAGATAACGGGATATGATTTCTCAGGCTTCTGCTTTGAGTACATCAGCAGTTTAGTGTTTATTTTTCACCATGTCACAACGACAGATAAGATAATGGATCAGCTGAACTGGCAGAGATATGTGGCCTCCATATACAGTAGCAGAGCTCCTAAACAAAGCCACACACTGTGCTGTGATGATTAAATACCTTCTACTTTGAATACTAAACATGTTATCTTGTCTCAACACAAGCCTTTTAGTCCAGAGACAAGAAAACCTATACAAAACAATGACCTAAAACATCACCATTATTTTAAACATTTGCCTCTATTATACATTTAAAATGAATGGATGTAATTGTGAACTTTTTTTTGTATGCCACCATAGTTGATTATAAAACATAATCAATATATTTTCATTTTGATTCGTAAGAGGTAATACATAAAACGTTATATACCAGTAAGACGAGGTCGCACCAATTCTTGGCCATCTGGCCAGTGATGTATATCGGACCAGTTATATGGAGACCCCTGGTACCCATATATGGAGACCCCTGGTACCCATATCTCCATATATGGAGACCCCTAGTACCCATATATGGAGATCCCTGGTACCCATATATGGAGACCCCTGGTACCCATATATGGAGACCCCTGGTACCCATATATGGAGATCCCTGGTACCCATATGGAGACCCCTAGTACCCATATATGGAGACCTGGTACCCATATATGGAGACCCCTAGTACCCATATATGGAGACCCCTGGTACCCATATATGGAGAACCCTAGTACCCATATATGGAGACCAGGGTACCCATATATGGAGACCCCTAGTACCCATATATGGAGACCCCTGGTACCAATATATGGAGACCCCTGGTACCCATATATGGAGATCCATGTACTGTATATGGAGATATGCTGTGAGAGCCCAAACATGTTTACTCAGTATTCGCTAAAGTCCTATGACGTCTATGGCCATTATGGGTATAAAAGGGATTCTGTTAGTGTGACATCACAGTGACGTCAGAGCATGATGTCAGAGCGACAGACCCATAGAACCACAGTATCAGGCGTGACAGACACATAGACGAGATACATACATACGGACAAGCTGTGACCGTTCACATACTAATCAATAAATACATTTTAAAACCTTCTTGATTCTGAATCAAGAAGGTTTTAAAACGTGTGGGCTAATAGGCTATTAGCCCACACGAGCAAGATTAAGAAATTATCATTTTTAAATGTCGGTTTCATATATTTTAGGTTAATTGCCCACCTTTTCCAGTTGTAGGCCTACAGTACTAGTAAGACACCTGAGGGTGGAATGCGACCTCAGGGTGATATGCGACCTCGCCCTAAAGGGCGAGGTCGCGCCAATTTTTGACTATATCTGGCCAACCACAGCGTTTCTCTGACGATTCTAGTTGTTATCATTCTGGGGGGAGTTTGTTCATGTTTTTGTGAGGGTATCAACCCTAGGAGACACGGGGAGAACATGCAAACTCCACACAGAAAGGCCCTATCGCCAACCCCACCTAGGGTGTGAGCGATAGGGCCTAAACATGGAGATGTGGAGAACACTATATATGGAGATAGTCCAGTCCATCATGTCATATGGGACTACCGTCATAGACAGTAGCCATTGTTAGGCCGGAGTCAATGGCTGTCTGTCTGACTGTCTGTACAGGAAGTGATGTCACATGACATACTTTTTATGCCCATATATGTACCACATCTCCATGTTTAGGCCAAACAGGTTCACTCCATTTCTCCATGTATAGGTCCAAATGCCCAACGTCGAGCTTGACAAGGAGGATACTGCACATTGTACCTCATCCACCCTTTCTTCTCTCTCCTTTTGGTATCTTTATCCTCCTCCTCCTTTTTTTCTTTTTTATTCTTCTCTTTTTTTCACAGCCGCCCCCATATTTACTTTAGAAAATATATATTAAATTCTAAGAACGTTTCGAGTACCAGTTTGATACAAGAGCGAATAAGCGCTACACTTCTGGAATCCTGTGCGTCGACTTAAAGTCGGATCCAGGCCTAATAACTTTATCTAGCCGCCCCCGTTGCCACCTCCTTTTCTTTTCTGAGACACATTGTACCTCATCCACCCTTTCTTCTCTCTCCTTTTTGTATCTTTATCCTCCTCCTCCTTTTTTTGTCTTTCTTAGTCTTGTGTATCCTTCTCTTTTGGCTACTGTCTGACGGTAGTCCCATATGACATGATGGACTGGACTATCTCCATATATAGTGTTATCCACATTTCGTGTAGCCGCCCCGTACAGGAAGTGATGTCACAACTCGCTGACATCACACTGACATCACAGAGGTTACGGAAGAAAGGAAGGAAGGACACTCAAGTGACACGGTTTTTCAGAGTATATGCGACCTTCGGTCGCAATAATACATACAACATACAGGCCTATAATAATCCAAAGTGACTTACAATAAGCAGGTAATACATCAACATAATAAGCAAGATAATGTCAACAACAATACAACAAATGCATAGGAATATCAATCTATAAAAAAATAACATAGGTAGACCACGCACCTAATCAGTAAAAAAATAAACTTTAAAACCTAAAAAATGCTATCTAGCTTCATGTGTGGTCATCGAGGGAAGGGGAGTGTTACAGTAGTGCTATGGGTTTAGGTACAGTAAGGAGTGTTACAGTAGTGCTATGGGTTTAGGTACAGTAAGGAGTGTTACAGTAGTGCTATGGGTTTAGGTGGAGTCTGAAGAGGTGAGTCTTCACGGTGGAAGCTAGGGAGAGAGTCTGTAGTTCTAACAGAAGCTAGGGAGTGAGTCTGTAGTTCTAATGGAAGCTAGGGAGTGAGTCTGTAGTTCTAATGGAAGCTAGGGAGTGAGTCTGTAGTTCTAACAGAAGCTAGGGAGTGAGTCTGTAGTTCTAATGGAAGCTAGGGAGTGAGTCTGTAGTTCTAACAGAAGCTAGGGAGTGAGTCTGTAGTTCTAATGGAAGCTAGGGAGTGAGTCTGTAGTTCTAATGGAAGCTAGGGAGTGAGTCTGTAGTTCTAACAGAAGCTAGGGAGTGAGTCTGTAGTTCTAATGGAAGCTAGGGAGTGAGTCTGTATTTCTAATAGAAGCTAGGGAGTGAGTCTGTAGTTCTAATTCATCTAAGTCATTTTATTCTGCCTCTTTGCCAGTTCACACTTGAAAAAGAGACTTTGGGCTCTATTTTGGTCCATGCTAAACCCTACACATGTTTATAGTTCAAATAGCTGATCTATAAGCTCACAATGTGTTGATGTAGATCGGCTATTTGGAGTATTTAAGAATGTTTTTCAAAATAGTAAAAAAGAAAAAGCAAAGATGAATGATGTTTAGGGGTTCAGGGTAAAGCATGGATGGGAAAATAGGGACCATAGTCTCAATGTGTTTTTAGTGGTTAAAGAAAGGTAAATATAAATATTACTTAACCAAGCATTAAAGAAGTGAGTCAACCGTCTGGGGTTTGGAAGCACATGTGCATATTTTATCCTGCAAGGCTCCAGGAAGCAGCCTTCCGTCTCAACATAATTATGTATTTTTTAAACTGTTTATGCTTTCCTGTCTTGACCAGCACCTCCTACCTGGGCCCTGGGATGTTCCTCATAATAATACTAATATTCATATTAATAATAATTATATGATGATGATAATAACGCTGGGCAGACACATATGAGACAGAAATATATGAACCACTTGAACCCCAGTTCCCATATTCAAAGAACTTTAGCCAAAAATAGCAGAGTATAAGCTCACAGCGCCTCGCAACGTAGATCGGCTATTTTCTCAAAGTGGTTTGGTGTAGAGGGGGAAAAAAGAGCAGACTAAGTACAGAGTGAAAGGTCAAGTTTATTAAGTATTGACGGTTCAAGTGGTTAAATATCTGAAAACACAAATTGACCTGAATCCAAAATACACTGATGATTGTGCTGTCAAACGGTATATGGAATCTATGAACAGGTTGTGGGGGTCCCTGCTTCATCTCTCTCTCAAATAAGGGGTCCTTGGCCTGAAAACGTTGAAGACCCCTGCAGTATAGGCTATTATGGTGAATGGTTTTCTGAAGCGCCCATTTATGAGCAATACCCTTTGATTTAAATCATCCATTTTATTAAAACTAACAGAAAACTCAAATGTCATTAAGACCAGTACAATATTCTAGAATGATTCTGGTCAGTCATGGACATCCCTAACCTCCACAAGTGCCTGATGAGACGATTCATGCTTCGTCGCTCGCCAGTGCAAATGTCAGGCCTTCAAGCCCACAGAGCAGATCTTCAAGCCCACAGAGCAGATCTTCAAGCCCACAGAACAGATCTTCAAGCCCACTGAGCAGATCTTCAAGCCCACAGAGCAGATCTTCAAGCCCACTGAGCAGATCTTCAAGCCCACTGAGCAGATCTTCAAGCCCACAGAACAGATCTTCAAGCCCACAGAGCAGATCTTCAAGCCCACTGAGCAGATCTTCAAGCCCACTGAGCAGATCGGCTGTTTTCTGAAGCATAAATTAGGCTTCAGTTTGTCTTGGTAGCTCAGGGTGTTGGCAAAGCTCCAGAGGACTTGAATCCACTTTTTGCCTTTAGTCTGGTTCTTCCTTCCATACTAATGAGTCTCTTTCATTTGGAGTGAGTCAGTGATACACTAGACTTGCTGCTGTGGTAAGTGGAACCCACACTCTGTCCTAACATCCCAGGCAATAGATTTGGAAATCACTAACGAGTCTGTAAGGTTTGTGTGTAGTTACTAAAATTGCTACACTGTTCCATGTGAGGAAAGCTTAAGTATGTTGAGGATGCAAAAGTATTTTAGAAAGACTTAAGAATTACTTGTTTGAGATTTGTTTCATTCACTGCTTTAGAGTCAACTCTGTTTGTCTGTGCCCGCACGTGCGTGCACGCAGCCACGCACGTGCGGGCACGCAGCCACGCACGCTTGCTTTTTTAGTTGTGAACACTTGGAAAGCAAATCGTCTCCGTCGGGAGGAAACCTTGTGTCCAAAACTGTTACTTTTCAGCTTGCAGATCTGCTACTTTTGATGCTTTTTGTGTGATGCTGTATTATGATCACGTGAGGCGTTGTGTGATGCTGTATTATGATCACGTGAGGCGTTGTGTGATGCTGTATTATGATCACGTGGGGCGTTGTGTGATGCTGTATTATGATCACGTGAGGCGTTGTGTGATGCTGTATTATGATCACGTGAGCAGTGATGTTACTAGGTTTTCAATGTAATGGGTCCCGGGACCCACAGGTGGTCATTCAAATGGGTCCCAGAAAAGTTTTATGAGTCCTCAATACAATGTTTTCGAGCGCTGTGAGCTTGTAGATCAGCTATTTTCAAAATGTTTGCCTATTTCTTATATTTATTTTACAATTTGGCTAATGTTTGAACTACTAAAACATGTGCCCCTAATGAATTTTGGCGCGCAAAATGGCGTCGGACGTCGGTGGAATCAAAACATTGACGTTTCTATCGCCTGTTTAAGACTTTCTACGTGGATTTTATTTGTGTTAACATAGGGTAAAGTAAGATGCTTTCACCCATGAACAATGGTGGTGTCTGTGGAATTTTAAAATGTTTTTCTTTTGCCGCGACCCGGTAAATTATTTTAACATGGACTCCAATGGAGGCGCATCTCCGGGACCCCAGGACCATGACATGAATGAGTCCCTGGGCGACTTGAATGAGTTTTTGATGCGGGATGCGCACGTAATGACATCACTGCGTGAGGCGTTGTGTGATGCTGTATTATGATCACGTGGGGCGTTGTGTGATGCTGTATTATGATCACGTGGGGCATTGTGTGATGCTGTATTATGATCACGTGGGGCGTTGTGTGATGCTGTATTATGATCACGTGAGGCGTTGTGTGATGCTGTATTATGATCACGTGGGGCGTTGTATGATGCTGTATTATGATCACGTGGGGCGTTGTGTGATGCTGTATTATGATCACGTGGGGCGTTGTGTGATGCTGTATTATGATCACGTGGGGCGTTGTGTGATGCTGTATTATGATCACGTGGGGCGTTGTGTGATGCTGTATTATGATCACGTGAGGCGTTGTGTGATGCTGTATTATGATCACGTGGGGCGTTGTGTGATGCTGTATTATGATCACGTGGGGCGTCGTGTGATGCTGTATTATGATCACGTGAGGCGTCGTGTGATGCTGTATTATGATCACATGGGGCGTCGTGTGATGCTGTATTATGATCACGTGGGGCGTTGTGTGATGCTGTATTATGATCACGTGAGGCGTTGTGTGATGCTGTATTATGATCACGTGAGGCGTTGTGTGATGCTGTATTATGATCACGTGGGGCGTTGTGTGATGCTGTATTATGATCACGTGGAGCGTTGTGTGATGCTGTATTATGATCACGTGGGGCGTTGTGTGATGCTGTATTATGATCACGTGGGGCGTTGTGTGATGCTGTATTATGATCACGTGAGGCGTTGTGTGATGCTGTATTATGATCACGTGGGGCGTTGTGTGATGCTGTATTATGATCACGTGGGGCGTCGTGTGATGCTGTATTATGATCACGTGGGGCGTTGTGTGATGCTGTATTATGATCACGTGAGGCGTCGTGTGATGCTGTATTATGATCACATGGGGCGTTGTGTGATGCTGTATTATGATCACGTGGGGCGTTGTGTGATGCTGTATTATGATCACGTGGGGCGTTGTGTGATGCTGTATTATGATCACGTGAGGCGTTGTGTGATGCTGTATTATGATCACGTGGAGCGTTGTGTGATGCTGTATTATGATCACGTGAGGCGTGGTGTGATGCTGTATTATGATCACGTGGGGCGTTGTGTGATGCTGTATTATGATCACGTGAGGCGTTGTGTGATGCTGTATTATGATCACTTGGGGCGTTGTGTGATGCTGTATTATGATCACGTGGGGCGTCGTGTGATGCTGTATTATGATCACGTGGGCCGTTGTGTGATGCTGTATTATGATCACGTGGTGCGTTGTGTGATGCTGTATTATGATCACGTGGGGCGTTGCGTGATGCTGTATTATGATCACGTGGGGCGTTGCGTGATGCTGTATTATGATCATGGAGGTTTCTGCCTGACAGAAACAGAATATGAACCTGGAGCAAAGCAACAGTTGAGTTCAGTGACTTGAAGAAGTGAGAAACACAGCCGGTGGGTCGGGTCAGCAGGCATGTGCACACATAGACATAGCCCCTGCGCTTTTATCTGTCTATAAAAAGTGTCCTCTCCAGACCATGAAAGCAGTTTTTACTATGGTGAAAGAAATGCAAATGCTCCTCTTTCCATGCCATACCTGAAGGCAGCATTCAAGAGAATTACCTTGTCCAAACTCTCCTGAACTTGAATGCAGCATCTTATGTTGAAATAATTGCCCTCTCTGTGTAGAAATCCATGCCGTTACACCACATCTCCAGTGTTCACTTGATATTTTCACCAAACGGTCCTTTTAGAAATGTCAGCCCCTGCCTCTCTAACATTCTCTGCACGTCCCTGCAGGTCAGGGCTTTCTTACTTCAGGAAGTCTTGGTCTTGTCTTTTGAACATGTTATTTTCTTCTCTGTGACTCCAGGACATTCAGTAACAGTACAGGAGGTAAACGGACTGCAGCACCAGTCCAGCAGTGATCTCACTACGCTGTGACTCCAGGACATTCAGTAACAGTACAGGAGGTAAACGGACAGCACCAGTCCAGCAGTGATCTCACGACGCTGTGACTCCAGGACATTCAGTAACAGTACAGGAGGTAAACGGACAGCACCAGTCCAGCAGTGATCTCACTACGCTGTGACTCCAGGACATTCAGTGACAGTACAGGAGGTAAACGGACTGCACCAGTCCAGCAGTGATCTCACTACGCTGTGACTCCAGGACATTCAGTAACAGTACAGGAGGTAAACAGACTGCACCAGTCCAGCAGTGATCTCACTACGCTGTGACTCCAGGACATACAGTAAACAGTACAGGAGGTAAACGGACTGCACCAGTCCAGCAGTGATCTCACTACGCTGTGACTCCAGGACATTCAGTAACAGTACAGGAGGTAAACGGACAGCACCAGTCCAGCAGTGATCTCACTACGCTGTGACTCCAGGACATTCAGTAACAGTACAGGAGGTAAACGGACAGCACCAGTCCAGCAGTGATCTCACTACGCTGTGACTCCAGGACATTCAGTAACAGTACAGGAGGTAAACGGACAGCACCAGTCCAGCAGTGATCTCACTACGCTGTGACTCCAGGACATACAGTAACAGTACAGGAGGTAAACGGACTGCACCAGTCCAGCAGTGATCTCACAACGCTGTGACTCCAGGACATACAGTAACAGTACAGGAGGTAAACGGACTGCAGCACCAGTCCAGCAGTGATCTCACTACGCTGTGTCCTGTCAGCCCAGTGATCTCACTACGCTGTGTCCTGTCAGCCCAGTGATCTCACTACGCTGTGTCCTGTCAGCCCAGTGATCTCACTACGCTGTGTCCTGTCAGCCCAGTGATCTCACTACGCTGTGTCCTGTCAGCCCAGTGATCTCACTACGCTGTGTCCTGTCAGCCCAGTGCAGCAGTGATCTCACTACGCTGTGTCCTGTCAGCCCAGTGATCTCACTACGCTGTGTCCTGTCAGCCCAGTGATCTCACTACGCTGTGTCCTGTCAGCCCAGTGATCTCACTACGCTGTGTCCTGTCAGCCCAGTGATCTCACTACGCTGTGTCCTGTCAGCCCAGTGATCTCACTACGCTGTGACTCCAGGACATTCAGTAACAGTACAGGAGGTAAAGCAGTGATCTCACTACGCTGTGTCCTGTCAGCCCAGGTTACAGTCAGGAGAGGAGTCTCAAATGGTGTGTGGGCAGTGATGTACAGTAACTAAGTACATTTACTTTACTGTACTATTCCTCTTTTTGGATACTTTCTCTACATTCCTAGGAGGGGGAAAAGTACATCATGAATTAACGATGTAGGCCCAAATATAGCAAAAGTAGCAGAGCTACATGCTCACTGTGGCTCTTGATGTGACTCCCCGTGAACTTGTAGATCTGCATTTTCTCTGTTATTGATATTTTTTCAAGTGTTTCCACTCGTCCTAGACAATTCGCCCCCCTGGCCCCCAAACTGTGGAAGTTATTTTTTCTAGATTGATATTTTTGACTCAAGTACTGTGGTTGATCACTTCATCCACTGCTTTGTTTGTTTGGCAGCTGATTGAGAAGTCACCGTACGGAAGCAGCAGAAGCAGAGAGCCAGCATGTACCAGGTGGTCCCGGGCGGCGCGGGGGGGACCATCACAGACGTGATCCCCAAACAGAAGCACACCAAGCACACGCGCCCCCTGGTGGGCGCGGGGGTGATGGGCCTGGTGCTGGTCATCGCGGCTGTGACGGCATGGTGTTACTACATCGCCTCGCTGCGTAAAGCAGAGCTGCTGAAGACGCAACTACTGGACCTCAACAAGGACGGATACATCATCAGGAACCAGCAGGGAGCCATCGTCTTCAGGATGGACTTCAGGTCAGTTTGTAGGCAGTAACCAGCAGGGAGCCATCGTCTTCAGGATGGACTTCAGGTCAGTTTGTAGGCAGTAACCAGCAGGGAGCCATCGTCTTCAGGATGGACTTCAGGTCAGTAGTTTGTAGGCAGTAACCAGCAGGGAGCCATCGTCTTCAGGATGGACTTTAGGTCAGTTTGTAGGCAGTAACCAGCAGGGGGCCATCGTCTTCAGGATGGACTTCAGGTCAGTTTGTAGGCAGTAACCAGCAGGGGGCCATCGTCTTCAGGATGGACTTTAGGTCAGTTTGTAGGCAGTAACCAGCAGGGAGCCATCGTCTTCAGGATGGACTTCAGGTCAGTTTGTAGGCAGTAACCAGCAGGGAGCCATCGTCTTCAGGATGGACTTCAGGTCAGTTTGTAGGCAGTAACCAGCAGGGGGCCATCGTCTTCAGGATGGACTTCAGGTCAGTTTGTAGGCAGTAACCAGCAGGGGGCCATCGTCTTCAGGATGGACTTCAGGTCAGTATACTTGTTGTTAGGGGTGGGCGATATGGTGATGAATATCGTTGAGACGATACAACATCTCCACGATAGGCCTTTATAGAGATATCGTATATATCGTGATACAATGAGGGAGCCTTGTAAAAAATCCTGTTTAATCATTAAGACAGAGATTCATTGCAGAACTCATTTAAACCTGCATTTTTGTCTAAATAAATAGTTCTCAAACTTTAAGGGATATTTCACTTACAAAAAAACTTTTGGTAATTTTATCGTCTAATCAGGCTTTTATGAACACCCTGAACAGTTTTTAATTTGCTTGATTCAATATTTAGATATTTGATGTAAATGTTACCAGGCCCTCCAGGCCCAGGGCCTCTCCCCACACACACACATTGTAACTTCAAACTTCATTTTAACCATGATAGATTTATTAAAAACACCCATTATTTTTTACTAGTGTCTCATACTACCCTCCTAATACGTGAGCAGGCCGTGTTGTATCCATAACTTTTATTTATTTATTTGTAATAATTATTTTTTGTATTTAATTCTTTCCATTTTCCCAAATAATTATTCAAAATAAATGAAGAAAGTTATTGAAAAAACACGGCCTGCTCACGTATTAGGAGGGTAAAATGAGTCACCAGAAAAAAATAATGGGTGTTTTTAATGAATCTATCATGGTTAAAATGAAGGTCCATTTGGTTTCATTTGTATACTGTCAGAGTTACAGACTTGTACAGTAAGGATCAATTTAGACCCCCCAAAAGGAACCCAGAGAGTCCCTGGACCCCACATTGAGGACCCCTGGTCTAAATGTTCTGTTACTTCTTGTAGTTTTTGTTACCTTCAAGTTGTAGGTGGGGTAACCCTAACCCTAACCCTAGGGTTTTACTTGAAAAATAACCATAAAAACCAACATGAAAAAGAATGGTGATAAGATTGTGTATCGTGATACAGCTTGGGAAAATATCGTTATGTTTTCATCGCCACCCCTAGTTGTTGTTCACTAGCGTTGGGGTGCGAAGGTACTTCGTTACGGGCGTAACAGCTGATCGGACTGATTGATTTAATCTATCATATTAAAAAATATATGTTATAAAATAATGTATCACTTTTGAACTATTGATCACAAAAGTTAGAAACTGAATTATATTTCTAACTTTAGTAGTCCTGGATTGTTGCAGATAAGGGCTTCACAAAGCTTATGGTTTACCCCAATCCAGAATATCATACTGGATGCCACTCTGAATAAAATGTAAATGCAAGAATTGACAGCTGTAAAGTGAACACAGAGAATAAATAATAGTCCTAGTGGGACTGTTTATGAACCCCACCCATTTAAGCGGTTAAATCCCCCAACCACGTAAATGTTGATTTGGCCCAGATATGCACTGCCTAACTTTGAAACATTACCCTGTTAGCTCAACTTCTCCATTTGGGGAGCTTCTCTTAGAATCATTTATAAATGTCTTAGCCAAGCATCAGTGAACGGTTCAACTGCTGTGAAGTCATAGTTTAAAACTCTCATTTTAAGACATTTCTTGAATATTTAAATATTTTATGTTAATTATTCATGAAGGCTACAACAACACCACAGAAAGTTCCGATCATTAACGCTTGTTGAACGTTGTGCAGGTCAGGGACTCTGGACCTGAATAGATTAACGCTTGTTGAACGTTGTGCAGGTCGGGGACTCTGGACCTGAATAGATTAACGCTTGTTGAACGTTGTGCAGGTCAGGGACTCTGGATCTGGACTCTTGTAACAAAGAGGGGGAGATGCTGAGCTGTGATCGAACCACGGACAGAAAGCTGATCTTCTTCATCGAGACGGTGCGCCCCAAGGACCCGGTGCAGTGCTACCGCGTGCGCTGGGAGGAGCTTGTCCCCGACGTCCCCGTGGAGCACGCCATGACGTACAAGTTCTCCCACTGGTACGGCGGCGCGCTGTCGGCCATCCAGCACTGGCCCATCGCTGTCACCGGCCAGCAGGCGCCCAAGCCCTTCGTCACCAGCGACATCTACTCCAGCCGGAACGAGTTCGGTGGCATCCTGGAGAGCTACTGGCTCTCGTCCAGCGCCACCGCCATCAAGATCAACAACTCTGTGCCCTTCCACCTGGGCTGGAACGACACGGAGAAGACCATGCTGTTCCAGGTAGGGATGGGTTAGGGTTAGGGTTAGGGTTAGGGTTAGGGTCAGGGTTAGGGTAACCCTAACCCTTCCACCTGGGTTAGGGTTAGGGTTAGGTTTAGGGTTAGGGTAACCCTAACCCTTCCACCTGGGTTAGGGTTAGGGTTAGGGTTAGGGTAACCCTAACCCTTCCACCTGGGTTAGGGTTAGGGTTAGGGTAACCCTAACCCTTCCACCTGGGCTGGAACGACACGGAGAAGACCATGCTGTTCCAGGTAGGGATGGGTTAGGGTTAGGGTTAGGGTTAGGGTAACCCTAACCCTTCCACCTGGGTTAGGGATAGGGTTAGGGTAACCCTAACCCTTCCACCTGGGTTAGGGTTAGGGTTAGGGTAACCCTAACCCTTCCACCTGGGTTAGGGATAGGGTTAGGGTAACCCTAACCCTTCCACCTGGGTTAGGGTTAGGGTTAGGGTAACCCTAACCCTTCCACCTGGGTTAGGGTCAGGGTCAGGGTCAGGGTTAGGGGTAGGGTTACCCTAACCCTTCCACCTGGGTTAGGGTCAGGGTTAGGGTTAGGGTAACCCTAACCCTTCCACCTGGGTTAGGGTCAGGGTTAGGGTTAGGGTAACCCTTCCACCTGGGCTGGAACGACACGGAGAAGACCATGCTGTTCCAGGTAGGGATGGGTTAGGGTTAGGGTTAGGGTTAGGGTTAGGGTAACCCTAACCCTTCCACCTGGGTTAGGGTTAGGGTTAGGGTTACCCTAACCCTAACCCTAACCCAGGTGGAAGGGTTAGGGTAACCCTAACCCTTCCACCTGGGTTAGGGTTAGGGTTAGGGTAACCCTTCCACCTGGGCTGGAACGACACGGAGAAGACCATGCTGTTCCAGGTAGGGACGTCAACCGTTAATTCCATTTCCATCAACCCATTTAGGCCTAGAATTATTGAATGCTTTAACCAGTGAAAAATAGCAGATATACAAGCTCGCAGCGCGGCACTCGGTGCCGCGCTGCGAGCTTGTATATCTGCTATTTTTGAAAAAGTCGTGAAAATGTGTGCAAATCTTTGAATATATGTATTTTCAAAGCGAACGTTTGTCACTCAAATTTTGCTTCTGGGTGGTCCCTGGAACTAGATATTTTGAAATGGGCGTCCGTGGCCAAATACATATAATTTTGGGGGTCCTTCACATGAAAAGGTTTGAGAACCACTGACATAGTAGTCTCTCAAGGACAGACTAACTGAGCTCCAGTTAAGTGAAAAGGACCTTTTCTTTGACGATGGCTGGCCAGATTGCTGACATAGAAACATAGGTTTTTTCCAAAAGTCTTAGAGGGATTCAAAAGACACTTATAGAATCGGGTCAAAATTCTAATGTTCACGATTTTTCAAAAATAGCAGATCTACAAGCTTGCAGCGCGGCACTCGGTGCTGTGAGCTTGTATATCTGCTATTTTTCAATATTTAAAGCATAAAATATTGCGTCATAATGTGTTCGGGCCTAAATGGGTTAATCGATCTATTAATCAATAATCGATTTTAATATTTCACTATCGAAAATCGAAAGAAATATTATTATTAGTATTTTTTTTTCAATACTATTTTATGGCTTAGTTAGTTCGTTTCAACCAAAATATAGGCTAATTAGGTGAACAGTACACTGTCACTGACACACTGAAAAGAAAGATGAAGAGTAGTAGTTACCTATTAGAGCCATGTTGTACATAATATAAATGTGCATTGCAATCCAGTAAAACAAACATTATTGGTATAGATTATAGAATAATGGATTCTGATAAAGGTCCAATCTTGACATCCCTACTTCCAGGCCCGCTACCAGGACAGTCCCTTCAAGCCTCTGCCAGGGGAGGCGCCGTGTGCCGAGCTCAGCTACAGGATCTGCGTGGGCGCGGACGTCACCTCCATCCACAAGTACATGGTCCGTCGCTACTTCAACAAGCCCAACAGTGTTCCCGCCAAGGCCATGTTCCGCCATCCCATCTGGTCCACCTGGGCGCTGCATAAGAAAGAAATCGACCAGGAGAAGTTCTTGACGTTCGCCGGCGACATCCGCAAGCACGGCTTCAACTGCAGCCACCTGGAGCTGGACGACCGCTACACCTCCGGCTACGGAGAGTTCATCTTCGACCCGGTCAAGTTCCCCAACGCCTCACACATGTTTCAGAAGCTCAAAGCGGACGGGTTTCTCGTGTCGCTCTGGACTCATCCGTTCGTGAACTACGACTCGGACAACTTCCACAAATGCGTGGAGAGGGGGCTGTTTGTACGAGAGCCCACGGGTCACCTGCCCGCCTTGGTGCGCTGGTGGAACGGCATCGGCGGCATCCTGGACTTCACCAACCCGGAGGCGCGCGAGTGGTTCTCCTCGCACCTCCGCTCGCTGCGGTCCAAGTACGGCGTGGCTTCCTTCAAGTTCGACGCCGGCGAGACCAACTACCTGCCCTGGAAGTTCAGCACCAAAGTCCCCGTCCGCGACCCCAGCACCTTCACCAGGCGCTACACGGAGATGGCCATCCCTTACAACGACCGCGCCGAGCTGCGCAGCGGCTACCAGTCACAGAACATATCCTGCTTCTTCAGGCCCATCGACAGGGACTCGGTGTGGGGCTACGACATGGGACTGAAGTCCCTCATCCCCACAGTGCTCACCATCAGTATCCTGGGCTACCAGTTCATCCTACCAGACATGATCGGTGGCAACGCCTACTGGAACCGCACCGACGGGAACCAAGTGCTGCCCGACCGAGAGCTGTACATCCGCTGGTTGGAGCTGTCTGCCTTCATGCCCTCCATGCAGTTCTCTGTGCCGCCCTGGGCGTACGACCAGGAGGTGGTGGAGATCGCTCGCAAGTACACCGCCCTCCACGAGAGCATCGTGGCGCCGCGCATCCTGGAGCTGGCGTACGAGGTGCTGGACACGGGCGACCCCATCATCAGGCCTCTGTGGTGGATCGCCACGGGCGACGAGACCGCCTACAAGGTGGACTCCCAGTTCCTGATCGGGGACGACCTGATGGTGGCGCCGGTCCTGGAGCCCGGCAAGCAGGAGCGAGACATCTACCTGCCCGCGGGACGCTGGCGCAGCTACAAGGGAGAGAGGTTCGACATCAAGGAGCCGCTGCACCTCACAGACTACCCTGTGGATCTGGACGAGATCGCCTACTTTGTCTGGGTTTAAAACCCATTCAGGCCTAGAATTATTGAATGCTTTAACCGGTGAAAAATAGCAGATCTACAAGCTCACAGCTGCGAGCTTGTAGATCTGCTATTTGTCAATAGTTAAAGCATAAAATAATGATACACAATAATGTGTACCCGTTCTAAATGGGTTTAACAGGAAGTGGTGATTGAGCTGGACTCGTTTGGTTAGCCTGTGTGATGAGTTGCTTATTCAGGGGCGTCACACCAAATTCTGGGCCCTGGGTACGAGGATTCACTGCGGGCCCCCCATGAATGTTCTTCATAGGGGGAGGGGTTTAACCAATTAAGACCGAGAACGCATTATTATTCTTTTGTTTTGTGCTTTAACTATTGAAAAATAGCACAAGCTTGTAGATCTGCTATTTTTGAAAATTCGTAAAAATGTGTCCTTTTCAATTTGATTATATAAAAATCCTTCTAATGTTTTTTGAAAAACCTATGTTTCTATGTCAGTGGTGCTCAAACTTTTTCATGAGAAGGACCCCCAAAAGGATATGTATTTGGCCACGGACCCCCATCTCAAAATATTTAGTTCCAGGGACCCCCCCAGAAGCAACATTTGAGTTACAGATGTTCGCTTAAAAAAATACATATTCAAAGATTGGCACACATTTTCATGACTTTTCAAAAATAGCTAAAGTATAAAATAATGAAGGCCCCTCCACCTTGGGCCCTAGTGACTCAGTCCCACTTTCCCCCCCTTGTGACGCCCCTGGTTGGCCTGTGTGATGAGTTGCTCATTAGAAGCTTTATAATGTGAGCAGAGAAGAGGTAGGATGATATGATCATTTCATGGAACGATTATTGTGGTCATAATTGTGATTAATGGCAATAATCAAAATATGATGCTCAAAACTAACCACTTGAACACCAGCATCCATACTGTATTCTGGGGGAACATTAGCCAAAAATAGCAGATCTACAAGCTCACAATGTGTGCTATTTTTGGCTAAGACAAAACATTTATTTATTGTAGACGGGGGGGGGGGAAAAAAAGAGGTGAAAAAGTACAGAGCCAAGTTCAGACTGACTCAGAGTAGCCTGATTTCAGACTCTACGCTGGGGCTTGAGTCTGAACCTGTCTCCATTCTATTCGTCATATGACATCCAGACCAAGAGATGCAGTTCACTCAGAGAGTGGGCGGGTCTATTGGCTGGAGCCAGGATAGACTCAGAGTACGGTGGACAATTTCATGATAAATATCTATGAGATATGATTATTGTGAGCATTTTCTTTTTTTCTCTTTTTTTTATCAAATACCGTTTATCGTTCAATCCCCACTTCAATGACTGTCTCCGATTGAGCCTGAATTTGTAAAAAAAAAAAAAAAAAAGTAAAAAAAATATATATTATATATATATTGTTCGCATCCAAAATGTGGGTTAGTGGCAGTTTAATGGCAAAGGATGTTTTACTTAGAAATACCATAATTTATTTACTTTTTATTTTATATTAATCTCAATCGACAAATTACTTAAAGGTAATAAATAAATGGGTAATTGGAACAGTGGGCACCTTTTTAAATTTGTTTAATTTATTTTGTATTTTATATTAGATTTTTTATTTACATTTATTTTATACATGAGAGGGGCCAAATAAATCTTTTTCTACAAATGCAACAAAACCTTTGATAAGCTGTTATTTTGGGGATAAACAAGAAATTAAAGGGGGAAAACTTATGTCCGATCATGATTTTTTCAACAATTTTCCAAAGCATACGTTGTTACATTTTGGGGGGAGAAAACAATACATTTAACGTTTATTTGCCCACAAGGTTTAGGTGCCCACTGGACTTAAAGTATGGTGGAAATGCAGTGGTGTAAAAAGTACATTTCCCAAAACGTAGTGGAGTAGAAATATAAAGCAAACAAAAATGGCACTACTTAAATACCTTTTCTTTCCACCACTGGTTAGTGGTTCATACTTACCATAGGTAAAGTGATTTACTTTTTTTGATATACAAATCATTTAATGTTATTAATTTGACTGTTAAAAAGGGAAGTTGTGAATTGTGTAAGGATTTGAATGCCTTTAATCCTGTGTAAGATCTGGTCAATTTATGCCAAGTGATTTGTTATCTGATCAAAGCTTAGTGCTTCCAATAAGCTGCCCAGATGCATCATGGGAGGAGATAAACTAGGAGATGTCTTCCTCCCAGATGCATCATGGGAGGAGATAAACTAGGAGATGTCTTCCTTCCAGATGCATCATGGGAGGAGATAAACTAGGAGATGTCTTCCTCCCAGATGCATCATGGAGGAGATAAACTAGGAGATGTCTTCCTCCCAGATGCATCATGGAGGAGATAAACTAGGAGATGTCTCCCTCCCAGATGCATCATGGAGGAGATAAACTAGGAGATGTCTTCCTTCCAGATGCATCATGGGAGGAGATAAACTAGGAGATGTCTTCCTTCCAGATGCATCATGGAGGAGATAAACTAGGAGATGTGGGTTACGTCTGCGGTTCTCATGTGGAGTCCAACAATTAGGCGGTGACGAACGTCCAATAACATGATGTGTCGCCCAACTCCATGATGCTTAAAGCAGGGGTCTTCAACGTTTTCAAGCCAAGGACCCCTTAGTTGAGAGAGAGATGAAGCAGGGACCCCCACAACCTTTTCATAGATTCCATAGTTCCATTTTTTGACAGCACAATCATCAGTGTATTCTGGATTCATGTCAATTTGTGTTTTCAGATATTTAACCACTTGAATCATCACTTGAACCTTTTACCATTTCACTGAGAAAATAGCCGATCTACAAGCTCACAACGCCTCACGCTGCGAGGCGTTGTGAGCTTGTAGAGCAGCTATTTTTGGCTAAAGTTCTCAGAATATGGACACTATGGTTCAAGTGGTAAATATAAAAAAGAATTCAAGGTTTCTATCACTCAAAGAGTTGGAGGACCCCCTGTTGTAACTCTGAGGACCCCCTAGGGGTCCCGGACCCCCTGTTGAAGACCTCTGGCTTAAAGCATAAACATGGTTATATTTATATATATTTTTATCTATCGTGATATGGTTATATTGATATGTATAATTTTACCAAGGTAATGTTGACTCTTGCTTCTCTTGTCTTCTCTCTGTGAGTAGGGCAGGCGCTACGCAGGCTTGAAGGTTTAACCATTTTGTCAGAAACTAAACGCAAGTCTTAAATGTGAAACTCAGTGTATTTCCCTTGTGTGTAACATGCAGTGTGATAATGAAACGGCTCACAGCAGCGCTGTACCTTGTAGTCCGCTTTAGAATGACTGTTCTAACCTGGTTGGTTCCCTCTTCTTATGTGCCTTAAAAAGCAGCTTCTCAGGTAATGGCTTTGCTTCTATTCTCAGGTTGTGATGTGGCAGAAGTCGTTCAGTGACTTGTCTTCCGTCCAGTGCTGATGTGCCTTGCAGCTACACAGTTAAACTGTAAGGCACTGATGATACCGTGGTGATGTTGGTTTTATGGGTTAAACTGTAAGGCACTGATGATACCACGGTGATGTTGGTTTTATTGGGGCTGAACAAATATGGCTAAAGATTATTTTACTTTAATATTTAATCAGCATTATTAATCACAATTATTGGTAATGATAATATTTAATGTAAACATGTTTTTTTATTATTATTACTAGTATTGTCTTCCTTTATTATGTTGTGTTCCTCATTGTGCTTATGGGGGTTATATTTTATTATAAGCCGGTGGTTCTCAAAGTAGGGTGTGGGGGTCCCCAGGGGTCCTTGAGGGGTGGCCAGCTAAATGTGTTAATACTGTATAGCAGGGCTTCTCAAACCTTTTTAGGCCGTGACCCCCAAAATAAACATATTTGAACTGGGGACCCCCACCCTGACAAGCACTTGGAATTGAAGGTATTACATTTAATGTGACTCGGTTCCACAGATAAATATTGTGAAAATAGACAAACTACATGCTCACA
Source organism: Nannobrachium achirus (assembly GCF_963921795.1). Classification (NCBI taxonomy): domain Eukaryota; kingdom Metazoa; phylum Chordata; class Actinopteri; order Myctophiformes; family Myctophidae; genus Nannobrachium; species Nannobrachium achirus. The sequence goes on along the minus strand of NC_137815.1, from coordinate 74,442,769 downwards.
ACGCCTCGCACTGCGAGGCGTTGTGAGCATGTAGATCTGCTATGTTCACAATGTTGGCCTCTTGCTTACTTAATGGTTGACAGTTTGGTGTTAAAACGGCCGTGAAAGTCCTTAAATTGTCACTTTATAAATGTGCAGATACCCTGGATACACTTATACTGTATGTTGGTTTGTTTACCGTTGAGTGAGACATTTTCTTTACAATAAGCTAATCATCTGGGGATCTCACAACATCATTTGGGGACCCAACTTGGGGTCCCGACCCCAAGTTTGAGAACCACTGGATACAGCATCAGAATATGTTTAATCACTTTGACCCTGTACTGTCATAAGCCATTACATAGCATTGTAGTGTGTGATGTCCTCTGGAGAGCTGGGCTGTTGTATTGTACTGTACATTAACCCCTTAACCCCCTGTATAAGGCTGAGGAGAGGAAGGCAAGCTACAATAGCTAATCCAAGTAATTAACATAATTATGAAGCATAAAAAAGTTATTTTCTGTTAATTGTGCAGCAGCAGCTACGCTCAACAGATGATGTGATGTTAATGCTTACCTCAGTGCATCCTGGGTGGGACAGGGTTTTACTGTGTGGTGTATTGAACTGAACGGAACTTGAATTAATTGAATCCACTTAAACCATCAAAACTAAAATAAATGAGTTACCATTCATTGTCTTCCCCCAATGTGAATAGAACTACAACTACGTGTCATTACTTATTGATCACTACCGTTACTACCAGGTGCTGTGAGCTGTCATAATTGTAAAGTTATTGATGTGCTGTTTCTTTTTCAGTTTTTTAATTTCTTTGCTCTCCATTTCAGGAAAAAAAAAATCCTGATGTTCTTGCCTTTCCGTTCTTTTGGGCCCTGATTAAACACAATAAACTCTGATTAAACACAATACACTCTGATTAAACACAATAAACTCTGATTAAACACCATAAACTCTGGCATCCCAATTTTGGGCCAATTCTCAATTGTTTTCCAAATTCTTACAAGCCGTAGGGAACATAGCAGATCTACAAGCTCACAACTCGTCATGATGCGACACGTTGTGAGCTTGTAGACCCGCTATTTTCACCAGATGTTTTCACACAATATATCGTCTCTTTCGGGTGGAAACTGAATTGTTAATTTTCAGCAGGGACGTGCAGAGAATGTTAGAGAGGCAGGGGCTGACATTTCTAAAAGGGCCTTTTGGTGGAAGCTCATGTGGCGCGTTGTGAGCTTGGAGGTTGGCTATTTTCGGTGATGGATGCCACACTGAACTAAGCATTATCAAGTCAATACTGTAGATGTGGCGTAACAGCATGGATTTCTATACACAGATGCTTCATCAGGTATCTACAAGCTTTGAGCTTGCAGATCTGATGCTATTGTGTAACGCTGTAGTATGTATGACCTAGTAGGGGTTAATTTGAAGGAAAAAAAAGATGAAAAGGTTAAAATATGAAGATAATTGAGGTTTCTGCACAACAGCAGTCAACGAGATGCACTCGTTCACCCGAGTGTTTTTGTTTTTGTTTGTGTCTTTGGAAATGTTTTGCTGCTTATTTATAGCAGCCTCTCCTCAGCCTGGGGGGGAGGGGGGGGGGCAGGACTATTCCTGTCTCAGACCGTCTTGCTTTTTGACAAGATTGAGAGGCGCTATAATATCTTCGATGCTGCACTGTGTGTGTGTGTGTGTGTGTGTGTGTGTGTGTGTGTGTGTGTGTGTGTGTGTGTGTGTGTGTGTGTGTGTGTGTGTGTGTGTGTGTGTGTGTGTGTGTGTGTGTGTGTGTGTGTGTGTGTGTGTGTGTGTGTGTGTGTGTGTGTGTGTGTGTGCTGCTTGATGATAATCTGGCCTTCTTGATGCAGCGTTTTGCACTCAGAGAACTCAGTTTACCCAACGTTTGTGTAACTGAACAGCAGTGGACAACAGAACTCAAACCCCAGAACTTGAGCAGTGTTGATTTCGTCGACTAAAACTATGACGAAAAATGTTTGTCGACTGCTTTTTTTTTTTCACTGACGAAAACTAAATAAATAAAACTAAATAAATAAAAACCTGTGATGACTAAAACTAAGACTAAATATATTGACAATTTTGTCAACAAAATAAAAACTACACTAAAGTACCATGCATAGTAGTACATAAGGGCCGCAGGAATACACAAGAAACGGAGGGGGAGAGTGATTTAATCCGGTTCCTCCGGCCGTCCGGACGTAATTGATTGTCTCCGTAACCTTACGGACAACACTCAACCCGACGGATAAAAACCGCTAAAAACGTACGTACACATGAACTACCCGTGGCAAACTTGTGTCAACCGTGGGGGCAGTAGAGGGAGAAATGTTTCGTCTTTTTTTCTTGTATCCATTTCGTTGGAGGAAGTAAAAAAACTAACAAAAACATCACAAGTACACGCTGAACAGTGAACAGGCCAGGACGCAGACCCGCATGTCAGCCTAATCAGTGCTCTCTACCAGCTGAGCTCTCTCAAATGCGTCTCTCTCCACTCCCGTGCACGGGGTGTTTTTAGTCGGTTTTGGGTCGGTTTGGGTGGCTACCGTACCGTGGCTCATTAACTGTCGGCGGCGCCCCCATTGAGATTGCGCTCTAGGCGTTCGCAACGGCATGTGTCCACGCTCATCCATTCTCCAGTCCTTTTTATATTATACCCGGACAGCACAGTGACTAGCGCCGATGGTTAGTGTCGTTCAATCCGAGTGTATCCTCCAAGGGTGTCTATAAACCTCTCTGTCAACAATGTAGGCGCTATGTATGTAGCATGTAGTAGCCTTACATTAATTCGCTCCTGTAGTAGCTTCTGCATTGATGACGTATTGGCTACAGGAGCGTCTTACAGCATAGACAGACAGGTCCGGAGTATGGTCTGCAAAACTGCTACTGCGGCTCTACACATGCACACATGCGAGACATATCTTCCGTACAAGTTCTGCAAGGTTTTTGCGACTTGTACGGTAGCCTTGTTTAATGTATTAGTCCGTATTTTTAAATAAAATTAGTTTTTACGAAGTGTACAGCTTTTCCTCATTTGCTACAACGTTAGCTGCAACAGCGCCCGTTGGTGGCTGGAAGCATTATTGTGCATTCTTCCGTATACACTTACGTCATGTCCTTGTATGAGCGAATGGGGGAATGGATGAACGTCACGTGATAAGTGCAGCCATCTTTAACCAAACCAGAGATGCTAGATTTGGAAAAGACACACACTTCGTAAAAACTAATTTTATTTAAAAATACGGACTAATACATTAAACAAGGCTACCGTACAAGTCGCAAAAACCTTGCAGAACTTGTACGGAAGATATGTCTCGCATGTGTGCATGTGTAGAGCCGCAGTAGCAGTTTTGCAGACCATACTCCGGACCTGTCTGTCTATGCTGTAAGACACTCCTGTAGCCAATACGTCATCAATGCAGAAGCTACTACAGGAGCAAATTAATGTAAGGCTAAGCATGTAGCATTTGCTCATTGGGAAGATGCATGTGGGTACCATCTAGTGGATATAGTATGTACATATAGGCTTTATTGAACCCTGTACACAGAGACCGTATGGTAAGTATGAATGTCAACGCAATTACCGTACGTACTGTCTCACCCCCAAACGTACACAAAATCAACCATACGTAACTATAAATGGCCCTTAAAACGTCAGGGAGAGACTATAGTGGAGAAGAGAGTCATTTTATGTTTGGTTGCTCTCAGGTGTTGCGTGTTGAAAATAGCAGATCTACAAGCTCGCAGCGTGACGTGTTGTGAGCTTTTAGATGCATACAACAAAGTGTAAAATCAGTCATTACGATGCCATCAAGGCATGTCGAAATACATTTCAGTTGAGTAAATCAACTGTAGATTTAGTCGCCTAAAATCCTATATTGAGTCGACTAAAATTAGACTAAAACTAAAACTTTTCAGGTGACTAAATTATGACTAAAATTAAATGACATTTTATTCAAAAGACTAATCAAAATTTGCTGTCAAAAACAACACTGTACTTGAGTCAAAATAGCCAACAGATACTCCTGGTCAAATCTTACTCGACTATACAAGTGAAAGTTGCTCTGGTGAGTTTGTGCTCGAGTTTCAGTTTAACTTCAGTTTAATGGCGTGTAACTAAATCCATAACCAGGGGTGTCACAGCACATTCTGGGCCCTGCATGGGTCCAAGGAGTCACTGCGGGCCCCCCGTGAATGTTCTTCATAGGGGGAGGGGGTTTAACCCATTTAGAATGGGAACGGATTATTACGCATTATTTTGTGCTTTAACTATTGAAAAATAGCAGACATACAAGCTCACAGCGTGACACAGAGTGCTGTGCTGCGAGCTTGTAGATCTGCTATTTTTGAAAAGTCTTTGAATATTTCAAATCCTTCTAGGGTTTTTTGAAAAACCTATGTTTCTATGTCAGTGGTACTCAAACCTTTTCATGTCAAGGACCCCCAAAATGATATGTATTTGGCCACGGACCCCCATCTCAAAATATTTAGTTCCAGGGACCCCCCAGAAGCAAAGTTTGAGTTACAAATGTTTGCTTAAAAAATACACATATTCAAAGATTTGCACACATTTTCACGACTTTTCAAAAATAGCAGATCTACAAGCTCGCAACACGGCACTCTGTACCACGCTGTGAGCTTGTATATCTGCTATTTTTCAATGGCTAAAGCATAAAATAATGAAGGCCCCTCCCTCCACCTTGCATGGGCCCTAGTGACTCAGTCCCACTCCCCCCCTTGTGACAACCCTGGGCATAACTCCACCCCCCAGGTGCTAAACCTATTAACCTTTAAATGCTTAATCCATTAAAAGCGGGAAAGCATGTGTCATATTATATTTTAGCTATTTATATACACAGTGTTGCAACGGCGTACGCGCCGCCCCATATCTTTTCTGACGTAGTGTCTCTCACACCTCTCATACGCAGGGTTAGGGTTAGGGTCAAGATTCAAAATAAACCCCCAAATTCACACCTGACAACGTTTAGTGTCACCGCAGGGTAGAGATGGACCGATTGCAAAATTCTTGGCCGATACCGATCCACCGGTTTTATGAAGGTCTGACCTGCCAAAACCCATTTTTCCGATACCGATTTCTTTAACTAAGAACTAGAAAATAGGGTTGCTCCAATACCCTTTTGTTTCAGGCCAAGTAGGCCTACAAGACATACTTCAATTTGAGTACCAATAAGCTAGAAGAACACTAATGGAAAATCAATCACAATACTAGTACAATATCCAAAATCACAGACAATATCCAGTCTAATATGACCGTCTGGACTAGGCAGGAGGAAAGCACGTGACGCATGCTTTTTTTTCCCCCTTCTTTTTGGAGACGACATTGACACAGGATTATGGAATATATCCTTACATTGCAAAGGTAATCAGCACCATCTGTAATCTGTAGGCTGTCACTAAGTAGACTGGCTGCTACTTGCTAATGTTTACTTTAGTCACAGGACCAGAGCATCATGCTGTGCAGTGCCATAGGGCATAAAACCAGTATTTGTGTGTAAAGTTGTGACCTGCCGGTCACCGATTCGGCCGGTTTGATATCATACCTGCCGATTTTTTATATTGTCCGATTCCGATTTCCATCCCTACCGGAGGGAGATTTAACAAAGAGATGAGCCTGTATGCAACTATGCATAGGACTATCAATAGACCGTTGTCTGAACCTGTTAGTGGGAGAAATATGTGAAAAAGGTGTTCACTTCCGGCAGAAAGCGTGAAAATTGTATTTTTGTACGCTGAATTAAAAAATTGACGGATCCAAGCACTTTTCCCATGGGATCTGGTCGTAAAATGAGAATTGAAGATGGCTCTAATTCACATAGGGAAAAAAGACCCCCCCCCCCCCCCCCCCCAAAAATAAAATAAAAAAAGAATCTTGATGTAGCATGTGAGGGGTCTATCTAGGGGTTTTTCATGATTCTGAATCCATTGCAAGCATTTGTTTTGCAAGAAAAACATTCTTTGGGCTCAAAATGGACCCCACAAAACTATGGTTTAGTATGGTTTAGTGATGAGTCATCACTTTTCACAGTTTTGTAGGGTCCACTTCATGCTGGAAGTGAACACATTAGCCTATTTTTGTTACATATTTCTCCCACTATGTTAACTACCAGTAAGACTCCCTAATCGGGAGATAAGTGACCGTTGGTCGCTTATCTCCACAAATAGGCCAAAAGTTTGTTTTACCAATTATTACACTCTATGTGAACATTTACATCAACAAATCCCAAGTACTGGTCTTTAGGGGTGCTGAGTGTGGCGCAACAGCGTGTCATGCATTTTCTGCAGGGCCTTGTCACACCTTTGCCCTGCTCATATCTCCGCATCAGTATGACATCACACTGCTGACATCAGTATGACATCACACCGTACACAAATGACCCTTATATAAGACCGGCATTATCTACCGACAGATTAGTAACAAGATGTCAAAATCGTTGAAGGTTGAATCTCCAGATATGGAGATAACCAACACATCCCTCCATATATGGAGATAACCGACGAATCTCACTAAGTCTGACCTCACAAGCCCCATATTTGGACACGAACAACATATAACTCCATATATAGAGACATAGCTGCTGACATCAGTATGACATCACACTGCTGACATCAGTATGACATCACACCGTACACAAATGACCCTTATATAAGACCGGCATTATCTACCGACAGATTAGTAACAAGATGTCAAAATCGTTCAAGGTTGAATCTCCAGATATGGAGATAACCAACACATCCCTCCATATATGGTGTGATGTCAGCAGTGTGATGTCATACTGATGCGGAGATATGAGCAGGGCAAAGGTGTGACGTGTGACCGACGGACGGACGGACGGCCGGTGGAGGTTTTGATACTAAACTGCGACCTGACGGTCACAATCAATACATCAATACAATAAGCAAGGTGATACATCAATACATCTACGGGAGCGTGTCGCTATTTCTACAAGTCATCTTTTCGACAACCAAACCAAACCAACCCTAACCTCCGTGGGGTGAGTAGCGAACCTGCCGACGCTCCACTGTTGAAATGATGGGCGTTCGAAAGAGGGAGATTTCCCCTACAAAACGTCAACACATCAAATGCATAGAAATATCAATCTAGAAAGGAATAACGCAGGTAGAAGGAGCACCTTATCAGTAAAAAGCTTTATATGAAACCTAACCTTATTTTAACACAAAAAATCACCTTTTAGCACAAAGCTTTGACTCTACCTCTGTGTTGTTTACATTGTTTAATTCATAAAGTATTCAGTCAATCAATCAAACCTCATTCCCCCAATATTTGGCTCAAACATGGGTGTAAAAAGGCATTCTACTAAACATGGAATGACCAAAAGCCATTCAAATCGGGGACTGCCCATAAGTCCGAAGGTTCATTAGTCCGAATTTAGTTAGTGTTACTGAGGATAAGGTTAGGGTTAGAGTTAGGCATAGCAATGCCATGGTACCATTCAAATCAATCAAAGACACTTAAACTATACTCTGGTGTGGGGAGCAACAAGGAGGGGGAAAACAAAACACATGCAAATTCAAAACAAAATACAAATACAAAACATGTCAAAATGGCTGCCAGAAAGCAACCACAAACCAAAAATAATGACTACGTCTTCAACCCAAGAACACAGAGACTGGAAGCCACACTATTAAAATGATGATACAAACATGATCAAAATACAACATTCAAGGTAATCAATGTAACGTGACTGAAAAGTAACATAAAGCAATAGAGGATCATAACAGCACGCTGCAGTCTGACATTACTGCCACTAGAGGGTGCTATCCTCCAGGGTCAAACGTTATTTTCCTCATAGAAATTCTGATCTTAGATGGCTTCATATAAGAACTGTTAAACTAATAAACTAATACACAAATCACCCAGACTGAACCAGCCTCCACAACAACAATACATTCTAGGTCATGACTGTGAGTAAAATGAACACTGCTTAGTGTCTGAATGTTGTATCATCCAAATGTTTACCATATTTCTAGATTTGATCAGATTAATGTTTAGACCAAATTATTTGTGTTCAGAATGAGTGGTTGTGAATAGAATACAAAAAATAATAAATCCCAAAAGAAAGCACATCCCAAACTTTAAATCAATGGAGGACAAAGTACTCACATTTCCACTTTTGTATTGGCACACACCAACAAAGAACGCTTACGGGTTTGGGCTATGAGCCTTCATCAGAGCATTTGGTTTACTCATGAGGTAGTTTCTGACAGATGGACCTTCTCTCTCCACTGAATCTTCACCTCCGTGTCTCCTGAAGTCACTGATGACCTTCTTCATCTGGACACAATAAAAAACATGTCACACAGAACTCCAACATAAAATGTGATTTGAATCAGTTATTAGTTATTGGCTCTTACCCAGGCTTAGGGTTAGGTTAATACATATATTTTAATGCAGTGCTATTAATTATTGGTTCTTACCCAGGTCTTCAACGAGATACGGGTCACACTTCTGCAGAGCATCGTAGAACGCTGCCATGGCTCTTCTTCCTTTTCGAGATACGGTGTCATGCAACTTTCTCACTTGAAGCACACTGGTCTTTTCTGCCGTGATGTCGCCATACGTCTGCTTTGTCAGAACGCGTTTGCCAAGGAGATCATCGAGGACACCCAGAACCTCTGTGACGCGCTGAATGAGCTCAGCCCTGTTCTTCTCCACAAAGACAACTTTCATTTCTGTTCAAATAAAAAAGCCAGATTATGTTATTTGAATTCTACTGTCTGGCCTCCAAAGGTAGAGGTGGTGAACTGCACTTAATTAAAGGTTTAATGGCCCTGATGACTGAGGGGTAAAACAACAGGACAATTGTTGTCAATGTCATTTTGTTGTAGTTCTTAGTTTGGTGTCAGGATCAATAAAGGCCAGAGAACAAGTTAAGATCTTACCTGTTGTCATGGTGATCTGAAGTTGTTCCACACCTGAGGCATTTAAGAGAAAAGTATATTTGTGATATTTGTTCATTTAATTATAACCCAGGGAAGTTGTAATGAAGTCCACTCAGATGTGTCATGCATCCTAAAGGTGTTACAGTAGCCTGGCATTGGAAGCCAGTAGGGTTGGGTTTACCAAGATCCATATTTACATTCATAGAAATAGAAATGTTTATTCTGCTGTTGCTGAAACACTGTGTATAAAGAACATCATATAAAAGTATCAAATATAAAAGTCATCAGTAGAATCTCACCAAGACGAGTTCTTTCAGCGATGGCGTCATCCCTCTCCTTCTTCATCATCCTCAGCTCTTCATCTCTCTTCTGCTGAGCTGTGAGATCATCTTTCTTCTGCTGATCTGTGAGAGAGATGAATTAAGGAAAAAATATAAATATTCAAATGAAAAAAAAGTGCCTCAAAATTGAACTTAACTCATGGGATGCCCACGAGGTGTCTACACGCCAATCTCTTTGATGTCTCTGGAGGCCCACGACGCGTTGACGTGTTTACTGTATTTACAGTATTAACTTTAAATCTCACCGTTAGATTGGGGCTACGCATGGATGTAGCCCATTAGCTGCTAGTCGCTTCGAGTCGACGCTGAGAGCATCGCGCGGCCGTTTTTCTCCATATACTCCAATGCATTTCCCCATCTTTAACGCCCTTTATCTCTGATGTTTGTTTTATGGCTAAAACTGTGGCGGGGTGCGGCAAAATGTCAGAATTTTGATCTGCAATGAACAGTTATGATCAACAATGGTCCATACAGAAAGTTACACAACAACATCCTGTCTGCGCTCATGTGACCAAGTGACGTCATGACGCATGCATTGACGCAGCAGGGCCGGATTCAATACAATGGTGGTGGGCCTGGGCAGCGAGAGGGGATAAATGGGGCAATCCAGGGGCACCCGAGTTAAGTGCCTGAGTAAATATGTAGTTGGTTAATAGTTACTTCCCAGCCCAGCTCAGGGCCATTTGTGTCCAGTGCTTCTGGAGCTTTGGGCCTAAGTGTTTGTGACCAGTGCTTCTGGAGCTTTGGGCCTAAGTGGGCATTGTGACCAGTGCTTCTGGAGCTTTGGGCCTAAGTGGGCATTGTGACCAGTGCTTCTGGAGCTTTGGGCCTAAGTGGGCATTGTGACCAGTGCTTCTGGAGCTTTGGGCCTAAGTGTTTGTGACCAGTGCTTCTGGAGCTTTGGGCCTAAGTGGGCGTTGTGACCAGTGCTTCTGGAGCTTTGGGCCTAAGTGTTTGTGACCAGTGCTTCTGGAGCTTTGGGCCTAAGTGGGCATTGGTCATTTTTCATTTTTGTACATTTGAAACGTGTTGGACCATAAAACCCAAAGCTGTGAAAAGGCACTCCAGATATTTTAACACGCACAGCTGGCCAGAAATTGGTGTGTGAGAGCCCAAACATGCTTACTCAAATATTCGTTATGTGAAAGTCCTATAATGTCTATGACACTCTTCTATGCCCATACATGGAGATCCGAGTCTGTAGAACCAGCCACACAGATATGGGCTGTCTTGGCCATCTGTCTTGGCCATATATGGATTCTGCTAGTGTGGTATGTGGCCGATGTGGCCTCTATATATGGGCAATTGGGCATTCCCATAGGAAGTCTTGTTAGATATGTGCTTAATATTGATGACATCAGGGAGCTCCATATATGGGCATAAAATGGGTTCTGTTAGTGTGACATCACAATGATGTCAGAGCAGCAAACCCATAGACCGTAAAAAAGCGTACACCTCCAGACGGACAGTCAGCATGTGCCGTTTCACATACTAAACTGTGATCTTCGGTCGCAATAATCGACCGGATGGCAGCCATTTCTTCCAAGATGACGATGCATTCAGCACATCTTTGCCTATAATTTATTAAGGCCAATCACAGCATCACCAAATAACACTCCCATAGTATGTTTTTAAACAATATCATTAAACAAGAAATCATTACATTAACACAAAAAACTCTCAAAGAGTAAAAAATCTGAGCATAATTGTCAAATTAATTTGTTAAATAATTAAAATAAGTTATTGATAAAACTAAAATAAAGTAGTGTTTATTCTGCTGTTAAGAAAATCATACCAGTAAGACTCCCTAATCGGGAGATAAGCAACCGTAGGTCGCTTATCTTCACAAATAGGGCAAAAATGTGTTTTTCCAAAATCTTCCTGATCCATGTTGATGACATGAGTGTAGACATACTGTGTAGTGATTTGCGTGATTTTAGGGCAAAATCTGTAGGAGCAGTGTCCAAAAAATGTGTTTTTAAAAATCGTCCTGAAGGTGGCGCTATATGGGACAGATTCATGTTGATGGGATGAGTGTAGACATACTGTGTAGCGATTTGCGTGATTTTAGGGCAAAAGCTGTAGGAGCAGTGTCCAAAAATGTGTTTTAAAAATCGGCCTGAAGGTGGCGCTAGAAGAGGGCCATGTGAGAAATGAGGGCTCGGGTCTCCCCGTTGCCTTGGCGGACGAATAGGTACCGGCCCCGGCTCTCCCGGACGCTCCTAGCCCGAGTTATGGCATTTTTTGTGAGCTGCAGTGGAGGGGGTCCTCCACTGGGGGCGCCACCACTTTTGCATCCGTTCTGGAGCACCAGGAGTGGGTGGTCCCCAGGAATTCTCCGTGAGCAGCCCCCTTGGGGTGGTCATTTGGTCATTTTTGCACATTTGGTCATTTTTTACACCTGGGGGTCCCCCAGGGACCTGAGGGTCCCTGGAGCTCCGGGGGTCCTTGGAGGTTGTAGTTTGGCAGGTAAGGAGTGTGTGTGCAAAATGTGGCATGGATGGGTGCAACGGTTGTGGAGATATGAGCAGGGCAAAAGTGTGACGTGTGACGTTTAACTCACGGACGGACATTATTTTACACCTGGGGGTCCCTGGAGCTCCGGGGGTCCTTGGAGGTTGTAGTTTGGCAGGTAAGGAGTGTGTGTGCAAAATTTGGCATGGATGGGGGCAACGGTTGTGGCGATATGAGCAGGGCAAAAGTGTGACGTGTGACTGACTGACTCACTCACTCACTCACTCACTCACTCACACACAGACAGCCGGTGGAGGTTTTGGTAGTAAATGCGACCTACGGTCGCAATAAAAGTATCAAATATAAACATCATCAGTAGAATCTCACCAAGAAGAGTTCTTTCAGCGATGGCGTCATCCCTCTCCTTCTTCATCATCCTCAGCTCTTCATCTCTCTTCTGCTGAGCTGTGAGATCATCTTTCTTCTGCTGATCTGTGAGAGAGATGAATTATGGAAAAATATAAATATTCAAATGAAGAAAAAGTGCCTCAAAATTGAACTTAACTCATGGGATGCCCATGAGGTGTCTACACGCCAATCTCTTTGATGTCTGTGGAGGCCCACGACGCGTTGACGTGTTTACTGTATTTACAGTATTAACTTTAAATCTCACCGTTAGATTGGGGCTACGCATGGATGTAGCCCATTAGCTGCTAGTCGCTTCGAGTCGACGCTGAGAGCATCACGCGGCCGTTTTTCTCCATATACTCCAATGCATTTCCCCATCTTTAACGCCCTTTATCTCTGATGTTTGTTTTATGGCTAAAACTGTGGCGGGGTGCGGCAAAATGTCAAAATTTTGATCGGCAATGAACAGTTATGATCAACACTGGTCCATACAGAAAGTTACACAACAACATCCTGTCTGCGCTCATGTGACCAAGTGACGTCATGACGCATGCATTGACGCAGCAGGGCCGGATTCAATACAATGGTGGTGGGCCTGGGCAGCGAGAGGGGATAAATGGGGAAATCCAGGGGCACCCGAATTAAAGGTGTATTCAGTGATAATGAAAGTGGCCGGGGGTCATCTTGTCCCTTACTGGCCTTACAGCGTGGAAATGTTTAGTTTTTTATAGATTTTTTACACCATTATAATGTTCTCGTTTTGATCACCAGTAAGACTCCCTAATCGGGAGATAAGCGACCGTAGGTCACTTATCTCCACAAATAGGGCAAAAATGTGTTTTGCCAAAATCTTCCTGATCCATGTTGATGACATGAGTGTAGACATACTGTGTAGTGATTTTCGTGATTTTAGGGCAAAATCTGTAGGAGCAGTGTCCAAAAATGTGTTTTTAAAAATCGGCCTGGAGGTGGCGCTATATGGGAGAGATTCATGTTGATGGGATGAGTGTAGACATACTGTGTACCGATTTGCGTGATTTTAGGGCAAAAATTGTAGGAGCAGTGTCCAAAAATGTGTTTTGCAAGAATCGGCCTCATGGTGGCGTTAGAAGAGGGCCATGTGAGAAATGAGGGGTGGGGTCTCCGCGCCGGCAAGGCGGACGAATAGGTACCGGCCCCGGCTGTCCCGGTCGCTCCTAACCGGAGATACGGCATTTTATGTGAGCTGCAGTGTAGGGGGTCCTCCACTGGGGGCGCCACCACTTTTGCATCCGTTCTGGAGCACCAGGAGTCGGTGGTCCCCGGGAATTCCCCGTGAGCAGCCCCGTTGGGGTGGTCATTTGGTCATTTTTTACATCTGGGGGTCCCCCAGGGACCTGGGGGTCCCTGGAGCTCCTTGGAGGTTGTAGTTTGGCAGGTAAGGAGTGTGTGTGCAAAATTTGGCATGGATCGGGGCAACAGTTGCGGAGATATGAGCAGGGCAAGAGTGTGACGTGTGAGGTGTGACAGACTGACTGACTGACTGACTGACTGACTGACTGACTGACTGACTGACTGACTGACGGACTTACACTTTGTGCAGGGTTTGATAGTAAATGCGACCTACGGTCGCAATTAGACCCAATCACTGAATATCGGTAGGCCTACGTCTCCAGCTTCAGGATATGTATGATACTGATTTACTACGAGACTGTGGCATTTTATGAGTTCAGTAGTTTACAATCTAGGCATTTAGCAGACTAACCGTAACCCTGGGCAGCGAGAGGGGATAAATGGGGCAATCCAGGGGCACCCGAGTTAAGTGCCTGTGTAAATATGTAGTTGGTTAATAGTTACTTCGCAGCCCTGCTCAGGGCCATTTGTGACCAGTGCTTCTGGAGCTTTGGGCCTAAGTGTTTGTGACCAGTGCTTCTGGAGCTTTGGGCCTAAGTGTTTGTGACCAGTGCTTCTGGAGCTTTGGGCCTAAGTGGGCATTGTGACCAGTGCTTCTGGAGCTTTGGGCCTAAGTGTTTGTGACCAGTGCTTCTGGAGCTTTGGGCCTAAGTGTTTGTGACCAGTGCTTCTGGAGCTTTGGGCCTAAGTGGGCATTGTGACCAGTGCTTCTGGAGCTTTGGGCCTAAGTGTTTGTGACCAGTGCTTCTGGAGCTTTGGGCCTAAGTGTTTGTGACCAGTGCTTCTGGAGCTTTGGGCCTAAGTGTTTGTGACCAGTGCTTCTGGAGCTTTGGGCCTAAGTGGGCATTGTGACCAGTGCTTCTGGAGCTTTGGGCCTATGTGGGCATTGGTCATTTTTCATTTTTGTACATTTGAAACGTGTTGGACCATAAAACCCAAAGCTGTGAAAAGGCACTCCAGATATTTTAACACGCACAGCTGGCCAGAAATTGGTGTGTGAGAGCCCAAACATGCTTACTCAAATATTCGTTATGTGAAAGTCCTATAATGTCTATGACACTCTTGTATGCCCATACATGGAGATCCCAGTCTGTAGAACCAGCCACACAGATATGGGCTGTCTTGGCCATCTGTCTTGGCCATATATGGATTCTGTTAGTGTGGTATGTGGCCGATTTGGCCTCTATATATGGGCATTCCCATAGGAAGTCTTGTTAGATATGTGCTTAATATTGATGACATCAGGGAGCTCCATATATGGGCATAAAAGGGGTTATGTTAGTGTGACATCACAATGATGTCAGAGCAGCAAACTCATAGACCGTAAAAAAGCGTACACCTCCAGACGGACAGTCAGCATGTGCCGTTTCACATACTAAACTGTTATCTTCGGTCGCAATAATCGACCGGATGGCAGCCATTTCTTCCAAGATGACGATGCATTTAGCACATCTTTTCCTATAATTTATTAAGGCCAATCACAGCATCACCAAATAACACTCCCATAGTATGTTTTTGAACAATATCATTAAACAAGAAATCATTACATTAACACAAAAAACTGTCAAAGAGTAAAAAATCTGAGCATAATTGTCAAATTAATTTGTTAAATAATTAAAATAAGTTATTGATAAAACTAAAATAAAGTAGTGTTTATTCTGCTGTTGCTGAATCACTGTGTATAAAGAAAATCATACCAGTAAGACTCCCTAATCCACAAATAGGGCAAAAATGTGTTTTTCCAAAATGTTCCTGATCCATGTTGATGACATGAGTGTAGACATACTGTGTAGTGATTTTCGTGATTTTAGGGCAAAATCTGTAGGAGCAGTGTCCAAAAATGTGTTTTTAAAAATCGTCCTGAAGTTGGCGCTATATGGGACAGATTCATGTTGATGGGATGAGTGTAGACATACTGTGTAGCGATTTGCGTGATTTTAGGGCAAAAACTGTAGGAGCAGTGTCCAAAAATGTGTTTTAAAAATCGGCCTGAAGGTGGCGCTAGAAGAGGGCCATGTGAGAAATGAGGGGTCGGGTCTCCGCGTTGCCTTGGCGGACAAATAGGTACCGGCCCCGGCTCTCCCGGACGCTGCTAGCCCGAGTTACGGCATATTATGTGAGCTGCAGTGGAGGGGGTCCTCCACTGGGGGTGCCACCACTTTTGCATCCGTTCTGGAGCACCAGGAGTGGGTGGTCCCCAGGAATTCCCCATGAGCAGCCCCGTTGGGGTGGTCATTTGGTCATTTTTGCACATTTGGTCATTTTTTACACCTGGGGGTCCCCCAGGGACCTGAGGATCCCTGGAGCTCCGGGGGTCCTTGGAGGTTGTAGTTTGGCAGGTAAGGAGTGTGTGTGCAAAATTTGGCATGGATGGGGGCAACGGTTGTGGCGATATGAGCAGGGCAAAAGTGTGACGTGTGACGTGTGACTGACTCACTCACTCACTCACGGACGGACGGACGGACGGACGGACGGACGGACAGACAGACAGCCGGTGGAGGTTTTGGTAGTAAATGCGACCTATGGTCGCAATAAAAGTATCAAATATAAACATCATCAGTAGAATCTCACCAAGAAGAGTTCTTTCAGCGATGGCGTCATCCCTCTCCTTCTTCATCATCCTCAGCTCTTCATCTCTCTTCTGCTGAGCTGTGAGATCATCTTTCTTCTGCTGATCTGTGAGAGAGATGAATTAAGGAAAAATATAAATATTCAAATGAAGAAAAAGTGCCTCAAAATTGAACTTAACTCATGGGATGCCCACGAGGTGTCTACACGCCAATCTCTTTGATGTCTCTGGAGGCCCACGACGCGTTGACGTGTTTACTGTATTTACAGTATTAACTTTAAATCTCACCGTTAGATTGGGGCTACGCATGGATGTAGCCCATTAGCTGCTAGTTGCTTCGAGTCGACGCTGAGAGCATCGCACGGCCGTTTTTCTCCATATACTCCAATGCATTTCCCCATCTTTAACGCCCTTTATCTCTGATGTTTGTTTTATGGCTAAAACTGTGGCGGGGTGCGGCAAAATGTCAAAATTTTGATCGGCAATGAACAGTTATGATCAACACTGGTCCATACAGAAAGTTACACAACAACATCCTGTCTGCGCTCAGGTGACCAAGTGACGTCATGACGCATGCATTGACGCAGCAGGGCCGAATTCAATACAATGGTGGTGGGCCTGGGCAGCGAGAGGGGATAAATGGGGCAATCCAGGGGCACCCGAATTAAAGGCGTATTCAGTGATAATGAAAGTGGCCGGGGGTCATCTTGTCCCTTACTGGCCTTACAGCGTGGAAATGTTTAGTTTTTTATAGATTTTTTACACCATTATAATGTTCTCGTTTTGATCATTAGACCCAATCACTGAATATCGGTAGGCCTACGTCTCCAGCTTCAGGATATGTATGATACTGATTTACTACGAGACTGTGGCATTTTATGAGTTCAGTAGTTTACAATCTAGGCATTTAGCAGACGTTCTTAATTCAGAGCGACTGTGGTTCTCAAAACTTTTATTTTGACCATCAAAACTAAACATCATAACATAACTATGGCCATACTCTACCCTGATTGGTCGAGAACTGGCTGGCCACCACTGAAAACAGAATCTAGCTATGCTCGTAACACAGGCCATGGTGGAAGTCCTTATATGGTCAGCACACATTCTAGCGAGGAGAATGAATGGAAAATGTACCAATTATATTTTTATTTGAATGAAATACAATCACTGAATATACCTTTAAGTGCCTGAGTAAATATGTAGTTGGTTAATAGTTACTTCGCAGCCCTGCTCTGGGCCATTTGTGACCAGTGCTTCTGGAGCTTTGGGCCTAAGTGTTTGTGACCAGTGCTTCTGGAGCTTTGGGCCTAAGTGTTTGTGACCAGTGCTTCTGGAGCTTTGGGCCTAAGTGGGCATTGTGACCAGTGCTTCTGGAGCTTTGGGCCTAAGTGGGCATTGTGACCAGTGCTTCTGGAGCTTTGGGCCTAAGTGGGCATTGTGACCAGTGCTTCTGGAGCTTTGGGCCTAAGTGGGCATTGTGACCAGTGCTTCTGGAGCTTTGGGCCTAAGTGTTTGTGACCAGTGCTTCTGGAGCTTTGGGCCTAAGTGGGCATTGTGACCAGTGCTTCTGGAGCTTTGGGCCTAAGTGTTTGTGACCAGTGCTTCTGGAGCTTTGGGCCTAAGTGTTTGTGACCAGTGCTTCTGGAGCTTTGGGCCTAAGTGGGCATTGGTCATTTTTCATTTTTGTACATTTGAAACGTGTTGGACCATAAAACCCAAAGCTGTGAAAAGGCACTCCAGATATTTTAACACGCACAGCTGGCCAGAAATTGGTGTGTGAGAGCCCAAACATGCTTACTCAAATATTTGTTATGTGAAAGTCCTATAATGTCTATGACACTCTTGTATGCCCATACATGGAGATCCCAGTCTGTAGAACCAGCCACACAGATATGGGCTGTCTTGGCCATCTGTCTTGGCCATATATGGATTCTGTTAGTGTGGTATGTGGCCAATGTGGCCTCTATATATGGGCATTCCCATAGGAAGTCTTGTTAGATATGTGCTTAATATTGATGACATCAGGGAGCTCCATATATGGGCATAAAAGGGGTTCTGTTAGTGTGACATCACAATGATGTCAGAGCAGCAAACCCATAGACCGTAAAAAAGCGTACACCTCCAGACGGACAGTCAGCATGTGCCGTTTCACATACTAAACTGTGATCTTCGGTCGCAATAATCGACCGGATGGCAGCCGTTTCTTCCAAGATGACGATGCATTTAGCACATCTTTGCCTATAATTTATTAAGGCCAATCACAGCATCACCAAATAACACTCCCATAGTATGTTTTTGAACAATACCATTAAACAAGAAATCATTACATTAACACACAAAACTTGCAAAGAGTAAAAAACTTGAGCATAATTGTCAAATGAATATGAAAAATAATTAAAATAAGTTATTGATAAAACTAAAATAAAGTAGTGTTTATTCTGCTGTTGCTGAATCGGTCTGTATAAACAACATCATATAAAAGTATCAAATATAAAAGTCATCAGTAGAATCTCACCAAGAAGAGTTCTTTCAGTGATGGCGTCATCCCTCTCCTTCTTCATCATCCTCAGCTCTTCATCTCTCTTCTGCTGAGCTGTGAGTTCATCTTTCTTCTGCTGATCTGTGAGAGAGATGAATTAAGGAAAAATATAAATATTCAAATGAAGAAAAAGTGCCTCAAAATTGAACTTAACTCATGGGATGCCCACGAGGTGTCTACACGCCAATCTCTTTGATGTCTCTGGAGGCCCACGACGCGTTGACGTGTTTACTGTATTTACAGTATTAACTTTAAATCTCACCGTTAGATTGGGGCTACGCATGGATGTAGCCAATTAGCTGCTAGTCGCTTCGAGTCGACGCTGAGAGCATCGCGCGGCCGTTTTTCTCCATATACTCCAATGCATTTCCCCATCTTTAACGCCCTTTATCTCTGATTCAGATTCAGATTCAGATTCAGATTTCTTTATTAACCATTGTGTAATACACATAGGAATTTGCTTTGGCATACTACATTTGTGTCCCAATTTGGCTGGGAGCCAGTCATTGGATTTTTATTCATTTTCATTTTTTCATTTCATTTGAACGCTGGGGATCATAGCTACAAAATGATATATTGGTTGTGGAGATTGACCCAACAGTTTTGAAGATATGGCTTATAGAATGATGCCATGCTGAAATACTACTTTTGAGATATTCAAGTTTTAAATAAATGTCTAACCTGCAAATGACCTGACGATCTCTCACATTAATTAAAAAAAGTCTTATTTACATGCAGAGTTAACTCTCCTACTGCCAGATTATGTATTTATTTATTGGGTCTGGCGCCATCAAAAAGCGGCTTACCTTTGCGACGTTATAGTAGATAGACAGACAGACATTTTTTTTTTTTTTATTTATTTTTTTGGTTGTGCAATAGTGCACTTTGGTCTGCCAGGCAGCAGAGGGCGGCGTCATGCGAGAATGAATGTGAATTGTCCTGCTATGTGTTGCCGTACATTCAGAGCAGTCACTGGCTACAGAGCCTCCGGGCCAGAGGAAATCAACAAGGAAGTGAATTGTTCTCCGTTGATCTAACGCATAATGGATTTTTTACACCATCACAGCGGAAAATGTGTTTACAGTAAACGGCCGCGCGACCCCTCATCAGCTTACAGTCATCAGACGAACGAACCGAACGAGCGCCGTATTGGCATCGAGGTTCTGTAAAAAATGGGGCGAGCGTTATCGTTCAAAGCGTGGGGAGAGTTAAGCTCTGGCGTTTAAGTGAAATGTAGCCTGAAATTTATGAAATGCTTTAGTGGCTTTATCACATTTTAGTGAAAAAAAAAAAAAAAAAGTATTTTCAGTCCCTGTCTAAAGCTGTACTTTCCGAGATGACTGGCTCTCAGTGAGATTGGGACACATTTTTGCATTCAAATCAATTTTTTTCACATATAACATAAACAAAAACAAAAAACAGACAAACACAAAAACACCGACAGAACGCAACACGTAGTCACCACAGCAGCCATGGGCGGCGCTCTGATGTTTGTTTTATGGCTAAAACTGTGGCGGGGTGCGGCAAAATGTCAAAATTTTGATCGGCAATGAACAGTTATGATCAACACTGGTCCATACAGAAAGTTACACAACAACATCCTGTCTGCGCTCATGTGACCAAGTGACGCCATGACGCATGCATTGACGCAGCAGGGCCGGATTCAATACAATGGTGGTGGGCCTGGGCAGCGAGAGGGGATAAATGGGGCAATCCAGGGGCACCCGAGTTAAGTGCCTGAGTAAATATGTAGTTGGTTAATAGTTACTTCGCAGCCCTGCTCTGGGCCATTTGTGACCAGTGCTTCTGGAGCTTTGGGCCTAAGTGTTTGTGACCAGTGCTTCTGGAGCTTTGGGCCTAAGTGTTTGTGACCAGTGCTTCTGGAGCTTTGGGCCTAAGTGTTTGTGACCAGTGCTTCTGGAGCTTTGGGCCTAAGTGTTTGTGACCAGTGCTTCTGGAGCTTTGGGCCTAAGTGGGCATTGTGACCAGTGCTTCTGGAGCTTTGGGCCTAAGTGTTTGTGACCAGTGCTTCTGGAGCTTTGGGCCTAAGTGGGCATTGTGACCAGTGCTTCTGGAGCTTTGGGCCTAAGTGGGCATTGTGACCAGTGCTTCTGGAGCTTTGGGCCTAAGTGGGCATTGTGACCAGTGCTTCTGGAGCTTTGGGCCTAAGTGGGCATTGTGACCAGTGCTTCTGGAGCTTTGGGCCTAAGTGTTTGTGACCAGTGCTTCTGGAGCTTTGGGCCTAAGTGTTTGTGACCAGTGCTTCTGGAGCTTTGGGTCTAAGTGGGCATTGTGACCAGTGCTTCTGGAGCTTTGGGCCTAAGTGGGCATTGGTCAGTTTTCATTTTTGTACATTTGAAACGTGTTGGACCATAAAACCCAAAGCTGTGAAAAGGCACTCCAGATATTTTAACACTGCACAGCTGGCCAGAAATTGGTGTGTGTACTCAAATATTCGTTATGTGAAAGTCCTATAATGTCTATGACACTCTTGTATGCCCATACATGGAGATCCCAGTCTGTAGAACCAGCCACACAGATATGGGCTGTCTTGGCCATCTGTCTTGGCCATACATGGATTCTGTTAGTGTGGTATGTGGCCGATGTGGCCTCTATATATGGGCATTCCCATAGGAAGTCTTGTTAGATATGTGCTTAATATTGATGACATCAGGGAGCTCCATATATGGGCATAAAAGGGGTTCTGTTAGTGTGACATCACAATGATGTCAGAGCAGCAAACCCATAGACCTTAAAAAAACGGACAGTCAGCATGTGCCGTTTCACATACTAAACTGTGATCTTCGGTCGCAATAATCGACCGGATGGCAGCCGTTTCTTCCAAGATGACGATGCATTTAGCACATCTTTGCCTATAATTTATTAAGGCCAATCACAGCATCACCAAATAACACTCCCATAGTATGTTTTTGAACAATACCATTAAACAAGAAATCATTACATTAACACAAAAAACTGGCAAAGAGTAAAAAATCTGAGCATAATTGTCAAATTAATTTGTTAAATAATTAAAATAAGTTATTGATAAAACTAAAATAAAGTAGTGTTTATTCTGCTGTTGCTGAATCACTGTGTATAAAGAAAATCATATAAAAGTATCAAATATAAAAGTCATCAGTAGAATCTCACCAAGACGAGTTCTTTCAGCGATGGCGTCATCCCTCTCCTTCATCATCCTCAGCTCTTCATCTTTCTTCTGCTGAGCTGTGAGATCATCTTTCTTCTGCTGATCTGTGAGATCATCTTTCTTCTGCTGAGCTGTGAGATCATCTTTCTTCTGCTGAGCTGTGAGATCATCTTTCTTCTGCTGAGCTGTGAGAGATGAATTAAGGAAAAGAATATATATAAATATTCAAATGAAGAAAAAGTGCCTCAAAATTGAACTTAACTCATTGGATGCCCACGAGGTGTCTACAAGCCAATCTCTTTGATGTCTCTGGAGGCCCACGACGCGTTGACGTGTTTACTGTATTTACAGTATTAACTTTAAATCTCACCGTTAGGTTGGGGCTACGCATGGATGTAGCCCATTAGCCGCTAGTCGATTCGAGTCGACGCTGAGAGCATCGCGCGGCCGTTTTTCTCCATATACTCCAATGCATTTCCCCATCTTTAACGCCCTTTATCTCTGATGTTTGTTTTATGGCTAAAACTGTGGCGGGGTGCGGCAAAATGTCAAAAATGTCATTTTGATCGGCAATGAACAGTTATGATCAACACTGGTCCATACAGAAAGTTACACAACAACATCCTTTCTGCGCTCATGTGACCAAGTGACGTCGTGACGCATGCATTGACACAGCAGGGCCGGATTCAATACAATGGTGGTGGGCCTGGGCAGCGAGAGGGGATAAATGGGGCAATCCAGGGGCACCCGAGTTAAGTGCCTGAGTAAATATGTAGTTGGTTAATAGTTACTTCGCAGCCCTGCTCAGGGCCATTTGTGACCAGTGCTTCTGGAGCTTTGGGCCTAAGTGTTTGTGACCAGTGCTTCTGGAGCTTTGGGCCTAAGTGTTTGTGACCAGTGCTTCTGGAGCTTTGGGCCTAAGTGTTTGTGACCAGTGCTTCTGGAGCTTTGGGCCTAAGTGTTTGTGACCAGTGCTTCTGGAGCTTTGGGCCTAAGTGGGCATTGTGACCAGTGCTTCTGGAGCTTTGGGCCTAAGTGGGCATTGTGACCAGTGCTTCTGGAGCTTTGGGCCTAAGTGTTTGTGACCAGTGCTTCTGGAGCTTTGGGCCTAAGTGGGCATTGTGACCAGTGCTTCTGGAGCTTTGGGCCTAAGTGGGCATTGGTAATTTTTCATTTTTGTACATTTGAAACGTGTTGGACCATAAAACCCAAAGCTGTGAAAAGGCACTCCAGATATTTTAACACTGCACAGCTGGCCAGAAATTGGTGTGTGAGAGCCCAAACATGCTTACTCAATTATTCGTTATGTGAAAGTCCTATAATGTCTATGACACTCTTTTATGCCCATACATAGAGATCCCAGTCTGTAGAACCAGCCACACAGATATGGGCTGTCTTGGCCATCTGTCTTGGCCATGTATGGATTCTGTTAGTGTGGTATGTGGCCGATGTGGCCCCTATATATGGGCATTCCCATAGGAAGTCCTGTTAGATATGTGCTTAATATTGATGACATCAGGGAACTCCATATAATTATGGGCAAAGGGGTTCTGTTAGTGTGACATCACAATGATGTCAGAGCAGCAAACCCATAGACCTTAAAAAAACAGCATGTGCCGTTTCACATACTAAACTGTGATCTTCGGTCGCAATAATCGATAATCGATGGCAGCCATTTCTTCCAAGATGACAATGCATTTAGCACATCTTTGCCTATAATTTATTAAGGCCAATCACAGCATCACCAAATAACACTCCCATAGTATGTTTTTGAACAATACCATTAAACAAGAAATCATTACATTAACACAAAAAACTGTCAGAGTAAAAAATATGAGCATAATTGTCAAATTAATTTGTTAAATAATTAAAATAAGTTATTGATAAAACTAAAATAAAGTAGTGTTTATTCTGCTGTTGCTGAATCACTGTGTATAAAGAAAATCATATAAAAGTATCAAATATAAACATCATCAGTAGAATCTCACCAAGACGAGTTCTTTCAGTGATGGCGTCATCCCTCTCCTTCATCATCCTCAGCTCTTCATCTCTCTTCTGCTGAGCTGTGAGATCATCTTTCTTCTGCTGAGCTGTGAGATCATCTTTCTTCTGCTGAGCTGTGAGATCATCTTTCTTCTGCTGAGCTGTGAGATCATCTTTCTTCTGCTGAGCTGTGAGATCATCTTTCTTCTGCCGAGCTGTGAGATCGTCTACTGGGTTGCTTTGTCCCATCAGAACTAGAGGACCACCTGAGGAAGAAGAGAAGTGTCATTGTTATTTCAGCTCACATCCTGGCAAAGTCCATTCCCTTGAGCAAATAGCTTAATATAACATTTAAATTAAAACTGTGTATAAAATAACTCCAACCCGAAGCCATAATCACAACAAGCCTTGCTGTATCAGTGTGTCTGTGTGCTGCTGCAGCCCAGCCTGCACGCTTGGCTCAAAACCAAGCTCAGCGTGTAAACGGTTGTATTTTGCGCATTTGTGGTGCCCCCAATGGATCAAAATGGAAATGCTTTCGGGGATTTGTTGAGTATACAACCCTTGACATGCAATTTAAATTTGGTGTTGACTGGGCGTTTTGTTTGTAATTTTTCTGAAATAGGCCCCTCCCTCTAACTTTGGAAGCTTATTATGGATCAAAATGTTGCGTACCAAAATATGTAGGAAAAGGAGCAAAAAGTGTGTTTTAAAGAAAATTCCAATTGGCAGAAAATCGATCCAGACGCAAATGAGATGCATCACAACCCAAGGAATCCAGAGAAAATAAAAATACCTGAATGTGAGTTTTTGCCAAGCCCCATACAGAACCTCACCCTCCACTGGCCATTCTGTTGTTCGCTCCGTGGTGAGGTCCTGTGAACCTGTCTGGCAGTTGGAGAGGACTTCTTTTCGCCACAACGTATCCAAAAAAGAAGGGTTGTTCCTCGCTCCCAGAGTATGATATTCCTTTCCACAGGTACATAAAAAGTATACGTCGGAGTTGGTAAAACAGTTCGCTTATTTAGTCTCATTCAGTGAACTGTACCGTCGTGAAACTGGACCTTTTCCTATGCAAACTTCTAATAAAGTCTTCAATCAATCAATCAATTCAACCCAGAAATCCCCCCAGTGGCAGGTGCCAGTACTGCTCCCTTCACATTGTAGAACAATTGGGAGCAGTACAGGCAACTGCCACTGGGGGAGTTCTGGGTTGAATGGAAAATATGGCACAGGCTGATTAAATGCGATTTAAACAGTTTTCCCACCGTAAACTTTTCATGTGCCGGTGTTCGGAAAATCATATATATACTCTGGGAGTGTGGAACTACCCTTACCTCATCATATATATACTCTGGGAGTGTGGAACTACCCTTACCTTCTGGAAGGTACAGACCTCTGCATGGAGCTGACGTCAGATCGCCAGCAGAGGGTGAGGTTCTATATGCGCTAGTTTTTGTCCTGTTAGGGCAACCACACTAATGATCTCATTCATTATAACACAGAATAGAAGCAGTGTTCTTCCGAGCAAAGGTCTCCACCAGGTCAGGTATGTTATTGTGGCCTGCTGGTGGCGCTATTATAGGTCGAAGTGAAAAGGGTGCCATATGCATTGTTTGGCCTTTCAAGGCGATCGGGCGCTGCATGCATGATTTGAGGCATTTTGTTCCAAATCCTACAAACTTTGGAAGCCAATGTTAGCCAATTAGGTTGGAATATGAAATATCGGAAAGATCCGCCTTGATCACATGACTATAGAGATACTCTATACTGACTTGAGTTATAACTTATGATGGCATCCAGGGAGTGTGTGCAGAGTTTGCCACCCAGGTGGAAGAACGCATTGCTGCATGTCTGGCCGACATCTCACAGTGGATGTCAGCCCACCACCTCAAGCTGAACCAGACATCTCACAGTGGATGTCAGCCTACCACCTCAAGCTGAACCAGACATCTCACAGTGGATGTCAGCCCACCACCTCAAGCTGAACCCGGACAAGACGGAGCTTCTCTTCTTCCCAGCTAAGTCTTGCCCCATGCAAGATCTCACTATTTCCATAGATAATGCATTTGTGACTTCAGTTCCTACTGCTAGAAACCTTGGTGTGGTCCTGGACAGCCAGCTATCATTCAAGGCACACATTGCATCAGTCACCCGGTCATGTAGGTTCACACTCTTTAACATCCGTAAAATCAGACCCTTCCTCACCCAGGAGGCAGCCCAGCTCCTCATCCAGACATCTGTCATATCAAAGCTTGACTATTGTAACTCTCTCCTCACTGGTCTCCCGGCATGTGCACTTAAACCTCTCCAACTGATCCAAAATGCCGCGGCACGACTGGTCTTCAACCAGCCTAAGTTCTCACATGTCTCTCCCCTTCTCCGCAGCCTCCACTGGCTCCCGGTTGCGGCCCGCACTGAATACAAAACACTGATGCTGACCTTCAAAGCAGCCAAAGGTATGGCTCCTCCATACCTCCAAAACCTGATCAACCCCTACACCCCCACCCGTTCACTTAGATCAGCCAACACAGGGATGCTGACAGAACCCTCGCTAAAAACTCCAGGGCAAAAATCCACTCGTCCGAGACAGTTCGCCCTCCTGGCCCCCAAGTTGTGGAATAAACTCCCTGTCGCACTTAGAACAACGGACTCACTCGCTAGCTTTCGCCGTGGACTGAAGACTCACCTTTTCAGACTCCACCTAAACCCTTAGCACTACAGAAAAAATCAATGAACACATGAAGCTAGTTAGCATTTGTTTTTTAGGTTTTTAGAACTTTGATTATATTGTGTTTTTTCTAGATAGATAGCCATTTGCATTTGTTATATTGTTGATGATGTACTGACATATTGTCTTGTTTATTATTGTGATGTTATCTGCTTATTGTAAGTCGCTTTTCTGCTAAATGCCTAAACTGTAAACTGGAACAACGACCCAGGGCCTCTCCCCATACACCACCATTGTAACTTCAACCTCCATTAACCATGATAGATTCATTATGAATGAATGAATGAATACATACTCCTCCCGCGGGGGAAATTCAGATATCGCAGCCCAACCCAGCTGCTTTTTATTATAAACACACGTTATTTTTTCTGGTGACTCAAACTACCCTCCTAATACGAACGTGAGCAGGCCGTGTTTTCAATATGTTTTTTTCATAAATGTTTAAAGACCCAGTGAAATGAAAAATATGTTTTTCACACTTTTAGAGCTTATTCACACTTTTAGAGCTTATCCGCAGTGCCGGATTTATATGACATGAGGCCCCTGGGCAAGGGGAAATAAAGAGGCCCTTGTGCGCGCGCGAAGTACCGCGCACGTACAGCGCACGTGAAGTACCGGATACATAGAGTGGGCGGGCTTTAGAATGCAGTAAGCTTTCAGAGCAGCTACATGCACAATACTTTAAAATGTCATCATTAACTCATTCAGGGTCTTTTCAAAATGGCTTCCAAAAGTTCCACACCGCCTCCCTCTCCATAGACTTCCATGTAATTCATAGTGCACGGATCATGCACTGTTCACAGCTTTCAAACAAAAAAATCCAAATGGAAATCCGTTCAGGCATTCATGAGCTAGCAGCCATTATGTTTTCTTGAAATGTAAACAAACATGGCTGCCATGTTTGAAAGATGGGGTTGGTATGGGGGTTAGAAAATGAACACTTTTTGTGTATTTTACCAGGGGGTCTAATGAAGTACTGTCAACCTCCTGAAAACCAGAAAAAAGTACAAAACTATGGCACCACCTCTTTAACTCACCTGGCATGTTTTGTTCCATACAGTATGGTTTCAGAGAGCATAGTGAATATTAAATGTTGCCCCAAAGTCTTGTGTTTAACTTTATATTCCATAATGTCTGACCTGCTGTTTTTATGATAATATATACTGTATGTTTTTAACTCGTTTTGGCTTGATGAAGCCGTCTTGATTCTGTGTTCTGTCAGCAGCATTAAGGGGCCCAGTAGAGCTTCCTGTCATATCGGTGGACATTTCAAAACAAGAGTTATTTTATTGGATATTTGTAATGTGATCATTCAACACATGTTTTATTTTGAAATCGCAGCAGCCTACTACAGGAACTAGAAGCAGCAGCCACCGTCTGTATTCTTTATTATTTTATTTTACCGACAGCACGGGTCGTCCTGACTCGGCCACTGGGCCTCAAATGACTCTCGGCCCCAACGAATAGCATTGTCTGCGTCCCCCTGGTTACAACTCTGTTAACCCTGACCCTAACCCTAACCCTGACCCTGACCCTGACCCTGACCCTAACCCTAACCCTAACCCTAACCCAACGAATAGCATTGTCTGCGCCCCCCTGGTTACGCCTCTGTCCCAACGAATAGCGTTGTCTGGGCCCCCCTGGTTACGCCTCTGTCCCAACGAATAGCGTTGTCTGGGCCCCCCTGGTTACAACTCTGTCCCAACGAATAGCGTTGTCTGGGCCCCCCTGGTTACGCCTCTGTCCCAACGAATAGCGTTGTCTGGGCCCCCCTGGTTACGCCTCTGTCCCAACGAATAGCATTGTCTGCGTCCCCCTGGTTACAACTCTGTTAACCCTGACCCTAACCCTAACCCAACGAATAGCATTGTCTGCGTCCTCCTGGTTACAACTCTGTTAACCCTGACCCTAACCCTAACCCTAACCCAACGAATAGCATTGTCTGCGTCCCCCTGGTTACGCCTCTGTCCCAACGAATAGCGTTGTCTGGGCCCCCCTGGTTACGCCTCTGTCCCAACGAATAGCGTTGTCTGGGCCCCCCTGGTTACAACTCTGTCCCAACGAATAGCGTTGTCTGGGCCCCCCTGGTTACGCCTCTGTCCCAACGAATAGCATTGTCTGGGCCCCCCTGGTTACAACTCTGTCCCAACGAATAGCGTTGTCTGGGCCCCCCTGGTTACGCCTCTGTCCCAACGAATAGCATTGTCTGGGCCCCCCTGGTTACAACTCTGTCCCAACGAATAGCGTTGTCTGGGCCCCCCTGGTTACGCCTCTGTCCCAACGAATAGCGTTGTCTGAGCCCCCCTGGTTACGCCTCTGTCCCAACGAATAGCATTGTCTGGGCCCCCCTGGTTACGCCTCTGTCCCAACGAATAGCGTTGTCTGAGCCCCCCTGGTTACGCCTCTGTCCCAACGAATAGCATTGTCTGGGCCCCCCTGGTTACGCCTCTGTCCCAACGAATAGCGTTGTCTGAGCCCCCCTGGTTACGCCTCTGTCCCAACGAATAGCGTTGTCTGGGCCCCCCTGGTTACAACTCTGTCCCAACGAATAGCGTTGTCTGAGCCCCCCTGGTTACGCCTCTGTCCCAACGAATAGCGTTGTCTGGGCCCCCCTGGTTACGCCTCTGTCCCAACGAATAGCGTTGTCTGGGCCCCCCTGGTTACAACTCTGTCCCAACGAATAGCGTTGTCTGGGCCCCCCTGGTTACGCCTCTGTCCCAACGAATAGCGTTGTCTGCGTCCCCCTGGTTACAACTCTGTCCCAACGAATAGCGTTGTCTGGGCCCCCCTGGTTACAACTCTGTCCCAACGAATAGCGTTGTCTGGGCCCCCCTGGTTACGCCTCTGTCCCAACGAATAGCGTTGTCTGGGCCCCCCTGGTTACAACTCTGTCCCAACGAATAGCGTTGTCTGGGCCCCCCTGGTTACAACTCTGTCCCAACGAATAGCGTTGTCTGGGCCCCCCTGGTTACAACTCTGTCCCAACGAATAGCATTGTCTGGGCCCCCCTGGTTACGCCTCTGTCCCAACGAATAGCGTTGTCTGGGCCCCCCTGGTTACAACTCTGTCCCAACGAATAGCGTTGTCTGGGCCCCCCTGGTTACGCCTCTGTCCCAACGAATAGCATTGTCTGGGCCCCCCTGGTTACAACTCTGTCCCAACGAATAGCGTTGTCTGGGCCCCCCTGGTTACAACTCTGTCCCAACGAATAGCGTTGTCTGGGCCCCCCTGGTTACAACTCTGTCCCAACGAATAGCGTTGTCTGGGCCCCCCTGGTTACAACTCTGTCCCAACGAATAGCGTTGTCTGGGCCCCCCTGGTTACGCCTCTGTCCCAACGAATAGCGTTGTCTGGGCCCCCCTGGTTACGCCTCTGTCCCAACGAATAGCATTGTCTGGGCCCCGCTGGTTACGCCTCTGTCCGCGACCCACAGTTTGTGAACCAGTGCTCTTTATCGTTGCTGTAGAAACCTCCATGTTTCTGCTTTTCAACTTTTATTTGGTTTGTTTTGTAAATAAATTGCCGACTTCATCGTATGAGTGAATGTATAGCAGATCTACAAGCTCAACATTTGTCACATTATGATGCATTACAAGCTTATAGATCTGTCATTTTGGCTATGATTGTGTGTGTGCGTGTGATTTCTGGAGGTTAATATAACATTTTAATTAAACTACCAACATGTAGAAGCGCTTTGTGTGTTTGTTATTATATGACCTGAATATAATCAATACTTAGCAGTATGAATTCACAGTATTATGAAGTTCAATATGGTTTTAATTTAATCTGTTTGTCTCCTTTCAGACTTACCAAGACGACCAGCTGAATCCATTCTGTCAGTCTTCTCCCGTGCTGTCTCCCGTGTGAGGTACCGTTCAGGATCTAGGGTTAGGGTTAGGGTTAGGGTTAGGGTTAAGGTGCTGTCTCCTGTCTGAGGTACCGTTCAGGATCTAGTTTACCAACATAAACACAGTTATTAGTATTGTGTTAATAACTCATCATTACACTGACATGTTACACTGATATTATAATTATAATTACCGGTATATGTTATAATATTTAGCTACACAAATAGAGTTATAAGTAGTAATTATAATTATTGAACGATACATTTAACATCAGCATCAGTCTTCACACTGGGCTCCTTTATTATAAAACATATTGTCATATCAAACTCAGCAAAGCATGAATTTGTAAGATTTACGATTAACATTCTATTAAAGGGGACATAATTTGTGTGTGTGTGTGTGTGTGTGTGTGTGTGTGTGTGCGTGCGTGCGCGCGTGCGTGTGTGCGTGCGTGCGTGCGATCATTGTCTTCCAGACCACTCAGGAATCAGATTAATTCTGTAATTCAATAATAATCATCTGATTCATTGATTTAACCTACAGCTGGTATTTACATGTGATCTATATGTGTATGACTATGTTGTTCAAATGGAAATGCATGAGGATGAAATCTGATCTAATCTCAAACTATTCTGAAATATTGAACCTAAACTTCACACTCTATGTGACAGTGGGGTGCGTGCGTGCGTGCGTGCGTGCGTGCGTGCGTGCGTGCGTGCGACTGCGACTGCCTAATCTAAAGTTCTAACACATTTTCAATGAAAAGGTTCTGATTCGTCCCTGAGTTTCCAATGTGGTGTTTTTACACAGAATGCAATAAGAAGTATTCAGTGGTAAGAACCATTCAGTCTGGGTTCTGATAGTGTGATTAAAAAGGATTTGATACTTACACACTAGTTCATGTTGAAATTCATGTTGATGAGAGAGAGAGAGAGAGGGAGAGAGGGAGAGGAGAGGAGAGGAGAGAATTTACAGTTAGAGAACATTGCATTGTATAATATATTGAAAGAATATTTACAGTGATGTAATGGCAATAAACAGTAGACATAGATTAAACCCTTTTGCATAGATGGAAAACAATTATCTTACATTATGACATTATAATAATAGCTGATCTACAAGCTCACCATGTATCGTGAGCTTGTAGATCAGCTATTTTCAGTGAATCTTTCCCCAGAATAAGGGTTCAAGTGGTTCATGTAAAAAGCATGAGGATGAAATCTGATCTGAAATATTGAACCTAAACTTCACACTCTATGTGACAGTGATGTGTGTGTGTGTGTGTGTGTGTGTGTGTGTGCGTGCGTGTGTGCGTGCGTGCGTGCGACTGCCTAATCTAGAGTAGAACATATTTTCAATGAAAAGGTTCTGATTCGTCCCTGAGTTTCCAATGTGGTGTTTTTACACAGAATGCAATAAGAAGTATTCAGTGGTAAGAACCATTCAGTCTGGGTTCCGATAGTGTGATTAAAAAGGATTTGATACTTACAGTCTAGTTCATGTTGAATTTCATGTTGATGATTCAGAGAGAGAGAGAGAGAGAGGGGGGGAGAGAGAGAGAGAGAGAGAGAGAGAGGGGGGGGGGGGGGGGGGAGAGAGAGGGGGAGAGAGAGAGAGAGAGAGAGAGAGAGAGAGAGAGAGAGAGAGAGCGGGGGAGGAGAGGAGAGGAGAGGAGAGGGGGAGAGAATTTACAGTTAGAAAACATAGAATTTTACAATATATAGACAGAATATTTACAGTGATGTAATGGCCATAAACAGTAGAAATAGATTATACCTTTTGCATAGATGGATCTTAAATTATTCAATTATTACGTGTGTGCGCGTGTGTGCGTGTATGCGTGCGCTTGCCTTTACAAGTAAAGGTGCTACACCTGGTGGCAGAGAAGGGAACTGCCTAATCTAGAGTTCTAACACATTTTCAATGAAAAGGTTCTGATTCGTCCCTGAGTTTCCAATGTGGTGTTTTTACACAGAATGCAATAAGAAGTATTCAGTGGTAAGAACCATTCAGTCTGGGTTCTGATAGTGTGATTAAAAAGGATTTGATACTTACAGGCTAGTTCATGTTGAAATTCATGTTGATGATTCAGAGAGAGAGAGAGAGAGAGAGAGAGAGAGAGAGAGATAGAGAGAGAGAGGGGGAGAGGAGAGGAGAGGAGAGGAGAGGAGAGGAGAGGAGAGGAGAGGAGAGGAGAGGCGAGGCGAGAGTGGGGGAGAGGAGAGGAGAGGAGAGGAGAGAGCGGGGGAGAGGAGAGGAGAGAATTTACAGTTAGAAAACATTGAATTGTATAATATATTGATAGAATATTTACAGTGATGTAATGGCCATAAATAGTAGAAATAGATTAAACCCTTTTGCATAGATGGAAAACAAAATTATCTTAAATTATTACATTATTATAATAGCTGATCTACAAGCTCACCATGTATCGCGGCACGTCGTGAGCTTATAGATCAGCTATTTTCAGTGAATCTTTCCCCAGAATATATGCTATAGCCGGGGAGCCACAGGCCCAAAAGCTCAAAGAATAGGGTTTTACCTGTGACATCATGACATAATTTATTTTTGTTTTTTCTATTCATTTGGTCATTAAGGTACACAGAATGAGAGGCCTGCTCTGCCGGAAACTCTGCAAAAAAAGTTATGGCCATTTGTATATTCACTCCATCGACTTCAATATACAGGAAAGAAACACACCAAAAGAATATGCTTTAAGTAGCATGTGAGGGGTCAAACTAGGGGTTCTTGATGATTCTGAATCCATTGCAAGCATTTGTTTTGCATGAAAAACATTCCTTGGCCTAGAAAACAGACCAAAATAACGGTGAAAAGTGATGACCCATCACTTTGTAATTATTACTACTTAATTTATTTTATTTTATTCATGGAATTTCTTAGATGTATTTGTTTTAAAATTATTCATCATTGTTTGGGGAACAGTAAACAGTATCATTTTAATTATGTGTTTATAATGAACATAAAGAGTCAGATTACTGTAAATATTACATGGAAACCAGTGGTAGAAGATTTTAATTCAATAATTAATTAATTTGTATATTTAATTAATGTATTAATTCATTCATAAGCAACAATACCACAGAAGTATGTGTGGCAAGTAAAGTATCTGTGTTCATACTGTATAAACTAAAACCGTACTCAAGTAAAGTAGTTGAATAAATGTATTTGTGTCCCAATCTCACTGGCGGCTAGTCATTGGATTTTTATTCATTTTCATTTTTTCATTTCATTTGAAAGCTGGGGATCATAGCTACAAAATGATATATTGGTTGTGGAGATTGACCCAACAGTTTTGAAGATATGGCTTATAGAATGATGCCATGCTAAAATACTACTTCTGAGATATTTACCTTTTAAATATAATTCTAACCTGCAATGACGTGACTCCGCCACATGGGGAAGTAGAGAGGCACAATTCAATTCAAAAAGCTTTATTGGCATGAGAACACAAACGTTTACATACACTCTAACTTAGAGAACTTGGCTATTTACTTTAGTAAATCCAATTTCCAATACTTTTACTTCTACTCCACTACATCTCGGTTCCAAATATTGTACTTTTACTCCACTACAATTTTTGAAAACTTTAGTTACTAATTACTTTGCAGATATAAATTATAATATTATAAAACATGCACGGACCACTTTAGCCCTATTTTATACCTTGGTAATTAGAAAATAGCAGATCTACAAGCTCAAAACGCGTTGCGATGCGACGCGTTGTGAGCATGTAGATCGGCTATTTTTTCCACCACTGGTATATCAATAAACGAGGCATTCTATCCTCGGTATTAAAACTACTATTCTATCTCTCTCATAATGCCCAAATGTAATCCTTTGTTCCTTGTACTGTGTGAATTATTTCGTAACTGTAGCCCTTTGTAGCCAAATGTGGTAATATCGGAACTCCATTACTTAGCGATGCAAACCACAGTATTTATCCCGTTCATTCAATGCCACGTGTGTTCCAAATGAACAATTATTAACCACGTAATGTTGTTATACATCTAACATCTAACAATAGATAACTGTAGCTATGACCGGAAGTGACACAACATTCTATAGGGCACCCAGTCCCACGTTGCTCTGTGGGAATGCGCTTCTATATACGTGTGCAACACCAGAACTCGTGCCCTATCGAAATTGGTCATCTAACTAAGCTAACTCAGTGCTTTATGTTACATGAGTGTTTGTGTAACTTCAGTGTTACGTTCCACGTAGTTTTGTCTGGGATTTTTGTGTCTTCCTCCCCTCCTGTCTCCTTCCCTCTCATACTCGCAGGTCTGAGATCACCACTCACCTCAGCTGTCAATCACCATTACCTGGTCCCACCCTCATCCAATCACCACCACCTGCTGCCTATAAAAGGCTGAGCTCCACCTCAGCTCAGTCTCTCCCAAACATTTCACCTGCCCTGTAGTCTTGTGTTTTGTTGTAGCCCTGTCATTTAGTGTTGTTTTTGTAATCGATTCCCAGAGCAAACTTTTAGACATTTTGTTATTTCACCTACTTATGTAAATTCTGTGCTATATGCTGCTGCCTTTGGACAGGGAAAGACAGAGGCCTCTATACACAGGCACCACGTAGGTTGAACTTTGTTATGCACACTAGGTAAGGGGTTGTTGCCACTTATGTATTTTTGAACTGGAGTTTGGTTAGAGTAGTTAGGTAGGCAGGCTTTTGTTTTACTAGACTAATTAATTGATTGTTAGATAGTTAGCTTGTCTTTGTTTTACTTAGCTGCTTCGTTTGTTATTTTGGCAACACCCATGTCCCTAGGTAGTGGCTTGCTGTTTCTTTATGGTATGTTTGTGCATACATTTCTGAACAACTGTAAATACTTGTAATTAACCTTAAGATAAGAGTAAAAGCACCTCGCACCTTTTGCTCCAAACCTGTGTGGTCTCCCTTATTTGCACCATACTGCTCAACATCCTGGTTTTCAATCTTTAAAATGTTTATGTTACAACCTTAAACCTCTTGACCATTTTGGGTTCGTAACATTCAGTCAGAAGGATAATCTGACCTGATAATAAAACACAATCTACAGGCTTAACCGCCTCGCGTTGTGAGCTTGTAGAAGAGCAACAGAGTTGGGTCACGTTTTATTTGTTTATACGATGCCTGCATTAGCCTGCAGCTAGCGCTAGCTAACGCTAGCTAGCGTTAGCTGTTAGCCACTCATAGCCATTCATCCAGAATGGTCTACTCTAAAGTCAACTTTCCGACGGCGAGTGAACGATTGCATTCCATCCATGTTTTCTTGGCTGTCAATTTATTGTCCAAAAAAACAAACGCTCTGAACGTTAGAACTAGATAGTTTACGACGACACTGATCTATTCAATGCTAAGCTAACTCAGTGACAAAGGAAGCTTCACGGAAGCTTCACGGAAGACAAACACATACGTCACAGACGCCTCCAGGCAGGAACGGATCATTTTCACCCGCGTAGAAGAAGAAACAGCGGAAGTGAACGACGGAAGAATAATAAATAAAATAATACACTAAATCATTATAACAACATTACGTGGTTAATAATTGTTCATTTGGAACACACGTGGCATTAAATTAATGGGATAAATACTGTGGGTTGCATCGCTAAGTAATGGAGTCCCGATATTACCGCATTTGGCTACAAACGGCTAACAAAGGCTGGCTAGTTAGCATTTTAGCTAATATCAACTGGGAGGACTAACAGAATGGGAAAGTCCTGATCTGGCGAAGCCCGAACTGGCGAACAGGGGAAATGTCCCCTACCGTAGCGATCTGGCGAATCGTTTTATTGTCTTAAACATGGCTCTGTTTTAAGGCATTTTTCGTAGTTATTGAGTGCTTGCGCATTGGTCTCGCTCGATTGTCCAGTCCACGACACTGCAAGCGGCGCGAAGGCCAGCGGACCTTGGTCCTGCTCTTCGCCCCCGAGCGCCGCAGGCGCGAGTGGCCGCGAAGAGCGGGCCAGGGCCCGCGCCGCGCGAGTTACGAAGCCGTGGTGAATGCAATCGTTATATTACGGCCTGGGCAAGCGCACGATAAACGCCCTGTCCAGAAGGATTAAACGAAAAAGACGAAAAATATGCAGAAGGTTTTTTTTCCCCTTTTTCTTTCGCCAGATCGCTACGGTAGGGGACATTTCCCCTGTTCGCCAGTTCGGGCTTCGCCAAAAAGGTACGTGCCCAACAGAATTATGTACCGATCTCTCACATTAATTTAAAAAAGTCTTATTTACATGCAGAGTTAAGCTCTGGCGTTTAAGTGAAATGTAGCCTAGATATTATGAGATGCTGTTGTGGCACGTACCTTTTTGGCAAAAAACGTCATATAGGCTGTAGGGAATAATGACACTTCCCGAGATGACTGGCTCTTGGCCAAATTGGGACACATTTAGTTACTTTCCCCCACACAGATGAACATGATCACATGGTTGTACATGTGAAGGTTCATCATTCACTGACACAGGAGATCACTTACATGTTCCTAGTACCACAGCCGCCTCCGTCTGCTGGTCTCCATGTTGGACCTGACAGATGTAAACTCCACCATCCTGTTGTTCACCTCTGAAGTCTCTCAGTGTCAGAGACACGTTGCCGTTCTGCAGCTCTTTGGTGTTCAGAGTCAGTCTGTCCTCCCAGCCCCTCCCCTTTATCTCCTGACCATTCTGATAAATGTAAATACACTCTGACAGAACTGTACGATGGCGGTTATTGGCCCTAAACCACCTGATTGTCATGGAAACAGCGCTGGTCTCAGGGGAGAGGTCACAGCGGAGGATGACAGGTTTACCCTCTTTACCATCAACATAGTTTTCAGTGATGAGTTTAAAGCCACCTGTTGGAGTAAAGGAAATGACAACAATAAATATAATAACAATTACACTTCAGTTCAACTAGTCATGTGACCAACTTTAAACCATGCATTTCTCAGGTTCTATTTCTATTATAATATAACTGTCTCTGATTGGTGGAAACCTCAAATGTATGATTCAAATTCAAAACAGGTTTTGTGTGTGTGTGTGTGTGTGTGTGTGTGTGTGTGTGTGTGTGTGTGTGTGTGTGTGTGTGTGTGTGTGTGTGTGTGTGTGTGTGTGTGTGTGTGTGTGTGTGTGTGTCTCTCTCTCTCTCTCTCTCTCTTTGAACATTTGAAAATAGCAGATCTACAAGCTCACAATGTGTTGCGGCGACACATTGTAGATCGGCTGTTTTCAAATGGCTGAAGTACTTAAAGCTATACTGTGTAAGTTGCTAAACTAGTGGTCAGTAGTGGTATTGCTTTTTTCTGACGTTTTTCGCCCGGAGTCTTCGCGGACCACCGGAGCGGCGCCGCAAACCACCGCGACCGATACGAATCCGTGGAGGGGTAGAAGGCATCTTTTCTGGCCAGGATTTGGGGATTAAGAGGTTAAGAATCCTTCACCATGGTAAACACTGTAGCTGAGCGAGGCTATTTCCTGAAGACCATGGCAGATAAGCTGTGATTGGCCGGTAGTGTATCATGTGTGTATGATCCGCGATGTGATTGGCCAACGTATACAGATGATGCAGATGACGCTATTTTTCCGCGAAAACCTGACCCCGGCCAGGATCATAGAAAACATATAAAGAGAAGGCTTTAGAAGCTGAAAATAACGGAGTGGGTGTTCTAAAACTTTAGCGATTTAACAGTTAGGACAATTTTAAGATTTGTTTTATAAAAAAGTTACATGGTATAACTTTAATGTACATTTTGTAATAATAATAAAACCTATAAAGTAACTAATACAGTTTTAAATGATTGTAGTGGAGTAAAAGTATCCTATAATATTATAATGGTTTATAATGACCTACCATGACCTCTGGACCCTGCCATGTCTCCTGTAGAAAAGAAAAAAAAACTTGTTTCTCCATAATGTGCATGTTCTGTGTCAGTGTGTGCGTTTGTGCTAAGAGCTGAGAATAGCCGATCTACAAGCTCACACAAACTGTATGCAAACTTTTAATAAATTCTTCTTCAATCAATCAATCAATCAATCACATGTCACAGCCTGAAGTGTTCTAAATGTGTAACCTTTGACAGAGTGACTGTCAATCAACAACAGCCTCGACAGTCACTCTGTCCAATCACTTCCCTGTCATTCCCCACAGACACGCCTACACACAGAGCAGCTCTGCTTTCATTGGCTGTCATCCCCACAGCCACGCCTACACACAGAGCAGCGCTGCTTTCATTGGCTCAAAGAGCTCACGCACGCACAAGATTTCAATAATGTTGGTCGAGACGAACTTTATTCAAATTAAATGTGTCCCGCTGTAAAGCCCTTTGCACACAGGCGCGTTTAACCGCACGGATAAAACGGACAATATAATTTTTTAAAAAGAAAACAATGATTCTCTATGACCTCATGCACACCGGCTCCGAATTAGCCGTGCCACGAGTGGCTGCCGCCGTGCGTTTTTTTCTCGATCGAACCCAGTTCGATTCGTGCGTCTTGTCGCATGCGGTAAAAAACTCATCGCTCCTTTAATGACTCCTTTTTGGATCCGCAGCGCCGATTCCGCACAGCCTCGCACACCAAATCCAATGCGTTTTATTCATGCAGCAAACGAAAAAACGCAACTGTCCTGTGTGCAAAGGGCTTAACAGTTCCAGGAAACAATATCATTTCCAGCCATTTGTATTTTGAGTTTTGAGTTATTTATCTTTAATTTTGAATAGTATTATTTGCTGTGATTTTGTATTCGATTGCTGTGTATTTGTTTGCTTTGATGGTGAGTGGCTGGAAATTGGAATTAATGGTTTCCCAGACAAATGATTGTGCAACTGATTACTGCTCTCCGTTGCAGGTGCGCACGCTGTGTGGGGTCTGTCTGGACAAATTGGACCAGACACTGCTGGAAGTGAGACACGACAGACCAAGGAAGGGATTTGATCTTTTTGTAAAGTTTTATAATAGATTTTAACAGGTTAAGTTCTCTCATACAAGTCATATACTTACCTCTGCTTTATGTGGTTTTAAGGGTAAGCTGTATTTTCTTAATGCTTGTTTTAACGCCAGCGTTTTACTCCGGTGTTTGATTCGTTTTTAAGTAATTTATTTTTTGAGAGCGACACTTTTGATAACCCGTTTTAATCCCTTCCTATGTTGTGTTGAGCTTTTATTATTGAGATGCATCTCTTGTAGCTGTTTTATTGTTGCCGACTTATATGTATTCAGCCCTATTGTAACCATTGTTGTAAACAGCCATCTACTTTTATATTACCAGTTGGGGGATTTTATTACTACTAGATTTTTTTTGGGCTTTTTATGCCTTTATTTGATAGGATAGTAGACTGACAGGAAATGGGGAGAGAGATGGGGAATGACATGTGGCAAAGGTCGTCCGGATCGGGAATCGAACCGGCGACGCCAGCATTTTGTTACACCGCCAGTCGGTCTGATGCGTGCGCTCAGCATGAAATTCGGACGCTGGACGGGCTGCACGCAATTCTCCTTTGGAAATGAATGGGATGCATGCGCTCACACACACAGCACGCGGTCTGTCTGAATAGGGCTTTAGGGGGGGGGGAGTTCACAAATTATAATTAACATAATTAACATTTCTTTACAGCAGTGTTACACTATTGATGTGTCGTTCATGAGTGATTCCTTATGAGAATCAAATCATTAGCAAGACTCGTGAACGATTCGTTCAAATCATTCGTTGTTCAAATCATTAAAATGTGTGGTTCTGTCAGTGTAATGTCGTTACTGAACACTGAATGGAGCAACAAACTGATCAGATGAAAATATCCCCACTTGAACCCTTTTCAGCCAAAAAACAGCAGATCTACAAGATCAGCTATTTTCAACAAAGAGGTTTGGGTGGGGATCGAGGGAAAAGAGCAGACCAAGTACAAAGGACAAGTTAACTTAGTGTTGACGGCTTAAATATCTGAAAACAAACATTAACACTGATGACAGCTGCTGTCAAACTATCTATGAATCT
Organism: Nannobrachium achirus; assembly: GCF_963921795.1. Lineage (NCBI taxonomy): Eukaryota > Metazoa > Chordata > Actinopteri > Myctophiformes > Myctophidae > Nannobrachium > Nannobrachium achirus. Next base: position 74,402,447 of record NC_137815.1, on the reverse strand, counting down.
ATAGAAGCCCCGTGCATGGACACATTTAATCTATAGAAGCTCCGTGCATGGACACATTTAATCGGGTTAATATTTTAAATAAACCAGATTTAAATTCTCCATGTACACCTAAATAAACCCGATCAGGACTAACCCGATTTAAATTCTAATCGGGTGCAGAGCGGTGGTCTAGACCAGCTCAGTGGCCTTGTGGTTAGAGTGTCCGCCCTGAGACTGGGAGGTCGGGGTTCAATTCCCCGGCGGGGTCATACCAAAGACTATAAAAATGGGACCCAATGCCTCCCTGCTTGGCACTCAGCATCAAGGGTTGGATTGGGGGGTCTGATCACCACTAAGGTCCAGGGACTACAGATGAAAATTAGCCTGTGGCTAACTCTGGCTCATTTACATTGAAGTGAAAACTGTCCATTAATGAGTACTGTCCCTGTCAAATAAACAAACTTTCAACTTTTAACTTTTAACAACTCGATTAAGAGGAAATGTCTTCCATGTATAAACCCAACCCCATTAATATCTGATCATGTTGTATCAGTGCATGCTTCCTGGACATTTATTGGGGCTCTGCTTTATAATGTTTCACCACATTATTTAATATATAAACACATTTTTTAATCTATCTATAAATGCGCAGAATATCTGTGTAGCCTACGTGAGTGTGTGTGTGTGTGTGTGTGTGTGTGTGTGTGTGTGTGTGTGTGTGTGTGTGTGTGTGTGTGTGTGTGTGTGTGTGTGTGTGCGTGTGTGTGTGTGTGTGACTGTGCGTGCGCTCATGCGAGACTCCTGTGTCCAAGCGTCAGACAGATCCATCAACTAAAACCTCGGGATGCATAATAATTGCTGAGGACTCCGGGACGTCGTCAGGGAGCGATGTTTTAATTGTGTTTAATTCATGACGTCGGGTTCCATGAAAAGAACACATGGAAAGTTCACCACACCAGGAACACCGCGGGATCAAACACGCTCATCAGAGAGAGAGAGAGAGTCTCTTTGCAACTGGACGTATTTGAACTCCCATAAATTCAAATAAGCCTACGGAACACTGTGAAGATAGCCGACCTACAAGCTCACAACGTGTCGCTCGCAGCACATTGTGAGCTTGTAGATCGGATATTTTCACTAGTTTGTATCCCGGGTGAATGTCTCATTTCTCTTTTTCTCCGTGCAGTAACTTTTTTTGCAACACCAGCTTGTCTTCTTGCGATCACAAATAGCCTAAGAAACCACCAGGAGAACATTGAACCCTCGATACTCATCTCTGGCAGATTTTTGTAGAAGACTAAATATGCCATGAAGTTGCAGAATCTTACACCTTTACACCTACAACTGCTAGTTTTAACATTAATTTGTTTTCGAAAGTCGCATTTTCACCTCACACAGCTTCTCTGGGAGTAGTTTCATAATATAATGAGATGCACGCTCAACTCTTCCTGAAATGTAATCGTTTCAACTGCTGTGCGGATTGGATATTCGTTAGACCCACCCCCATCCCCTGCGCTCATTGGAGGAGCCGCCATTTTGCACAGGATAAACTGCAGATTCAGATTACAAAACCAGACCAGAGAAACAGTCTGCTCAGAGACAGTGTTGTTAAATTTGTCTTGTATTTTTATGTGGCCACACCCACCAGTTCATTAAGTATGCCTGGTTGTCATGGTGGGTGGTGACCCAGCTGAAGTTAGCCACACCCACAGTGTTGGGTGAATGGTAAAAGGGGAGGGGATGATTATATGATGTCATTGTCTCCACCAGCCGAAGGCTGAGGGAGAGTATGTTTTCCCCTCCGTCCGTCCGTGTGTCCGTCCGTCCGTGCGTCCGTGCGTGCGTGCGTGTGTCCTCGCAGTTTGTGTGCAGCTAATCTCAGTCGCCGTTGGCCCGATCGCTGCCAAACTGAGCACACACACTCCCTGGATGCCAATCTAGAACCTCTGCCCCACATTTTTCAAATCAGCCTCATGGTGGCGCTATAACAGGCCGATTTGTGTGGCCTGGTGGAGACCTGTGCTCGGAAGAGCACTGCTTCTAGTTTAATCTGTGTTTTTGGACCGGCACTTTTGACCCACAAGGTGTCAGCCTCCAGGAAGAAACCCCAAATACAAAGGGAATTCATAATTGCTCATAACAACCACACCAGGGGGTCTAATGAAGTACTGTCAACCTCCTAGACACATGAAAACCAGAAAAAGAACAAAACTATGGCACCACCTCTTTAAAGTTTATATACGAAGTGAAGGGTCTTAACATAAAGACCTGAAGACTGAAGACTAGTACTAACTCACTTTATGTGTAGCATGCAGCCAACAAGGTATTTGTTTGTTTGTAAATCTGTCTGTATTTTACTTTGGTGAAATGTTTGTATGTACATGCTGTGCATGGTGTCATCTATACATTATTGTACCCATTCTGTTAAGAGTGGTTCCCCTGACATCACATCACAGTGACATCAGAGCATGATGTCAGAGCGACAAACCCATAGAACCACAGACGAACCCATAGAACTACAGACAAACCCATAGAACCACAGACAAACCCATAGAACCACAGTAATCCAGTATCTGGCTTAAAGTCCTGTTCGCAATTTGGTGTTAGGGGAGTTTCTCACCTGAACTGAGTCAGTGGGTCCCTAGACATTAAAAATCACAGAGGTGCTCGTCCGCCATAGTGCCAGGAATGGCGCAAATGGCCAAATCAAATATGGCTGCCATCGGCTATGATGAAAATCCAACTTTTCTGTTTCTGGGTGTATATGCACATGTAATACCTCTATTTGGACCAATTGTGGTGTGGGGAATTCATTTCTGATATTGTTTTGACCATTTTGGGCGATTTGGACCTCAAAAAGCCATGGTCAAGGTCATTTTGCTATTCCGAAGACCGTGGGCCATAACTTGGCCATTGTTAGGAGTAAAAACAGATGCAGTAGGTCTAAATCAACTAATGCTGACATGTATAATTCATTTCTGACATTGTTTTGACCATTAAGGATCATCTTGTCTTTGAAATATCAATGTCAATGCCATTTTTCAAAAACGATTTTGTTCATTACTTGCACTTTTATAGTATTTTGTGTAAGTTTGTTACTATTTTATAGTAAGTTTGTTTTGTTTATAACAAAAGACATACTAGTGAGAAATACAACAAGTAAGCATCCACATTTAACTTTAAATTGGGGTTTAAAATGGGTGTTTAAATGAGCAAATAAGACTATTTACGAATAAAAGTGACAAATAAAATTACACAACAAAATCACACACAAAATTAAATAACAATTTCCCTCAAAGTGCACCATATTGGGATTGTGTGCATGCAAGTTAGTATGAGGTGTTTTTACAGGATGGATTTGGCATTGTTCCATGGCAAAATATGATGCACAGAACTCCATCAGTGTCAAGTATATTTCCCATTCACTTGTCCGGAGACAAAAGTCACTTGTCCGGATAAAAATGTCATACATTGAAATAATAACAAAAGGACGGCTAATGACCCCCCTTGCTCCCTCCACTCCATAGTATGGGCACTTGTCCCGGACAACAGGACAAGCCTTTATGTCATGCCCTGTTCCATGTTCCATTGGTTCTAGTCTTTCCTCAGGTTCCTTGGCTGTTCAAGCAGGTGGCAAGAAATGCGCTAGAAAGGTGCCTTGTTGGTCTCAGCAGTAGTACTTCTCTGCTACCAATACTGTGTCTTGTTCTGTCAAGGTCTTTGCCTCTCCAAAGTTTGTTAGACATTGTACTCGGTCAGAAGCCATAACTACATGTTTAATCCTCACCTGGCCCATGCAGTCATCTCCTGTCTCCAAGGCATATGTGCCTTGATCACTGTCTTGGCTAGTGGTGCTCCAAGATGAGACTGCTTGATGCAGTGCAAGTGAGTCTCACCAGTGCCATACTGCTGCCAGATCTCCTTCATCCCCAGTGCTTGGAAATATGGGGTGTAGTATAGCAGTAATGTGAAGGAGACAACAACTCTCTGGGGTCCGCTCATAGTTCCGACATCCCATTATTCTGACCATTAGGTTAGTGAAGGTTAGGGATAGGCTTACCGTATTTTCCGGACTATAAGGCGCACTTAAAAGCCTTTAATTTTCTCAAAAAACTACAGTGCGCCTTATAGTCCAGTGCGCCTTATATATGGATCATTCATTGACATTGACATTCCCTTTAGCACAGCTCCATCTGTTTGATGCATAACGCAACGGTAGCGTCCATTATGTGCGCCTTATAGTCAGGTGCGCCTTATATATGAAAACAGTTTGAAAATAGACCATTCATTGACAAGTGCGCCTTATAGTCAGGTGCGCCTTATAGTCCAGAAAATACTGTAGTTATAATGGAGGCTGTACATGCACCAGGTGTCAGCCTCCTCAATCCTATTCAAGATGTCTGGGATCTCTTCTCCACTAGCGACATCATCAACAGAGACAACAGAGCTGATAATGGTAAATGGACTGCATTTACAGTATATAGCGCTCTTCTCCAAAGCGCTGTAATGTATTTCACATTCACCCATTAACACACACATTCACACATACATTCACACCAAGAAACCATGCAAGGTGCTCATCGGGAGCAGTTAGGGGTTCAGTGTCTTGCTTAAGGACACTTCGACAAATAAGCAGGAGGAGACATAAATCGACCCTGGAACCTTCAGATTCCAAGGCAGCCGTTCTACATACATCGCCACAAGCTTGAATGGACACCATATTCCGAACACACAGCTGGAGAGCTGTTTGTTCTCCTCAGACACCCAGAATTTGTAAAGTTGATGAGGGATGGGTGCGTCTATCGACTCTGTTATCTCTGATGATGATGAGTGGCTCCCTGCAAAAGGGGCTGGAGGTGAAGAGATCCCAAAGATTGAACTAGATTGAGGAGGCTGTCACCAAGCTGCTGGTACATGTGGAGTCAACTGGCCCTATTATAACTAAACCTACCCATAACCCTAACCTAATGGAGGGAATAATGGGTCGCCAGGATTATGAGTGGACCCCAGAGAGTTGTCGTAGTGATACTTCCAAGCACTGGGGATTAAGTAGATCTGGTAGCAGTATGGCACTAGGTGTGCAGCGGCACATGCTTCTACAGCATCAAGCAGTCTCTCATCTTGGAGCACCACTAGCCAAGACAGTGATCAGGGGACATATGCCTTGGAAACTGGAGATGACTGCATGGGCCAGGTGGGGACTAAGCATGCAGCTATGGCTTCTGACCGAATACAATATCTAACAAACTTTGGAGAGGCAAAGACCTTGACAGAACAAGACAGCATTGGTAGCAGAGAAGTACAACTGCTGCCTGAGACCAACAAGGCACCTTTCTAGTGCATGTCTTGCCACCTGCTTGCAACAGCCAAGGAACCTGAGGAAAGACTAGAACCAATGGAACATGGACGGATGCAAGGAACACTTCGACTCTCGAGGATATGGCTGCCTAGCTGAATACATCCTGTAAAAACACATCATACTAACTTGGATGCACACAATCCTAATATGGTGCACTTTGAGGGAAATTGTTATTTAATTTTGTGTGTGCTTTTGTTGTGTGATTTTATTTGTCACTTTTATTCGTAAATAGTCTTATTTGCTCATTTAAACACCCATTTAAAACCCCCCTTTAAAGTTAAATGTGGATGTTTACTTGTTGTATTTCCCACTAGTATGTATTTTGTTATAAACAAAACAAACTTACTATAAAATAGTAACAAACTTACAAAAAATACTATAAAAGTGCAAGTAATGAACAAAATCGTTTTTAGAAAATGGCATTGACATTGATATTTCAAAGACAAGATGATCCTTAATGGTCAAAACAATGTCAGAAATGAATTATACATGTCAGCATTCGTTGATTTAGACCTACTGCACCTGTTTTTACTCCTAACAATGGCCAAGTTATGGCCCACGGTCTTCGGAATAGCAAAATTACCTTGACCATGACCTTTTGAGGTCCAAATCGCCCAAAATGGTCAAAACAATATCAGAAATGAATTCCCCACACCACAATTAGTCCAAATAGAGGTATTACATGTGCATATACACCCAGAAACAGAAAAGTTGGATTTTCATCATAACCGATGGCAGCCATATTTGATTAGGCCATTGCGCCATTCCTGGCACTATGGCGGACGAGCACCTCTGTGATTTTTCATGTCTAGGGACCCACTGACTCAGTTCAGGTGAGAAACTCCCCTAACACCAAATTGCGAACAGGACTTTAAGCCAGATACTGTATTACAGACAAACCCATAGAACCACAGTGTCAGGCGTGACAGACAGAGATACACTCAGACAAGCTGTGACCGTTTTCATAGTAAACTTGCGACTGTATGTCGCAATCAAACTCTTACTCTGTGGTTGATATGAATGACAGCCAGACAGACAGACAGACAGACAGACAGACAGACAGACAGACAGACAGACAGACAGACAGACATTTATTAAATTAAACTCTTACTCTGGTTGATATGAATGACAGACAGACAGACAGACAGACAGACAGACAGACAGACAGACAGACAGACAGACAGACAGACAGACAGACATTTATTAAATTAAACTCTTACTCTGTGGTTGATATGAATGAAAAGTCAAAGTTTTCTCTTTGCTGCTGTAGCTCCGACTATCCTGACATGCTCATAGCTGTGTGACGTGTGTGTGTGTGTGTGTGTGTGTGTGTGTGTGTGTGTGTGTGTGTGTCAGATTGGTCAAACTGGTTTTTCAACATTTCTCATTTAACCCTTTCAGATCGACAGATGCCTCTGAATCACTTCTCAACCTTTTTGTCATGTGACCTGCTTGAAGCAACAAGCCCATATTGTTCATCTGCACATCTGCAGATGTAGCTCTTCTTTGGGTTACAAGATTAATACGAATCAATGCAATTAATGCAATAGTAAGTCATTGCCATGTTGCTATAATCATACGTAGGTGATCACCATTAGACCTGGGATCCCCCATGATCTAAACATAAACATTCCACTTGAAAGCTGTCATGATTCCTGCCTATCTTCCTGCCGGGCACGTACCTTTTTGGCGAAGCCCGAACTGGCGAACAGGGGAAAAGAGACCTACCGTAGCGATCTGGCGAAAGAAAAAGGGAAAAAAAAAAACTTCTGCATATTTTTCGTCTTTTTCGTTTAATCCTTCTGGACAGGGCGTTTATCGTGCGCTTGCCCAGGCCAATATAACGATTGCATTCACCACGGCTTCGTAACTCGCGCGGCGCTCCGCCGGCCGCGCGGCCCTGGTCCGCTGGCCTTCGCGCCGCTTGCAGTGTCGTGGACAATCGAGCGGCTCCGCCTGGAGCTGCGGCGTCATTTACAATAACGCCACGGGCAACAGGCGAGACCAATGCGCAAGCACTCAATAACTACGAAAAATGCCTTAAAACAGAGCCATGTTTAAGACAATAAAACGATTCGCCAGATCGCTACGGTAGGTCTCTTTTCCCCTGTTCGCCAGTTCGGGCTTCGCCAGAACAGGACTTTCCCTTCCTGCCTGCCTTGTCAGTAGTCTGGGTCTTCATTCAATTCAATGCAATGCAATGATGCAATGCAATGCAACTCAACTCAACTCAACTCAACTCAACTCAACTCAACTCAACTCAACTCAACTCAACTCAATTCAAAGGGCTTTATTGGCATAAGAAAACGTGTTTGCATTGCCAAAGCAGAAGGGTACACAGTACAATACAATCAATCAGTATAATACAATCAAAATAAAACATACACAAGAAGGGAGTGAAACAACATACACACAACACCAGCAGCTCCACTAATCATGTTCAACCCAGATTTAACATTAAAAAAGACTCTCCCATGTCGCCAGACGCTGATTTGTGATGATGATGATGATGATGATGATGATGATGATGATGATGATGATAAAAAACTAGAAATTAAATTATTCTGGCATTGCGTGTCCTATAAATGCCCAGTGATGATCTCATGGACAGACAGCAGTAAAACCTAACATTGTGCGCAGGATGTCAACATGATAGTAGATTCTACTATCATGTTTATGATAGATTCTATTTTTGATAGTTTATGATAGATTCTATCATAAACGGCCATTTATGTGAAAGTCTGTGCGTGTCATAGACCTATGACATCTATGACGTCTGACATCAGTCCCTTTATGCCCATATATGGAGATCCATGTAGCCTATATGGAGATATGGGCGGTTGTAAAAAAAAAAGTTGTTTCATACAACTGCACATTGTGCAAGTACAGTAACAGCAAGGTAAGCATCTAAGATTCTAAGAACATAGGCAAACATCTGAGCGATGCATGTGCAAAAGTTGGAGTGCTGTATTATAACTGTCACTATTATTTCCAACATATGAAAGTTCTATGGAGACGCACTGCTGCCACCTACAGGTTAGACATTTTAACACAGTTTCCCAAACTGTCATGGACCATTTTTTATGGGTCACGACTCAAGTAAAAATATACATTTATTTTCCGACAAAAAACAAATAAAGGATTTAGAAAGATTGCCTAACTTTTTTTTAAGAGTTGTAGGCCTATACATTTTCATAAATAAAATAAAGAAATATTATAATCAAGAAATTGTGGAAATAGCCGATCTGCAAGCTCACAGCTCGTTCGCACTGTGTTGTGAGCTTGTAGATCTGCTATTTTCACTAGCTTGGATCCCTGTAAAACATGTAATCTCTCTTTTGGGTCTTGAGCTAAAAAGGTTTGGGAACCACTGTTTTAACCAAAAATGGCAAACATGTGAAATGGTATATTGATAAAAGTACTGCCCTTAGAGGGATATTTCACTTCTATTGTTTTTGTCATTTTAGTGATGTTGATTTCAGTGGGTGGGGGTGGGGACATGTGTACAAGTGGCTAAATATGTAGACACAATAAGCCAGCGATTTCTTTATAACTATTTACAGTAACACTACCAGCTCCCATAAGTCACATCCATGAAAGATTGTGGTGCATCTTGGGTTTATTGTGTCTAAAAAGACATATTTAGCCACTTGTACGCATGCCCCACCACTGAAATCAAAGTAATTAAAATGCCTAAAACGATAGAAAGCAGTAAATGAAAACATTTTAACACTTTACTTTTCTCTAATTACAATCTAATAAAATATGTTGTTGTAAGAAACCAAAGTTGTCTTTTAAAGAGAGAACGTCATGACGCCTGGCTACGTCGTTACCACGGTAACCAAAGCAGATATGTCGACACAGGACGGCTTTGAGTTTACGTTAAAATCAGTCTGAACACACAGATCAGATCTGGTCACTTGCAAATGCAGTGTGAACAGTTTTGGCTAACAGATCAGATTTGAGAAATACATTTTTCAGATTTAGGCTAGATCTAGCCTCGGAAACCCAGGCTTCTTTTGGCGATCGGAATAAAAAGAAGCCTGGGCGATCACGTTATGATCACTGTTGGAGGAAGTGTAGAATTTCCCTAACCAATCAGAGTGCAGAGAGCGTCGCACCAAATGTGTTGACGTCATGATGCACCAGCGTTCTCTGTGCTGAGCAGAGGAGCAGAGGGGGGAGGGGGGAGGAGAACACATGCTATTGGTCGGAGAATTGCGGAGAGACTCGCCGCGCCCGCCCATCTGCCTACACAAACTGTCCACGTTAGGTTAGAGTGGGCTAGATCTGACTGCAATCTAAATGGGGCGGGCCTTTTGCTATTGTGCACATTTACATTTTTGTTAAAGTAACCAAATCTCCAAACTCCATAGGAGAAATCCAAGATAGGACAAACGCATTGGCAGGGGCGGTTTTTATAAACTGGGGGCTCCCCACAAAGGTAGTAAAAGAGGCCCCCCCATGAGCGTGCGTGAAAAATAGGTATGCGCGAAAAACAGTATGCGCGCGCGTGAAGCGCAGGAATTAAAAATGCCACCCTCCAACTCAATACCTATTCTGAAAAAGTGATGATTTAGCATGACAAGACAATGAACTTGACAAGACAATGAAGAGCAGAGGCAGAGGAAGCCTATTTGTTGTCATTATGGTTGGTTTTAACACTTTGACTGCCAGACCCCCCCACCCCCCTCCCCCGGCCAATGCCACCATCAAGGCCCATTCATTTCTGCCCCCATTCCAGAGAATAAATTGAAAATGATGCGATGTGAATATCGGAACAAAAATGGGAGATTTGGTAAAAGAGGATTTTTTTTTTTACTAAAAAAAAATTGGAGTGATTTCGGTGAGCGGTTTTGGAGATAGGTGCTCGAGAGTGCACACTGCGCAAACCAGTCAATAACCTCAGAAATCTAGATTCTGAGATATTTGAGTTCAAAGAAAAAAAACTTTAGGAAGCCATAGCAACAAATTGGTAAATGGTAACGGAACACAAGTACCCTTGACAGAAAGAATAGCATGCATACTTTCATTTTATGCAAAGAAAGTGAAAAAAATATTGTACCATCGTCTAGTTTCAAGGGGGCAAAGTGAAAAAGTATGAAATGACTCAGAAGGTGGAAATTGCCTTACATTTTGATAGAACTATGCACTGTGAATTCACTGTGTTTTTACCTGGTCTAAAAGGTCAGGAAGACAAAAAGTCAGAAAAGCGATGTCAACCTTTTATTTTATGGCAACATCGAACCCTAACCCTGGTGAGTACCTCACACATCCAGCATGAACATATTTATGTTCAACAATATTTACAAATATTTCCCCAAAAAAAAATCACAAATATGACTTCACAAAAATAAAATATAACTGGATAAAAGTAAAATAAAATAAATGTGCAGCAAGTAAAGAATAAATAAAATAATATAAAAGTCAAAATAAAGTACTGTATTCTCAAAAAAGGCATTCAACAAGCCAACATTCAGGAGTCAAAGGCACCACAAATCAAGGTCAAAGATGGTACTGTTCACTGTGTGTGTGTGTGTGTGTGTGTGTGTGTGTGTGTGTGTGTGTGTGTGTGTGTGTGTGTGTGTGTGTGTGCGCGCGCGTGCGTGCGTGCACCTCAGGTACCTCAAAATGGCCTGGTACCTGTTCCTTGCCATTGTTCTGGGAAAGTACAGCGTCGGCATGGCAATGTTTTTTGACCAGTGCATGGCTCTCCGGCTTGTGAACGATAGCTGTGAGGAAGAGAAGTCCCAGAAAGTTCTTCAGCTCCCCTAGAGTGACATTGGTCCAGGCAGCGAACCTACAGTGTGTATGACCTATGCCTGACTCCTCCGCTCTCGCTATCTCCGCCATCATACTGTCCTCTGCGTTGTCATTGGTCTGGTTGCAGATCGGGCTCCCATCCTTCCTCCATCCAGTCAGACTCCACGGGCCCTGTATATGATAGAAATAAATAAAAAATACTAAATGATCGTGCTTCTGTATAATTTGTATGTTCTTTAGCAAAGGCTGTCGCACAAAAGTAGTGAAAACAGCAGATCTACAAGCACACAACGCCTCGCGGTGCGAGGCGTTGTGTGCTTGTAGACACACACACACACACACACACACACACACACACACACACACACACACACACACACACACACACACAGATTGTATTACTAAACTATCTATCTAGGTATACACACACATGAGGAACTTCATACACCACAAACCATGGATTGACATCTAGACCTACTGCACATACAGTATGAAACAGAGCTGATACCTTTATGTACTATGAGGAAAATAATGCTGCTATTTGTACCCTGTATATATATAAAATGACACAATGCGACATAGCTCTGTTTGAACAATGCTGTACCCCCTCCAAATGTATATTTTCAACTGTTTTTTTTATTGTATTTGTGATACTTGCTTTGGCAATGTAAACGTATGTTTTCTCATGCCAATAAAGCTCCTTTGAATTGAATTGTATATTACCAAATGCACCCCACGTGGAAAAAAAAACAATAGCAGGTCAGGCTTATTGATTGATTGAAGAATGTATTACAAGCTTGCATTAGAAAGAAGTAGACCTACAGATCCATGGCTCATTTCCACAGGAACACACTTTATGCATATCATACAGTGGTGTGTTCTAGACTTTTTTTGAGGGCATACGATCAGCTACTATTCGTTTGGCCAGGGCAGACGCTATAGTACATAATCCCTATCAAATACGCTACTTTGAAAGGTTCACGAGGGCAGACGCCGTTCATATTTTATTGTTCCTCCATCACGGAGGTATAGAGGCCGGCGCCTAGCGGCGCCGTGCCTGCGAGGGTGTCCCAAGTCGGGCATGCGGTGTGGAGGGTAGTCCCCGGTCTATGGAGGTTCCAGCGACCCCCTGGGCTAATCCTACCTGCCCCTGCCTTTTATTTTCCGACAGCAGACGCCGTATACGTGCGTTACAGGTAGAACTCAGCACTGAGCTCATATAACATTGAAAGACAGACGTAAAGAACAAAGTGAATCGTAGAAAACAAACTTTGTAACGCTTACCGGGTTCGCAGTGCATCCTACAGGGCGCGGGGAGAAACGGCAGCAATCGGTGCTCTGCCTTCTGGCCGCCAGATCCAAAATCGAGGCCGTGGATCCTACCAGCCGAGGCCTTCGATGAACCGATCGCCCGTTAGGAGCTCTTCTCGCCGCCAGATCCAAAATCGAGGCAGTGGATGTAGCAGCAGAGGCCCTCGCTAGTCGCTGATGAACCGATCGTGGAAGAGCGCCGGCCACCGCCGTTGACTGCGGGCTTGGTGTCCAGAGTCAGACTGTTCACGGGGCATGGCGCGGGGGGGTGTCGCTCTCCATTCCGACATGTCGCCACTCCGCTGACCCGGCGCGGGGAGAGACCACGGGATGCGGGGCATGATTCTATGATTTTATAACTAAATTCTCTGCTGCTTCTGATTCTCGCTCTTTCTCTCAATATATCTCTCTCTCCCTCTGATTGCGGTGTGTCCGGTTACGTAAAGTCACTCTTGTTGTTTGTATAATGGGCCTCTAGAGTAGACCCTTGTGTCTGGGGGGAACCGGCCAATCAGCATGCTTGAATTTGGTAACATGAGCGTGTGATGTCATGCAGGGGCGTCAATTGGGTATGGCAGGGGTATGCAGCTGCCATACCTTGACAGGGGGAAATAATAAAAATGTACTTTTCATCGTGCCTGTTGCTAAGGTATGGCAACATGACTGGTGTCTTCATCAGACACCAGTCATGTTGCCATACCTTAGCTTGTTCTGAACTGACGCCACTGAATTGTCATGCATGACAACCGTCCCATCGTCCAAAAGGGCTCTATCTTGGTTACCGCATAGATCCAACACTGTACTACTGTAATATGAAAAAAAGGGTCGGGCGGTATATACCTCCTAACTTTTTAATTGGCAAGATTGCGCAGGAAGTGGCGGGCGGTATATACCTCCCGTGGCAGTCAAACTGTTAAATACCTAACCACAATCATTTTGGATCTATTTGATCAATTTAAGAAGAGTACAGTAAGGTAAGTAAGGTAATCAAAGTTATATAGAGTAGGCCTATATGTATATTTTTATACAGGACATATTTGATGCAGTACAATAATTATTGTAATAACAATAAGGGAATATCAGTGAATAATAATACTTTAACATTTATATTTTTACAATTTCTTTTTAATTATTATTTTTCAAAATTTAGATAAAATAATTTATTTTCTTAACATCATTAATTTTCAAGCCTAATATGTGTACTCTTTGAGTACAGTTTGGATATTGCACGTATGTACAGGAAATTCATAGAGAGACAAGAGAGAGAGCTGATCACTTAACATTCCAATCAATCAACTCAATTGTCACCAGCTGGTCTCTGTGTGAAATCTATTGACTCCGCAGTGAGCAGTTGGTCAATTCTTTAAAAAATCATAACTTTTGACAGGAATGGGCTAGAGACTTACTTTATTTTCCTAAATGCTCAGAATAATGAGCCCAGCAGGGGGCCCCCACTGCCTAGGGGCTCTACGCAGTTGCGTAGTCTGCATAGAGCAAATACCCGCCCCTGGTTGTATAGCTCGTCGAGACGAACGTGTGTATGTGTGACACATTGCTGTGTGACCCCTGGAACCCTACTTTTTTTCGACAAATGCTAATGCTAACAAATGCTAATGCTAACAACTGCTAGATTTTTCAAAGTGCGATAACTTGGAAACCAATAGGTTTTAAGTGCCCGTCTTTTAGTATGTTGTATAGCTCTTCGAGACGAACACGTGGATATGAAATGTATTCATTTTTTTTAGATTGTCTTCAAAACCCCCAAAATTACATAAGACTATAGTAAGGCGTCAAAAGATAGATTTTAAGTCTTAAATTTCCGATATTGCCTATCTTTTGGTATGTTGTATAGCACGTCGAGACAAACGCGTGAATATGAAATTAATTCATTTTTTTCAGATTGTCTTCAAAACCCCCAAAATTACATAAGACTATAGTAAGGCGTCAAAACATAGATTTTAAGTAAAACATTTCCGATAGTGCCTATCTTTTGGTATGTTGTATAGCTCGTCGAGACGAATTTGTGGATGTGTGACACATTGCTGTGCGACCCCTGGAACTCTACTTTTTTTTTCGAGAAATGCTAATGCTAACAAATGCTAATGCTAAAAATGCTAATGCTAACACCAACCGCTACACAAGGTTGCACACAATTAGCGGGCTGCAGGCACACTTAAAATGTCTTAGAAATTTTCTCCTTAATTCTAAGCTCTCTCTCTCTCTCTCTCATGATGGCGGAAGCTACTGCAGCTGCTGCTGCTGCTGCTCGAGGTGCTCCAAACAAACCTCGATTAAAACCCGATATATACACAACGGTTGATGGAAAAACTATCGTGGAAGATGAATTACTTAACTTCCTCGCTGTTAAAATGAAGACTGTGAACCAGGATGACATTGTTCTGATGGCTGTTAATCACTTTGGGTCCGAATGGATTGAAGGCTCAAAGAAAGCACTGTTTGATCTGTGCCCAGGTACACAGCGGAATGTAGAACACAGAGGGCCAAACAAAGATGCAAGTAACGTCAAGAGTTGTTTGAAACTACTCAACGAGGTTGGTGAAAATGTTCCTCGCTTTGTTTCTCATCATTTAGATGAGTTACCGCCGATGACTTTTAACAGCCTAGATGTCTCCTGCCTGGTGAGCAAAATCGAGCGCTTAAGCGCAGACATATCCTCTATGAAGCAGGCTGTGAGTGTGCAGTCGAATACCTGCGAAGATCTCCGTGTGATAACCACGGTTATACACCAACGCGTGTGTGTGATTGAGCAACCTGTTGCCAACAAGAGGAGTGCGCCAGAGGGGGATCCCCTATGGGTCCCACCTGCGCCTGTAGCCTCGGAGTTGGCCTTGTATGCACCCGCTGAGGAGGCGGTAGCCTCGAACACCGCCCGGAGCAGCGCCTCGAACAACGCCGAGAGCAGCGCCTCGAACGACGCCGGGAGCAGCGCCTCGAACAACGCCGAGAGCAGCGCCTCGAACAACGACGGGAGCAGCGCCTCGAACAACGCCGGGAGCAGCGCCTCGAACAACGCCGAGAGCAGCGCCTCGAACAACGCCGAGAGCAGCGCCTCGAACAACGACGGGAGCAGCGCCTCGAACAACGCCGAGAGCAGCGCCTCGAACAACGCCGGGTGCAGCGCCTCGAACAACGCCGGGTGCAGCGCCTCGAACAACGCCGGGTGCAGCGCCTCGAACAACGCCGGGTGCAGCGCCTCGAACAACGCCGAGAGCAGCGCCTCGAACAACGCCGAGAGCAGCGCCTCGAACGACGCCGGGAGCAGCGCCTCGAACAACGCCGAGAGCAGCGCCTCGAACAACGCCGAGAGCAGCGCCTCGAACAACGACGGGAGCAGCGCCTCGAACAACGCCGAGAGCAGCGCCTCGAACAACGCCGGGTGCAGCGCCTCGAACAACGCCGGGTGCAGCGCCTCGAACAACGCCGGGTGCAGCGCCTCGAACACCGCCGGGAGCAGCGCTTCGAACAACGCCGTGAATAGCGGTGTACCGAAGTCACCTGAATGGAGCCGTGTGGTGAAGAACGGGAACCGTAAACAAATCCCTGGAAAGTCTACAGCACAGGCCAAGCTTCGTCTCACTCTTCCCAGAGAAAAGAAGGCATACGGCATTGTTGGAACCAGTGCTGGAGGGAACATACTAGCTGTAAAGACCAAGATGGTGAGTGTGTTCGCTACAAAATTCTCTCCTGACTTGAACACAGAGACACTGGCTAGTTATCTGAAAGACAAGTTGTCTAGAGAAGTGACATGCTTAAAAATAGACACTGACCAAACCCGGTACAGCTCATTTAAAATAACAGCCGAATGTAAAGAAATATGTGAGATGTATGAGCCACAGCTGTGGCCTGAAGGGACCTTTGTACGGCGGTTCTTTGAGCCACGGAAGCCAAGGGCTGCTGCTACAGGGGTGGGTGTAAAGTTGCCGCCTGTCACAAGGATGCATGAGCCCGAGTCTGGGGCTTCTACTACACGATAAACTTGTTTATGAACTATGAGAGTTGTGTCATATAACTCGCGTGGACTGCGCCTTGGACAGGGTGCAGTGGATAGAGCGCAGCGTGTTGTTATAGACAAGCTCCTAGAGAGTGCTGATATCCTGTGTATACAGGAGACTTTTCTAGCTACGCAAGACCTTGATAAACTTAATGCTGTGCATAATGATTTCCATGGGGCAGGGGAATCCACAACAGACTTAAGTTCTCGGATAATGCGTGGCAGGATCCCGGGGGGAGTGGCCATTCTATGGCATAAAAAACTTGACTCACTTGTCAGTGTGATTAGGCTGGAAGTGGACTGGTGCATTGGCATACAAATTGTGCACGACAATAATGTCTTTATTATTTTAAATGTTTATACTCCCTATGAATGTCACAAAAATGAGGATGAATACCTCAACAGGCTTGCGTTCATCAGTTCATATGTTAAAGAAAATGCTTATACGTGTATATTTGTCCTGGGCGACTATAATGCCGACATTTCAGATAGCAATTCTATGTTTGGTAAACATTTATTGCAATTTTGTAAAGACAACAAGGTTACTCTGTCTAGCAAGGTGCTGCTACCAGTTGGCAGTTATACATGTGTCAGTGAAGCATGGCATTCAACGTCCTGGCTGGATCACTGTATATCTACAGCTGATGCTCATGACAGCATAGAAAAGCTTGAGATCTTGTATGATATGGCAACAGCTGATCACATGCCTGTAGTAATGACGGTTAATGTTAATGGCCTACCCGAGCTGGCCAGCCATGATGGTCAGAAAGACACAGATAAGGTGAACTGGGTAACTCTAAATGAAGAGGAATTAATACAGTATAGGTCTCTGACAGATGTATACTTGAGTAAAATTGACTTACCAGTTGAGTCTATTGCGTGTGGAAATATTAACTGTAAAGATGCTGGCCATCATAGTGACCTGTGTAAAATGTATGACCAAATAGTAAGCTGTCTAATTAACGGATGCAAACCTTTTAAAAGAAAAAGGGTTAAGCATGATAACCTCAGACCGGGATGGAATGTTCATGTTCACGAGCTTTATGTAGAATCTAAAGACGCCTTTAAATGTTGGGTCTTAGCAGGTAAACCTAGGCATGGCCCTGAGTGTGACCAGAAGAAGCATGCAAATGCAAGGTTTAAATATGCTTTACGTTATATTAAAAGAAATGAGCAAGCCATGAGGGCAAATTCAATGGCCAAAAAGCTACAGAAAAATAATGTTTTTGACTTCTGGAAGGAAGTGAAGGTGGTTAACAACAGTAAGATGCCTATGCCATCCAGTATTGATGGTACTACTGGGTCTGAAAATATAGCTGAGCTGTGGAGAAAACACTATTCAACTATTTTTAATTGTGTCAAGAGTGATGTCTTCAATATTGGTGAGATTACTCGCTGTGATGGTGTGGTTATTAGATCAGATGAGGTGAGAAACCTGATTGAGAAACTGTCTTTAAACAAAGCATGTGGACAGGATCAGATAACAGCAGAACATCTGAAGCATGCTAGCCATAGAGTTTCAGTGTTGCTTGCTATGTGTTTTTCAGGGTTGTTGATGCATGGTATACTGCCTGAATCTATGTTGTCTGTCCTGCTAGTGCCAGTAGTCAAAAACAAAACTGGGAAGTTAACAAGTATTAATAATTATAGACCCATTGCACTGGCAAGTATAGTATCCAAGGTACTAGAAGGTATCCTTATGGAAAGGCTCAATGAATATATAACAACTACTGACAACCAGTTTGGTTTTAAGAAAAAGCTTGGCACTGATTTATGTATTTATTCGCTTAAGGAAATTGTCAGTCAGTACAGAAGCCGTAACAGTACCATATTTATGTGTTTTCTAGATGCTTCTCAGGCATTTGATCGCATCAATCACGGTAAACTGTTTTTAAAGCTACGAGAGCGTGGTGTTCCTGTATACTTAATTAGAATCCTACAGTTTTGGTATTCACACCAAAATATGCAGGCTAAGTGGGGAACGAGTACGTCCACTCCTTTTCTGGTGACCAATGGAGTTCGCCAAGGGGGAATTTTGTCCCCGGTACTGTTCAATTTATACATGGACGACCTATCTAAACAGTTAAAAGAGTGTAAAACTGGTTGCTTAGTGGGTGATAACCTTATAAACCATATGATTTATGCCGATGATTTGGTAGTACTGTCTCCATGCAGTGCTGGCTTACAGCAGCTACTCAAGATCTGCTCAAAATACGGCACAATGTTTGATATTAAGTTTAACTCTAAAAAGAGTGTGGTTATGATCAATAGAACAAAGGATGATCAGAAGCTCACCTTTCCCTCTTTCTCGCTGGCTGGTGAAGTTTTAGAGGTGGTTAAAACGTTTAAATATCTGGGTCACATTATTAGAGATGATCTATGTGATGATGACGATGTGCAGCGCCAGTGTTGTAAATTGTATGGACAAGCCAACATGCTGGCACGTAAGTTTCACATGTGTACACCAGATGTAAAAATAGCACTGTTTAAAACATATTGCACTCCTTTATATACAGCCCACTTGTGGTGCCGCTACAGCAGTGCTAAAATGAAGAAACTCCAGGTGGCATATAATGATGCCTTTAGAATATTTCTGAAACTCCCAAGATGGACAAGTGCAAGTGAAATGTTTGTGACTAGCAATGTACAAACCTTCAATGCTGTACTCAGGAATTTCATGTTTAAATTCATGTGTAGACTTAAGGAATCAAATAATGTATTAATCAGGGCCTTGACAGAGATCACACAGAGTGATACAAGGTTTACCTCTTGCTTTTGGAAACACTGGAGGCAATGTTTATATATTTTTTAAATGAATGAAAACAGTCTGGAACTGTATACCTCTGTAATGTTTGTTTGTTTTTTGTATGTATGTTTTTATGGACCTCTGTGTCTGAAATAAAGTTTATCATCATCTAAATCTAATCATAGATTTTTCAAAGTGCGATAACACGGAAACCAATAGGTTTAAAGCGCCCGTCTTTTAATATGTTGTATAGCTTGTCGAGACAAACGCGTTGATATGAAATTAATGATTTTTTTTTTCAGATTGTCTTCAAAACCCCCAAAATTACATAAGACTATAGTAAGGTGTCAAAACATAGATTTTAAGTCAAAAATGTCCGTAAAATAGCTAATCTTTCACTCAATGATGTCATAAATGTCATGTGTGATCTATCCCTATGGAATTTACCCTAACCCTAACCCTAACCCACATGCAAATAAAAACAAACTTAATACTTCCTATGGTTAATATGACCATCAAATCAATATTTCAAATGTGTTTGTGTTTTGGTTTTTGCACATGCATGCCATAAATTCCATAGGGATAGATCACACATGACATTTATGACATCATGAACTTGCGACAGGCATTTCCCCAATTGAGTGAAAGATTAGCTATTTCTAGAAGAAATAAAATAATTAAGTTGTTTTTAATTTTACATTGTAGTTATAGAGGGCAATTATAATGTATTAAGGCATATTAGTCGTATTAGTCAGGGATCACTTTTAACACTCGCCAACGAGCTCAGCTCTTTGCCTGACTGGTTAACGTATGCGCCCTGTTAAGTAGCGGCCCGGTCAGTGATACGAGGGTAACAATAAGTACAAAGTGTACAAACGTGCCTTACCGTAAGCCAGGTAAAAACTAGCCGCAATCTGACAGGTTATGAGTTACTTTCTGTCAAGAAATCCGAGCAGACATGTTTTTTTTTTCTAAGTGTTGAACTTTGGATCCTCGTCCATCAGTCAGTCAGTCAGTCAGTCAGTCAGTCAGTCAGTAGCTAGGTAACGCCTCATTGTCTAAAGATGACCTGTTGTGATATCACATTGTTGTGACATCACTCCCAGATGATGCCCTGTTAGGGGAACCACACTAACAGAATCCCTTTTAAAACCATATATGGAGATCCCTTATGTCATCAATATTAAGCCCATATCTGGGAACGCCAATACATATTGTGTCAGTCTAACCAGTGTGGCTGCCGCGACACGAGTCACATTTGCAAATGAATTCCGTGATCACAGCCAGCCAGCTGCACTCTGTCTAATGTGTGATCACTTTTAGACTGTAGTGTAGACTCTCAGCCTCGAGTAATAATAATAATAATAATAATCTTACTATAAATGCGAGAAATCTCTGTGAGTATGTATGTGCGTATCTCGAGAACCGTTCGTCCCACCGGCTTCAGATTCGGCACGCGCGTTCCCCGCCGCGGCACGGAGTGCAGTGCCGGGCCTCGGCCCGACCCGATGCACGGTTTTCCCGAACTGGCGCGAAACGTTCGGAATCTCCTTATACGGAGATGATTGTTGGCATCAGGCTGTTTCTGCGCTGACTCATTGTGACATCACTTGATAAAAGGCTCTGACATCATGTACGCCACATGAGTCAACAAAAAAATCTCTGTGAGTGTGTATGTAATCTGCGTATTAAAGGGGGAACCGGCACTGTGTCTGCAACACAGTCGGAGGCACAGACAGATACAGAGATCTCCATAATGGGCATAAAGGGACACAGACAAACATATATAGAGATCTCCATACAGTATATGGGCATAAAATGGATGCAGACAGACAGATACAGATATCTCCATATATGCGCATAAATGGACACAGGCAAACAGATGGTCAATACGGGTCCTATAGAGATCACCATATATGGGCATAAAATGGACGCAGACAGATAACTCCATATATGGGCATACATGGACACAGGCAAACACTTCATAAAAGGCTCTGACATCACGTACACCACATTAGTCAATGGTGTTAGGATATTGTGCCTCATAGGCTTACACATATCTGTCCAGTTTCCACACCCTGCACACATGGTTTGGTTATTTTACTTTTATGGTTTTGGCACTGTCTCTGTGCGTCATGACGTCATGCCGGCTACTGGAGGCACGGCTTTATGAATGGACGTCATCACACAGGGACGGCAGACAAGGAAGTGTTTGAAGAAGGTGGCGGCTCGCGTGTTACGAGCGGCGGCTTGGAAGTCGATATAACTTTGACTTTAATGTACATACGGAGGCCACAACTCGACGGCGATTGCAGAAGATAAGGGACGGATGGATAGCGCTGTTTTTCCGGTGCCTTATAGTTCGCAGGAGTGGAGAATAGTGGAGTTTCGCGTACGGTAGAAAGTTGTTGACTGTCCCGCGGCCATGAGAACCAGCGTCGTGAATGTGCAGAGACTAATACCTCAAAAGAGAAAAAACCTACGGGAGAAAAAAAAGAAGAAAATATAAAAACAACAAAAAGACCACGGGTGTTTACCCGCATCTGAACGGACCATATCCAGCACCTCGCTCCGGCCGTGTTGGCCCACGACAGAGCTGGCCAATAGGTGAGTGGACATGTAAAGCGTTGATGTTGTGGGACAGTGCCGTTTTTTTGTTTTAGTTTGACATGCACACACGCACACATACACGCACACCCACACCTACACGCACACAGCGTACTTATAGGTCAGGGTAGCTCCTATCTAGTGATATTTAACGAGCCGATAGGGTTAACCCGTGACAATGGGCATAAATGGACACAGGCAAACAGATGGTCAAAACGGGTCCTATGACAACAGGTATAATGGGGTTTAAAATTAAAGGGGGAACCGGCACTGTGTCTGCAACACAGTCGGAGGCACAGACAGATACAGAGATCTCCATAATGGGCATAAAGGGACACAGACAAACAGATACAGAGATCTCCATGTATGGGCATAAAATGGAAGTGGACAGACATATCTCCATATATGGGCATAAATGGACACACGCAAACAGATGGTCAAAACAGATCCTATGACAACAGGTATAATGGGGTTTGCATTAAAGGACGGGGCATTCATTCCCTATTTACATTGTTCCGGAGTTGGCCAGGGTGCCGACTAGTAATAATAATAATAATAAGTAGAACTGCACTCTGTCGAGGTGCCAACGTGTGTCTTGTGCACTCTTGGCCATATATTCATTTGCAAATGTAAATCCCAGTTCTCACTTCATTTCTGGAGAAGGCCTACTTTGAAATTTTCAAGGCTTTAAAAATCCAAGAGAAGACCTCAAAAGCACAAGGATATATTGGCTGTGAGAGATGGTGTAGAGCAGGGGTCTTCAACAGGGGGTCCGCGACCCCTAGGGGGTCCGCGGAGGTACTGCAGGGGGTCTGCGAAATTATTGCTTTTACATTTATGTTAAAGAAAATCATGATTCTATCCATTTTGAATAGCTTGAATACATGATTACTATGCAATTGACAGATTGTTGATATTATTGACATTGGTTCTCAGTTAATAAGTAGTATGTTTAGAAATGGTAGTGGTACGGCCCACCCTGCTCGCTGTAACTTGTACATGTTTAAAATAAAAAATATGTCGTAGCCCCGACCCCCCCACCCTACTGATCTCCCCATCAGTTTGGGGGTCCCTGCTCCATCTCCCCATCAGTTTGGGGGTCCCCGGCCTGAAAACGTTGAAGACCCCTGGTGTAGAGGTTTTAAAGATCAGACTCTCTGCCCAGAGGTTCCATGTTCACATCCGAGTCCCCCTACAGACCATGGCTGTATTATTTGGACCTTTTCAAAGTTAAAATACCAAAGATGTACTCAAAAGCACAAATCGGCTGTGAGAGATGGTTTAAAGATCATACGCTCAGCTCAGAGGTTCCATGTTCAGTCCACCTACAGATCATTGCTGGAGTACTTTGACATTTTCAAGGCTAAAATACAAGAGATTCCAATAATTGACAGTCACATGAAAAAAAAGTCAGTTGAATTTCACCAATGGTCCTCCGTGTACCTTGATGGCATGGGACTTGAACCTGCGATCTGCTTGTAGCAGAGGCAATCGAACAAGTGCACCACACCATTGAGCCAAGGCACCTTTGGGCCCTCAACAGATATCTCCTGGTGCTTTTGACTTGTTCTCTTGTATTTTAGCCTTGAAAATGTCAAAGCTCTCCCGCATCAAACTGTAGTAGGACTGATATTTGAACATGGAACCTCTGCACTGAGAGTCTGATCTTACCAATACACCATCTCTGAACCTCTGCACTGACAGTCTGATCTTACCAATACACCATCTCTGAACCTCTGCACTGACAGTCTGATCTTACCAATACACCATCTCTGACTGCAGCTGAGCCTTTGACAAGTCCTTTCATATTATAACCTTGAAAATGTCAAGGTAGTATAACAATGTAGGAGGACTGAGATTTGAACACATCACAGAACCTCTGCACCAAGAGTCTAATGTTTAGACCACCAAACCATTATGACTGCAGGTTTATTCTGGTGCTTCTGAGTACTTATTTTGTATTTTAACCTTGAAAATGACAAAGCACTACTTACTAGAACAACATTGGAAAACTGAGATGAACATGGAACCTCTGCATTGTGAGTCTGATCTTCAGACCACTACACTCTCAAAGCAGGTGTTTCTTTGAGCTTTTGAGTATTCCTTTAAATTTGTATTATAACCTCGAAAATGTCAAAGTACTATTGCAATGTTGAAGGACTGAGATTCGAACACAGAACCTCTGCATTGAGAGCCTAATGTTAAGACCACTACACCATCTCTCACTGCAAATCTATTCTGGTGCTTTTGAGTAATTCATTTATATTTTAACCGTGAAAATGTACTCGAACAACATTGGAGAACTGAGATTTGAACATGTAACCTACACACTGAGTCCAATCTTTGGAACACTACAGTATCTCTCATTGCAGGTAGACTACTTTCTGGTGCTTTTGAGTATTCTCTTGTATTTTAACCTTGAAAATGTCAAAGCACTAGACTAGAGCAATGTTGTGTAGTGTCGTCACGTGGGCTACTACCGCTAATACAGCGGTCCCAATAGTCTCTCTGTATAACAGGTAAAAATTCCCAGGTGTCTCAATCGAACCCTCTGTTCAATCCTGGAAATGTAATTAAGACTATGGCGAATGATACTCGCTCCAGCTAGCTAACAGACTCAAAATCTCAAAGTGTCTCCCGTTTCAAACATGAGCATTGACTATGAACAACCCCTACTAATAATCAATACCCACAATCACTTTGATTAACGTCTGCTATCATTCTTAATCGCGTGCCTGTTGGTTGTAGCGCTGGTTTTGGTGTTTAAGACTTTTGTAAAATCTAGGGAGCTCTGGTGTGGATTATACCCTTATAATCCTGGTCAGAAATAACCATTAAAACCTTGTGACACAACAACCTCGTTTTACTCTTGTGAAGAAGTTAAAAACCCAATTAATTGAGGTTATAAACCCTCAATAGTGACCTGAAATAATTCTAGGAATCTTCTCTTTAAATACAGGAAATTGTAAATTTATTAAAATAATTTGCAAGACAGTGTTAAGCGAAACAGAATATAAATATAATAATCAGGTAGAAAGAATAGAAATTATGCAAAACCTAATTCAATAATTAACATCAGTACCTCCAATAAGGAATAATCACAAGTTCCAAATAAAAGTGTTCAGATAACTCCTGATAGCGTATCGCAATCCTGTACTGGATTGCGTGGATCAACCACAAATGCTTATTTAATTCTAGAAGTACTTACGATGTCAATACCTAACAATTAAAATCAAAAGAACTTACTCTGCACCCGTTCATTTGGAAGAGAGAGAAAATAAGTTGTACAGGCTTACCTTCTCTTCTATAAAAATAACCCATCAGTGAATGCCAAGGACTGTTAACCAAGGTCATCCACTATCTGGGGGAGGACTCTGCTTAACTAATTCAGGCATAGAATCTTTGGCTAATTTTAGGTTCTAAGAATTATCTATTTTAGTATAAGTGCTATATTGTCTCTATTTAAACGGAGATCAAATTGATTCTCCGGGCTAGGTCAACATACTGTAACTAATGATAACCTCAGGTATTCAGATTCTATGCCCGAGAGCCCCCAAGAAATCCTCCTTGTGCTGCATCTTTTAAAGGGCAGAAGGCCTGCCCCCAAAGTTTCTCTCTTCCTCCATATGAACCAATCATACATAGCTTCTCCACCAAATTTGCTTACAGTATTTCCGGAGTATCTATTACAGATTACAAATTACATTACATGTACAGTATATCAGCTGTTATTCATGCTGTGAATTTCCATTTGGCACATACAGTCTTTGCACATACAGTCTTGTGCAGTTTCTTCCAGTCGGCAGCGCCCTGTTGCGCCACTTCCCTGTTCTGACACAATGTTACATAACTGCTTTTACAGTAATCAAACAACATTTGTGACCTTATGACTTCTTCAGCGAACATGGTTACATCAACTGAAAAGTAAAAATATATACTGTATATTTTATATATATATATATAAAAATCCTGACCTTAAAGATTTAGAAAGAACAAATATATATAAAGTCCAGAATAACTTAACATATATATATATATAAATTCTAGAAATTAGTGCAATAGAATAGTAGCAAAACAACACATCAGCTCTGATGAGCCTCCACTTCTCCTATTCCGTTCTCCCTCCAACTCCTCCTCCTCACTGTTCAGAGTCTGGTTCGTACGGTGCTCCCCACATGTCGTCCTCCTGGACCCCTTGCTGTTGACTGTCCTCGTGTGCACCTGCATCGAACACTGCATTGTATACCCCTGCGCCAGTATGCCCCTCGCTATCACTGTCCCTGTCACTGTCAATCAATATTGGTGACCCTCCTATGGGAATCTGCATTCTATCTTGCCCACCCGTTGATTGGCCCTCTCCTGGGTTCTGTATAGCCTGAGTTTGGTTCAGCGGAGCTGTACCTGCCTGGTTCGTCGATGGGCCCTCTCCTGGGTCTTGTATAGCCTGAGTTTGGGTCAGCGGGGACCTTTGGGAATGTAATTTTGGCTTCACGCACGCCACAGGCCTCTCATATGGGGTTTTTGCACTATGGTAATAGTCTTCCAGAACATGCCTGGCCAGTGGGTCTCCTGCAGTCCAGACTAGCGGACCGGGCGCCGCGACAGTAGGAGGCCTTATAATTGAACATGGGATCTCACTGCTGAAAGTCTGATCTTTAGACCATTACACCATCTCTCACTGAAGGTCTCTTCTAGTGCTTTTGAGGAATTATTTTGCATTTTAAGCTTGAAAATGTCAACGTAATGCAGCCATGTAGGAGGACCGGGTTCTGAACATGGAACCAGGGGAGGCCTTAGCTATGTTGCACCAGTTCCAATTGAAACAGGCCTCAGCCACCAGGGGGCCTCCAAGAGCTAGCCAGCAAGCCTTGTTCAACTTGCAAGACAGGTACAACACTTTTTAATAATCATATAACCTTGTTAATATAACGCAATTTAGGTCAATGCTATAACATTATGTAGTGATATAATAATATATAAATAGCAGGCAGTCATTGACTATAAGTCAACTTCTGTGTGCGATTGTTGTGTGGCTACTGTGGCCTGGGTGCACTGGCGGTGTTGTGTGTGTGTGTGGGGGGGGGGGGGGGGGGGGGGGGCTCATCAATAGCTCTTGAAACGGGCCTCCAGATTACTAAGGCCGCCCCTGCATGGAACCTCTGTACTGAGAGTCTGATCATCAGACCACTACTCCATTTCAGAGGATGGAGAGATGGAGAGATGGAGATGGAGAGATGGAGTAGTGGTCAGATAGATAACTAAATTTCCCCCTTGGGATAATAAAGGTATCTATCTGACCACTACTCCATCTCACATTGCAGGATTCTGCTGGCGCTTGCGAGTAAATCTTTTGCATTTTAACCTTGAAAATGACAAAGCGTTTCTCAACCACTGTGCCTGGGGACCTTTGGTGTGCCCCTGAGAAGGGTCAAGTGTGCCCCTTGAAACCGCTTGAAAGCCAGTATTGTATTTATCACTCGTTTAAAATGATTTAAACGAGTGAAAACAGCCGATCTACAAGCACACAACGCCTTGCACCGCGAGGCGTTGTGTGCTTGTAGATCTGCTGTTTTCACTGCTGTTGTGCGACAGCCTTGTATGATGAAGCAGGGCTTTACTTTGCGAAGAAACGTACACATTTGAAACTTGGGAGATACAAGGTTTCTTCCTGACAGTGAGGATATTTACACCCCCGTATTATGTTGGTGTGCCCATGGATTCTTGGGACATGAAAAGTGTGCCCATGCAGAAAAAAGGTTGAGAAACACTGCTAGAGCGATGTTTTGTAGGATGGTCTTAGATTTGAACATGGAAACTCAGCGCTGAGGGTCTGATCAGCTCTATACCATCTGAGGGTCTGATCAGCTCTATACCATCTCAGCATCAAAGGGAGGAGTGCAGTTCAGCAGGTGACCTGCCTAAATGTCACATAAAAGCTCAGATAGGTGTCATTTCTCTCCATCCTGAATGACAAGCATTGCATCAATACACATCAATATTATAAGACCTCCTTTTTTCATCTCAGGAACATCTCCAAACTCCGCTCCACACTCACCCTGCCAGATGCCGAGAAACTCGTCTACGCCTTTGTCTCCTCCAGGATGGACTACTGCAATGCACTCATCGGGATCCCTAGCAAGAGCCTCCAAAGGCTCCAGTACATTGAGAGTGCAAAAGTATGATCACGTCACACCCATCCTCCGTTCACTGGCTCCCCATCTCCTTCAGGACTGAATACAAGATCTCCCTGCTCACACATCAGTATATATGGCAATGCCCCCCCCCCCCCCCAAAGTACTGCTAAAACCAAAACCAGCCACTCGGACTCTCCGTTCATCAAACACCAACCTTCTCCTTGTCCCGGACACCAACCTCCGCACCATGGGCGACAGGGCCTTCAGCTATAAGCCCCAAGTCTGTGGAATGCTCTCCCAGAACACCTGAGAGCTCCTCAGTCCACCCATGTTTTTGAAAATGGACTAAAAACATTTCTTTAATTATTTTAGTTGTTTTTGTCTGCCCTGATTCTAGTCCCATGTAAATTACTGATTGCCTTTATGTGCTGTTTTCTTTATGCATTTTTTTTTGCCTTTGTAGCACTTTGAGATTTGCAATAATGTAAAGCACGTTATAAATAAAATGTATTATTATTTTAAGTCTCAAAGCCTCCATTTGCCACCCATCTATATGGCCTGTTATGTTCTTCATCCGACGCTGTCTGATCATGTTCCCGCTAGTTTGACGGTTTGAATTTCACTTTAAAGCCAAATTAAAATGTAACTTTTCATTTTATTTTCTCACTTGTAGGAATAAGCTTAGGTTTTAAGAATCTTTTTTTGTGGTAAATGTTATGTTAGGGGAGGGTCAATCTTTTTATTTTATTAAGCTTGGGGAGGGCAATTGATCCCCCCCCCCCCCCATTCAGAGGGAGGGTCATGACTCCAGTAGAATCCCTCTTTAACAAACCTGTCCCTTAATTTGTACCTGACTAAAAACTGTCCAAGATGTAGGCTTTAAACCTTTGAACAGAGTCGCTATTTGTCTTGACAAAAACAGCAGATCTACAAGCTCAAACCACACCATGATGTGAGGTGTTAAGAGCTTGTAAACTGTCCATTTCTTTTTTATATCCAGTGATAAAGCATAATATACTGCATATGTATAAGTGGTTAATCAAAGATTATAAAAACCTGTATTTATGTGGCATTAAGTAGTTCTTATCCAGTAAACATTAAGTAAACAGTAAGTAAAGAGTAAACATTAAGTAGTTCTTATCCAGTAAACAGACTCCTGCTGCTTGAGCGCTCTACTGTGGCATGTAATTCTTTTTTAATTCCCAAAATAAAAAATACAAAAACAATAAGACACCTCAGAACTGTTCAGAACTTTTTAATTTGCAGGACAACAAGGATTAAACCAATGTTAAAATGACATCAAATCCAAGGCCGGGCTGATAAACTACAGCCAAATATTAATGTGGGACACATGGAGGGATTATGGGTTAGGGTTAACCATAACCCTAACCCATGGAGGGATTATGGGGCAAAAGAAACGGTCAAGCTAGAAACTCAAGTCACCCTCAATATAAGAATTCACAGATGGGGGAGACCAAAGTTACAAAATGTTTATTCCTAAAAATTAAAAAAACGAAAACAAATTTCAAGGCTTTGCCTTGAAAATGATGCGCAGCCTTTATGAACATCATTCCCAGGGTTCATGTATGCATACAAAAACAAAACGTTATCGACGTCAACATGATGCTTGTTCGTGTTCAAGTATATTCACCATCAAACTTCATTAATTCTCCCATGATTTAGCATTCTGAAATAAAACATCCTTCAAAATAAAAAAACAAATGCAGAAAACCACATTTCATGTCCTACCAATACATATATACTGTATAAATACATACATAAATATATTTTACATACAACAGCCATAAATTTGAAAAGGGGGATATATAGAGCAAAGGGGGAGGGGGGGGGGGTAGTGTGTGTTATAGCTTGGTGCTGTAAAATGGTCTGTCACTCAAAGGTCTGGTCAGTCAGATGGGTGTGTGTGTGTGTGTGTGTGTGTGTGTGTGTGTGTGTGTGTGTGTGTGTGTGTGTAGGGGCATCCATCCGTGCACACCTCAACGGACCACCTCCTCCTTGCCATCTCAGTTAGCCCAGTAGGGGGAGCTGCCGTAGCTGGACTTGTTGACCTGGCTCTTCTGCTGCATGCTGCTGGACTGACCTCGTTGGCTCGGACCCCCCTGCACACAGAGAGACTGTTAGGTTTTAGCTGGGACCCCCTGCACACAGAGAGACTGTTAGGTTTTAGCTGGGACCCCCTGCACACAGAGAGACTGTTAGGTTTTAGCTCGGACCCCCCTGCACACAGAGAGACTGTTAGGTTTTAGCTGGGACCCCCCTGCAGACAGACTGTTAGGTTTGGTGTGGTGTGGTGTGGTGTGGTGTGGTGTGGTGTGATGTGGTGTGATGTGATGTGATGTGATGTGACAGACTGTTAGGTTTGGGGTGGTGTGGTGTGAGTGGTGTGGTGTGGTGTGGTACCTGTGCGTCCTGGGTCAGGTGATGGTGCAGTGTGTGTGTGTGCGCGTGCAGGGTGATGGTGCAGTGTGTGTGTGTGTGTGTGCGTGCGCTACCTCCTGGGTCAGGTGATGGTGCAGTGTGTGTGTGTGCGCGTGCAGGGTGATGGTGCAGTGTGTGTGTGTGTGTGTGCGTGCGCTACCTCCTGGGTCAGGTGATGGTGCAGTGTGTGTGTGTGTGTGTGTGCGTGCGCTACCTCCTGGGTCAGGTTATGGTGCAGTGTGTGTGTGTGTGTGTGCGCGCTACCTCCTGGGTCAGGTGGTGGTGCAGTGTGTGTGTGTGTGCGTGCGCTACCTCCTGGGTCAGGTGATGGTGCAGTGTGTGTGTGTGTGTGCGTGCGCTACCTCCAGGTGATGGTGCAGTGTGTGTGTGTGTGCGTGCGCTACCTCCAGGTGGTGGTGCAGTGTGTGTGTGTGTGTGTGTGTGTGTGCGTGCGCTACCTCCAGGTGGTGGTGCAGTGTGTGTGTGTGTGTGCGTGCGCTACCTCCTGGGTCAGGTGGTGGTGCAGTGTGTGTGTGTGCGTGCGCTACCTCCTGGGTCAGGTGATGGTGCAGTGTGTGTGTGTGTGCGTGCGCTACCTCCAGGTGATGGTGCAGTGTGTGTGTGTGTGTGCGTGCGCTACCTCCAGGTGATGGTGCAGCAGCTGTGAGTGAGGTTGCTGGTGAGGCAGGATGTGGAGGAAGGGGGCGGGGGCATAGCCCCCCGGAGCTCCTCCCACTCCCGGACCCCCCAGCGCCGAGGGCAGGCTGAAGGGAGGGGGGGTCCCCGCATGGAAACCCTGCTTATCGAAGGACTGCAGAGGACAAGAGGACAGACTGACATCAGACCCAGGACTAAATGACCACTGAGTTAATAAACCGTTTGGAGGCCAGAGTGAATGACGGAATGGAAAAAAATATCATTTTTTTCACTGAGTCTTAACCCTTTAAGACTCAGTGAACAGCATTTTAAGAACATTAACCCTTTAAGACGCGAGGCAGATTTAAAAAAGGCCTTCCAAAGTTTTCAGAACTTCTTAACGTTCAGGCATTCCCCAGTCTTAATGGGTTAAAAGAACTGCAAGCGTGATATTGCATGTTTAAAGCATCTATTACAAGTCACAGTAATTAGTACGAGCTGGGCCCCTGATTCAGTAATTAATACGAGCTGGGCCCCTGATTCAGTAATTAGTACGAGCTGGGCCCCTGATTCAGTAATTAATACTGGGCGGGGCGGCATAGCTCAGGGGTAGAGAAACTGGTATTAGAGCACGAAGGGTATAAATCCCTAAGGGTTCCCAGTTCGAATCCGGGCTCCCCCTGAGTTAATATCGAAGGGTCCTTGGGCAAGACTCTGAACCCCTAATTGCCTCCGGTGAGAAGGTTGGTGCCTTGCATGGCTTCCTCCGCCACCGGTGTATGAATGTATGTGTGAATGGGTGAATGTAATGCACAATCTATGTAAAGCGCTTTGGATTAAAAGCGCTATATAAATGCACCATTTACCATTTAATACGAGCTGGGCCCCTGATTCAGTAATTAATACCAGCTGGGCCCCTGATTCAGTAATTAGTACGAGCTGGGCCCCTTATTCAGTAATTAGTACGAGCTGGGCCCCTGATTCAGCCCCGGGTAAAGGTGTTGGAGAGGCCCTCATTGTGCTCGACCATTGGCCGCGTTTTTTCGCCTTCCGGTCGCGTTGCGAGGCCCTAAATACTAACCGATGAACAGTTAGCTTACTGTGATTTTAGGTCTCATCGTTTTTCTGGTACAAAGAGAGTCTAATGATGTTGTATGAGGACCTTCCAGGAGTAGTCTAGGAAGCTAGGGAGTAATGATGTTATATGTAGACCAAGGAAGCTAGGGAGTAGTGGGCCAGTATTCTGATGATAGACAAGCCAGTGGGACCATTATCTATAGTGGTTTTTATATGCAACAAAATGTCTCACCTGGGTCTTATTGTAAACACTTCCACTGATGTCTGGCACACCGGAGTTACTGGAGGTCACCGACACACCTGAGAGCGGAGAGAGACGGTGTTAGTACAGGATATGCTAGGCTTCTTCTAGCTACACTACGGTCAGTGGTGCTTCTTCTAGCTACACTATGGTCAGTGGTGCTTCTTCTAGTTACACTATGGTCAGTGGTGATTCTTCTAGCTACACTACGGTCAGTGGTGCTTCTTCTAGTTACACTATGGTCAGTGGTGATTCTTCTAGCTACACTACGGTCAGTGGTGCTTCTTCTAGCTACACTATGGTCAGTGGTGCTTCTTCTAGTTACACTATGGTCAGTGGTGATTCTTCTAGCTACACTACGGTCAGTGGTGCTTCTTCTAGTTACACTATGGTCAGTGGTGATTCTTCTAGCTACACTACGGTCAGTGGTGCTTCTTCCAGCTACACTATGGTCAGTGGTGCTTCTTCTAGTTACACTATGGTCAGTGGTGCTTCTTCTAGCTACATTATGGTCAGTGGTGATTCTTCTAGCTACACTACGGTCAGTGGTGCTTCTTCTAGCTACACTATGGTCAGTGGTGCTTCTTCTAGTTACACTATGGTCAGTGGTGCAGTGGTCAATGTTTATCTAGAGACGTCCAGTGCACGTCGCTTAACACCTACTTTACAGGTCTACTGATGTGCATGTAGGCTAGTTCCTTTGTTAAAATACCCTGTTGTGACACTAAAGCGTTGGTGAGGTGTGAACTTGAGGGTTTTGGGATCAATGCACGTCCGTTTGTGTGAGAGGCGAGACCCCTGCTCAGAAAAGATATGGGGGTGGCGGGGGCGCGCGCCCCAAGACTAAAACCTAGACTACATGAATCTGGATCTTTCTGAATCTTTCTTTGTGCGTTTGGGGCTTGCAGCCACACAACGCTTCGGCCGCTAAACCGGATCTTTTTGAAACCGCATAAACAAGTGAAGATTTACAAATGTATCAGATTCTCAATAGATCTGTGTAGGCATGAATTCTTTTAGACCTAGATATTTTTGTCGTATAGACCCAGATATCTTCCTATGCGGATATATGAAAATCTGAGTTTAGAGAAAAAGGATCCAGATTCGTGTAGCCTCGGCCTAATTTAACACTGACTAGAGTCACTGTCAGTTGGAAACCTTGCATGTCCTTGTAAGATGTTACTTTTCAGGGAATGGAAGGCAGTTGTTCAGAAACAGTACCTTTCCCTGAGCCAGTAGCAGCAGAATGTTCATATAAGGCCCATACACATTGAGCCGATCCCGGAGCCGAGGCTCCCCGATCAGATTTCGGGATGACCCCCCGGGAAAATCGTTTGGTCGGCCCCGGAATCGGTATTGGGCTTGAACAGTACCCCGACACGATCGGATTATGTTAATTAGCTTTTTATGACCTCGGGACTCGTCGGGAGCGCTCCCGATAATATCAAAAAAGCTTGATATTCTCGGGTCATCGGGTAGGAATCCTTTACAATTATTGTCGTCTGAATGAGCTCACGGGATTGCTTCAGATTATATGAAGCCAGCTCCTCCCTTTTTTTAGGCTGCGCAGAGTGTAGGCTATTCTGTCACCTCACAATAGAACAGCCTACACTTTTATTATTATTATTAGCCTACTTACTTTTTACTTTAGCCTTCTTTCTCCCTAAAATGTTGTAATCACTTGAAAGAAAAGCCTTTCCCCACGACAACACATGGGGATATATAATATCTTATTCATATAATGTAGGTCAAATACTCAAAGTCAGAGACATTCCATTGCATTCCTTTTTTTTTTTTTTTTACTTTTACGCGTGGGCTGCGGGCACATCATTGCGCCTCTCGTGCTGTCAGTTTGTTCATTGGTCCTCAAAGAGGACCGCCAGTCCTTGGGGAGTTCCAGGGGGTCCCCAGCTAAATGATATTGAGGAACCTAGGCCTGTCCCTATTCTATATGCTCTCAAAAAAGCGAGAGGTTAAACTTTTTTTTTTTCTGCAACTGCACGCCCACAACGGCGAGGTTTGGACATTCATAATTGCTATTAGCTGATAATATATTTGGCTTGGAGTTGTCAAATCATCTTTTACGGCATCACAACGGCAAGGTTTGGTTTGGCACGGCAATGTAGGCTACTAACGTTGGCTGGTAGGTATTCCATGTCGTCTCTCCACTGAAGTAGCAGTATCCAATCCAACATGTCCCGTTCGCAAAGTGAACCCTTTCATCATTATCCATCTTTGTTCAATGGTCCAAAACAGAGCTACCATGACAACAAAGTGACACGTTCTGACAACTGACAACCTATATGAATATGATCTGATCTGTAGGCTTATTGTTTAAAATAACTCAATAGGCTATAAAGTGGAGTGCAAGTGGCTAAATCTCGATATTCCGACGGGGCAGTCATTTGGCGACAAGGCAGTGTATTCTATCACCTCACAAAAGCCTTTCCCCATATATATATATAATATATTTTTTATATTTATAAAAGATAATACCGTAAATCACCATTTGAAACGCCTGTTTCAAATAAGCGCACGGTTCGTATAAGCGCCTTTGGGCCGTTATTTCTTATTTGCAATTAATATTATCCTTATTATGTTTTATATAAGAGCCCGGGCTATTATTTGTTTGGTTGTTTGGTATTATTTGCTATTTATTCAACTTAACTGGTCATTTATGTTGCATGGCAGTGGTGCGCTGAAAACAGCAAATCTAGAAGCTCACAGCAGTGCTGTGACAGCACGTTGCAAGTGCAACGCACCGCACTCACTGTGCGTCGCTAGGGTCATATGTTGCATGACGGTAGTGCGCTGAAAACTGCAAATCTACAAGCTCACAGCCCTGTGGACAGACACTTCTAAAAATGTATATGCTGCCCAGCCCAGCCCAGTCAGCCCAGTGCTACCGTCGGGGAACAGATTGCCAAAGGACTCCAAAAAAAGAGAGAGGAAAAAAGAGTCTGCTGCTCTCTGCGCACTGCTGGATCAGAATAACTCATTACCTGTTGCTGCCTCTTTTTATCCAGTCCGCAGAAGTAATCCATTATTTTGAGGTGCAAGGGGAATGTAGAAGGCTTAATCATAATTCAGTGGAGCTGTTCAGTGGTCATGTCAGCGAGTCAGAACACCGCAGCTGCAGGACTTCTGCGCTAATTGGGTCGTTGGCTCGTTGACTACAGACCTAGATGCGTCTTTGCTGGCATGCGGTAATTGATTATTTTGGAGAAAGATTCCCTTTAGTATAAATAATAGTCCATTTGGTTACCATTTGGTCTCCATCATTAAGCTGGGGATCACCTGGAACACCCTCATTGTCAAAACATTAAACAAATGGCAATTAAACTGACGTTAGATAGCGAATATATTTGTTTAATTTCGTCATTTTAATATTATAAAATCACAACCCATTTCCTTAGAATATATGTATGTAAACATGGTTTCATCTTAAAGGAACCCTTTCTGTACATCTTGTACCCCTGTGGGTCCCGATCCACAGGTTGAGAACCATCTAGTCGCGTCTCTCATGGCACCACCCCCCCGAGATCGTGGGTGGCTAGAATCGCGAGACGTCGGTCTCATTTGTAATGGTCTGAGATATTTCACTTGGCACAGCGGGATATACCGGGCCCGAATTCAAGACAGAGGATCGCTGTCGTTTGAAATGAACACGATAAACCCCCGGGCACGAGATCTGATCTGACCCAACATCGCGTCTCGTCTGTGGGGCCTTTAAAGGTACCTTACCTTTCCCTGGTCCAGTAGCAGAATGTTCATTAAAGGTACCTTACCTTTCCCTGGTCCCATAGCAGCAGAATGTTCATTAAAGGTACCTTACCTTTCCCAGAGCCAGTAACAGCAGAATGTTCATTAAAGGTACCTTACCTTTCCCTGGTCCCGTAGCAGAATGTTCATTAAAGGTACCTTACCTTTCATAGGGCCAGTAGCAGAATGTTCATTAAAGGTACCTTACCTTTCATAGGGCCAGTAGCAGAATGTTCATTAAAGGTACCTTACCTTTCCCTGGCCCAGTAGCAGCAGAATGTTCATTAAAGGTACCTTACCTTTCCCTGGCCCAGTAGCAGCAGAATGTTCATTAAAGGTACCTTACCTTTCCCTGGTCCCGTAGCAGCAGAATGTTCATTAAAGGTACCTTACCTTTCCCTGGTCCCGTAGCAGCAGAATGTTCATTAAAGGTACCTTACCTTTCCCAGAGCCAGTAGCAGCAGAATGTTCATTAAAGGTACCTTACCTTTCCCAGAGCCAGTAGCAGCAGAATGTTCATTAAAGGTACCTTACCTTTCCCTGGCCCAGTAGCAGCAGAATGTTCATTAAAGGTACCTTACCTTTCCCTGGTCCCGTAGCAGCAGAATGTTCATTAAAGGTACCTTACCTTTCCCTGGTCCCGTAGCAGCAGAATGTTCATTAAAGGTACCTTACCTTTCCCTGGGCCAGTAGCAGAATGTTCATTAAAGGTACCTTACCTTTCCCTGGGCCAGTAGCAGAATGTTCATTAAAGGTACCTTACCTTTCCCTGGGCCAGTAGCAGAATGTTCATTAAAGGTACCTTACCTTTCCCTGGGCCAGTAGCAGAATGTTCATTAAAGGTACCTTACCTTTCCCTGGGCCAGTAGCAGAATGTTCATTAAAGGTACCTTACCTTTCCCTGGTCCCGTAGCAGCAGAATGTTCATTAAAGGTACCTTACCTTTCATAGGGCCAGTAGCAGCATGTTCATTAAAGGTACCTTACCTTTAGGCCTGGGGCGGTATCGACATTTTGTTACCGCTTTTACCGTCTTCCCATTTACCGCCGGTACTGCGGTAATTACCGCACCCCCGTATCTATTAATTAAGGTTCGGCAATAAGCCAAAATATTGCAATCATCTTCCCAAAAGTCGCCTCTCCACAGCCTGACTGTCCGAGTTATACTTCTCCGTACAGCACAGCGGGTATGGCTTTGAAAGGAGCAGATCTACAAGCTCACAACACATCGCATCCGCGACGCGTTCTGAGCTTTTAGATCTGCACTGTCGGGTTACCATAGTAACGTAGGCTAGCTACTTAGCTTTTCAGACACAAACAGCTGTGTGAACAAACCAGAAGAGGACGGGTAGTCAGATCGTGTACAGTGATTCTGTAAACTCACGTCACGTCTCAACTCTCAAATCGCAGTGATTGAGTGCTGCTATATACAGGTTTTAGTTACAAGACTTGACAGAAAAGGTTATAAAATCTCCGACGCGCCGACAGACGGGGCACAACGTGCGACGCGATGGAAAAAGTAAAATAGTTTCATTTTCGCTTTTAGTCCACGCGGCCCGCGCTCCGCCAGTAATCCGTATGAATAAAAAAAGATATGCCACAACACAAGGTATGTATTAACATCCTTGTGTCGTGTGGATTACAGAGAAAGTTTACGCTGTACTCCTCTACGCAGGCAGCTGCTGCTGCCCTGTAGGTCTGACTGTCTGTGTCTCTGAGAGTGAGAGTGACGTATGTGGCTTCCAAACTGTGGTACACGGCCCAGAGCAGAGCGGCATGGAGCGCATGCGGTCCTCGCTTCTCCCCTGTTTTAAAACTCGCTGGTTTTCCAATAAAAAATATACTTTTTTTTGTCTTTTTTTACCGCGGTAAGCACACGGACACCGCGGTAGACCTCGGTTTACCGCGGTACGGCGGTACGGCGGTTACCGTGTCCAACCCTACTTACCTTTCCCTGGTCCCGTAGCAGCAGACTTGGCCTGTGCCTGTGAGGAGTTGCTGTAGCCTTTACTGTAGTCCAGGCCCTGCCCTGCACTCAGCTCCTCGTACCCTGAGACAGCAACACAGCAACACAACTTTTATTTACAAGTAGAACGCCAACTCTTATTTACAATACCTAGTGATTACATGCCGACACATATTGATGATAGTAAATCGTAGTGGTTATGTGGTCAAATCCCCAAGGGTAAGATTCAGTGTACACAGTTAAAATCAGAGTCAAGGCGCGTTGAATTGCCAGGTGCCTTCCGTTCAATTTGCACTTGCAAGGAGCATGGAACGCATGATTTACCGATAAGGTATTTATGCAATTCCGCATTTGATGGAAATCTTTAAGGGTCCGATGCTCAAGAATAGTGTTATTCTTCAGATTGACTAAATTCAGTGATGCTGAAAGAAAGTCCAACTTTTTAATAAAATAGAATGTTGGAGAATATTGCTCATAAAATAAATATATTAGGAGTGACAAAACAAACATGGCATTCATTGTGTGTTTTCTGTTCTGGAACTAGCTTCTTACTCATTGGAGAGCGTGGAATAGGGTTAGCCTAACCCTAACCCTAACCCCAACCCTTCTCTGCATGTAAAGTGTCATAAGGACAACTTGTTGAACATTCCTCCTATCAATTGTATCCAGCATGTGTTCATTTGCATTTGCTTTAAAAAGGCAAAAAGAAAAAACAACAACCTGTAAATTGCCTAAGTGTCAGTAAATACAGCAGAATGCTTTAATCAACCAAATATCCATTTTCCCAATCCTCCCTTAAATGCATCAGCATGGCAAGCATCTTGCAGTTTTTCCAGGGTTTGATAAACAACATGCAGACTGCAGCCAAAGCAGAAAACAGTGAGGAGCAGAATGTGTATCTCAGACTGACCCGAGCTGAAGGTGTGCTGGCCGTATCCGCTGGGCTGCTGTTGGGTCTGCTGTTGGAAGGGGCTGCCGGAGGGGTTTCCCAGGCCCAGGTTCATGCTGTGCTGCTTGGCCGAGGCGGGACCCCCGGGAGGTACGAACATGGTGTGGCCATACTGGAAGGCAGCAGCGTTGGGCACAGCACCGGGCACTCCAGGGTAGTAGGGAAGGCCTGTGTAGCTGTAGCCTGGAGGCAGGAAGGCCTGCTGGCTGCTGTGGTGCTGCGGTTGGCCCTGGGGCTGCGGCTGGGCCTGGGGAGGCTGAGGCTGGGCTTGGTTCTGACCTTGGTTCTGGCCCTGGGGGGCCTGGGGGGCCGACAGGCTGGTGGGGGGCGCCGGGGAGGTGGAGTCGTTCCTGCCAAACTTTGTGACTTCACCTAAGAGAGAAGAGGGGAGCAGGGCTGTCACAGCGTAAAAGTTTAGTTGTCTTTTTCTGTTCATCTTGATGCCATTTTTACAGTAGAAAACTAATCATAGTTTTCTAATACACATACTTATGAATAAGAGACATTTATTGGCTTTGAACATTAGAATGTGCAAATAAAATAGAATGTTCTGTTTGTGTTTTAAGTTTTGTACAAATACATTTCACAGGGCAGATATGACAACTTAAATATACAATATACATTGAAGACATTCTGACAATGACAGGCACCATAATAAAAATAAGCCAATCCAAAGCCAATCATGCTTCTCTTCTCACTAGTTAGATTCCGATTAAGGAAAACTAATATTTGGATTATCTGGGCACAATGTCATTATAAAAAAGCACCTGTCAAACTCTATGGTCAAACCTCAGAATGTGGAAATAACAATGTAAACATAACATCTGTTATGTTTCATTCAGTTGTTTTTTATACAAGGAAACGATTCGAACTTGCATTATTCTGTGCTTGTGCCCAAGTAGACCAGTCTAGTAAATGTAATCATTGTGATAGGCCTAGAGTCGAGTTTACAGCACCAGGACAACAAAAGGACTGGATAGGATTACCTGAGTATGGGTTAGGGTTAGTATGGGTTAGGGTCAGAGGATTACCTGAGTATGGGTTAGGGTTAGGGATAGTGTGGGTTAAGGTTAGTATGGGTTAGGGATAGTATGGGTTAGGGTTAGTATGGGTTAGGGTTAGGGATAGTGTGGGTTAGGGTTAGAGGATTACCTGAGTATGGGTTGTTGGCGAGGCCACCATCTCTCCCAGAGAGGGCTGTGGGGCCAGGGAATGTGATCCCATAGTAGTCCTGCAAGGAGGGCTGAAAGAACAGGAGAAGATCAGAGTCCTGCATCCAACCAACAGCTCATCACTGAGGAGCCAACTTCACTACGTTACGTTTGAAGGCTCACCATTTGCAGTCTTGACTGGAGCATGTGAAGGTCCTCGTAGCCGTATATCTGCTGTGAAACACAGAAGGACTGCTACGTTCATTCTGGTCATTTCCACAAACACAAAGGGTAAAACGGATGGGCATAACAGATACAGTAGGCTCAGGCTAGTTTTCTGTAGGGAGTGAATTCCAGAGTGTGTTATGTGCGAATTATGCTTGAACACTATAACGATATTATCGCCACGAGACGATGAGTTGCAGAAAATATCTAATGACGCCATCTTGCGAATTACGTTACTAAATACATAGTGTACATCAGTTTTATCCCAGTGCGTTTGGATCACTGCCCATTTCTGTTATGGCTACGAGGCTGTGAATCTGGGCTGGTGTTGATGACACCATTTTGTTACTATTAACACAATGCCTGCCAAGGGTTAAAAAAAAATCTATCTTAGTACTGCCCGGCTTTTTACAAAAAATTAAAATGAAAATAAAAAAAAAATTAAACATTTTTTGAAAAAAAATAAGCTCTCAGAAGATGTCCATTGCCCCCTTGCAGTTGGCAGAAAAATATAATCAACCCCAAGAAAAATCTATTTTTAGATTAACACACACAAACAATTACAGCATGTGGATGGTGGCCATTTTGGCAGCCATCTTGAAGAAGATGTGCAGAAAGCTGATTACATGAATAACATTTTTATAATTTTTTATCAGCATCACAGGCTGCCCAAAGAGCTGTGAACACATTGCTGTCTCATATATTAGTGAACAGTGCCCCCCAGTGGCCAAAAACGGTAGAACGTACAGTAACGTGTAAGGCGGTAGATAGCTGGGCAAAATAGAACGTTTATAAACGTGTAAGGCGGCAGATGTGTTAATACTACACTACAGCAGGCAGCGGCAGTGTTGTGGAATGTTGTTTTTGTTTTGATCAGGGATGCAGCATGAATATTTACAGTGTAGAGTCACAGTGCATGGACCTGTAGTTCAACAATAGAATGGCAGTCATTCTGTGAACACTTGGAATAGAAATGACTGAATGCATTAAAGGGATATTTCACTTTCAAAAAAACTTTTGGTAATTTTATTGTTTAGTCAGGCTTTTATGAACACCCTGGACAGTTTTTAATTTGCTTGATTCAATATTTAGATATTTGATGTAAATGTTACCAGGCCCTCCTCCTGCAGGAGGCCTCCCCATACACACCCATTGGAACTTCAAACTCCATTTTAACCATGATAGATTCATTAACTCACTTACTGCCAATTAAAAATGCCCTCGAGTGGCATTAGTGCCAGCCCTCTCCATAGACTTCCATGTAATTTGTAGTGCACAGATCATGCACACCCATGCACAGATCATGCACCATGTTTGTGCAGGCTGTTCACAGCTTTCAAACAAAAAAAAAAAGATTGGAAATCCGTTCAGTTTTTTCGATAACTTTTTTCATTTATTTGTAATAATATTTTATTGTATTTAAATTTTTCCATTTTCCAAAATAATTATTAAAAATAAATGAAAAAAGTTATTGAAAAAACACAGCCTGCTCATGTTAGGAGGGTAGTACGAGTCACCAGAAATAATAATGGGTGTTTTTAATGAATCTATCATGGTTAAAATGGAGTTTGAAGTTACAATGGGTGTGTATGGGAGGAGGAGGACCTGGTAACATTTACATCAAATATCTAAATATTGAATCAAGCAAATTAAAATCTGTTCAGGGTGTTCATAAAAGCCTGACTAAACAATAAAATGACCAAAAGTTCTTTTGAAAGTGGGATACCCCTTTAAGTGGGTGTTTGCCGTCATATTCCTAAGAAGACAAACAAGGTGCACCTTTCTCCTCATAGATACTTACTGGATATGGAGGCAGCAGCCCCCCTGGTCCCATCATGTACTATAGATACCTACTGGAGGCAGCAGCCCCCCTGGTCCCATAGATACTTACTGGATATGCAGGCAGCAGCCCCTGGTCCCATAGATACTTACTGGATATGCAGGCAGCAGCCCCCCTGGTCCCATCATGTACTATAGATACATACTGGATATGGAGGCAGCAGCCCCCCTGGTCCCATAGATACTTACTGGATATGCAGGCAGCAGCCCCCCTGGTCCCATGATGTACTGGTTGGGCAGGAGAGGAGGGACCCCCTGGGACAGGTTGGGAGGGGCTTTACCTGTCACCACAGAGACCACAACCACCATCAACAACAGCCTCATGTCATTTGTAAATTCAAGGCTCTGCTAACTATTGAGCTGGGCTCAAACCTGGACGGTTCGAGTGGTACGATTACATACTAAGTCAACGCAAAGACAAGACGGTGCGCGACCGGGCGCGATGCGAACGGTTGCTTCGGTATCTTTGCCCCACTTGGAAAAGTCTAACAGAAGCTACATTAGGGCTTTCACCAACTAGTCGACTAGTAAAACCACTAGTCGAGCTTGTTGGTACTAGTCGAAAAGCCGAAAAAAAAAAAATGTTTTCTTTGTATCATTGCACTCATTATAAACAGAATATTATTATACAGTCATCTAGGCTACACACTGCATATCTAGCTAACAGCATCTCCTTGGGTTTAAGGGTTAATCTCAAGAGTTCACGCAAAGTTCACCAAAAGTGAAAGTCACTGAGCACTGCAGCATTCAGTTGTCCACAACAAGGGGACTCGTAGCCTACTACAGATTAGAATAGGTGTTTAACAGTAGGTCTATAACTCGTAGCCTACTACAGATTAGAATAGGTGTTTAACTGTAGGTCTATAACAAGGGGACTCGTAGCCTACTACAGATTAGAATAGGTGTTTAACAGTAGGCCTATAACAAGGGGACTCATAGCCTACTACAGATTAGGATAGGTGTTTAACAGTAGGTCTATAACATGGGGACTCGTAGCCTACTACAGATTAGAATAGGTGTTTAACAGTAGGTCTATAACATGGGGACTCGTAGCCTACTACAGATTAGAATAGGTGTTTAACAGTAGGTCTATAACATGGGGACTCGTAGCCTACTACAGATTAGAATAGGTGTTTAACAGTAGGTCTATAACATGGGGACTCGTAGCCTACTACAGATTAGAATAGGTGTTTAACAGTAGGTCTATAACATGGGGACTCGTAGCCTACTACAGAT
Source organism: Nannobrachium achirus (assembly GCF_963921795.1). NCBI lineage: Eukaryota > Metazoa > Chordata > Actinopteri > Myctophiformes > Myctophidae > Nannobrachium > Nannobrachium achirus. The sequence continues at coordinate 74,359,016 of NC_137815.1, read as the reverse complement.
TAGAATAGGTGTTTAACAGTAGGTCTATAACATGGGGACTCGTAGCCTACTACAGATTAGAATAGGTGTTTAACAGTAGGTCTATAACATGGGGACTCGTAGCCTACTACAGATTAGAATAGGTGTTTAACAGTAGGTCTATAACATGGGGACTCGTAGCCTACTACAGATTAGAATAGGTGTTTAACAGTAGGTCTATAACATGGGGACTCGTAGCCTACTACAGATTAGAATAGGTGTTTAACAGTAGGTCTATAACATGGGGACTCGTAGCCTACTACAGATTAGAATAGGTGTTTAACAGTAGGTCTATAACATGGGGACTCGTAGCCTACTACAGATTAGAATAGGTGTTTAACAGTAGGTCTATAACATGGGGACTCGTAGCCTACTACAGATTAGAATAGGTGTTTAACAGTAGGTCTATAACATGGGGACTCGTAGCCTACTACAGATTAGAATAGGTGTTTAACAGTAGGTCTATAACATGGGGACTCGTAGCCTACTACAGATTAGAATAGGTGTTTAACAGTAGGTCTATAACATGGGGACTCGTAGCCTACTACAGATTAGAATAGGTGTTTAACAGTAGGCCTATAACAAGGGGACTCGTAGCCTACTACAGATTAGAATAGGTGTTTAACAGTAGGCCTATAACAAGGGGACTCGTAGCCTACTACAGATTAGAATAGGTGTTTAACAGTAGGTCTATAACATGGGGACTCGTAGCCTACTACAGATTAGAATAGGTGTTTAACAGTAGGTCTATAACATGGGGACTCGTAGCCTACTACAGATTAGAATAGGTGTTTAACAGTAGGTCTATAACATGGGGACTCGTAGCCTACTACAGATTAGAATAGGTGTTTAACAGTAGGTCTATAACATGGGGACTCGTAGCCTACTACAGATTAGAATAGGTGTTTAACAGTAGGTCTATAACATGGGGACTCGTAGCCTACTACAGATTAGAATAGGTGTTTAACAGTAGGTCTATAACATGGGGACTCGTAGCCTACTACAGATTAGAATAGGTGTTTAACAGTAGGTCTATAACAACAACAAGGGGACTCGTAGCCTACTACAGATTAGAATAGGTGTTTAACAGTAGGTCTATAACTCGTAGCCTACTACAGATTAGAATAGGTGTTTAACAGTAGGTCTATAACATGGGGACTCGTAGCCTACTACAGATTAGAATAGGTGTTTAACAGTAGGTCTATAACAACAACAAGGGGACTCGTAGCCTACTACAGATTAGAATAGGTGTTTAACAGTAGGTCTATAACTCGTAGCCTACTACAGATTAGAATAGGTGTTTAACAGTAGGTCTATAACATGGGGACTCGTAGCCTACTACAGATTAGAATAGGTGTTTAACAGTAGGTCTATAACTCGTAGCCTACTACAGATTAGAATAGGTGTTTAACAGTAGGTCTATAACATGGGGACTCGTAGCCTACTACAGATTAGAATAGGTGTTTAACAGTAGGTCTATAACATGGGGACTCGTAGCCTACTACAGATTAGAATAGGTGTTTAACAGTAGGTCTATAACATGGGGACTCGTAGCCTACTACAGATTAGAATAGGTGTTTAACAGTAGGTCTATAACATGGGGACTCGTAGCCTACTACAGATTAGAATAGGTGTTTAACAGTAGGTCTATAACATGGGGACTCGTAGCCTACTACAGATTAGAATAGGTGTTTAACAGTAGGTCTATAACATGGGGACTCGTAGCCTACTACAGATTAGAATAGGTGTTTAACAGTAGGTCTATAACTCGTAGCCTACTACAGATTAGAATAGGTGTTTAACAGTAGGTCTATAACTCGTAGCCTACTACAGATTAGAATAGGTGTTTAACAGTAGGCCTATAACATGGGGACTCGTAGCCTACTACAGATTAGAATAGGTGTTTAACAGTAGGTCTATAACATGGGGACTCGTAGCCTACTACAGATTAGAATAGGTGTTTAACAGTAGGTCTATAACATGGGGACTCGTAGCCTACTACAGATTAGAATAGGTGTTTAACAGTAGGTCTATAAACATGGTGCGATCAAAGCAACAAGTGAGGACAGCCCAGTTCTGGCCAGTTCACAACAGACCGCCCGACGTTCGTTTGATTAGAAGTAATTAAAAGACGGTGGATTGTTTGTGGAGAGAGCTAGCCTACTAGCCTAGCCTACTAGCCTAGCCGACCTTTCAAATGGATTATTGTTTAACAAGAGACCAACAGCAGACACCTACAGCCATGGTGAGTCTATATGGGTTTCCATTCCTTATTATTACCATAGCAGCTACAATGGATGTGGCTGTAGTGAAATGCTGTGCTATGTTGGGGTAACAAGCACACGTGGGGGTTTGTGTGAGTATACGTTGTCATGGTAACTTGGCTGCAGTGAAAAGCCGTCTTTATTATTACATAATAGCTTAACGACTAATGGACTAGTCGAATACTATGGGATTAGATTCATGCCAATAGTCCAAACCTTGAAAGTAGTATTTCAAGACTGTAAAATGTTTTTGAATCTCTGAAAAAAAAAATGAATCTCTGAAAAATATTTTTGAGTCTCTGAAAAATGATTTCGAAACTCTGTACAATGTCTTGGCATAATTTCTTCAGAGATACAACACATTCTTTCAGAGATTCAAATCACTTTTCAGAGTTTCGCCAACACATTTTCAGAGTGTCAACTTCATCAGAAACACTGTTTCAGAATATGCATTTTGGCACTTTTCTCCCTCTGTGTTTCATGTTTGAAACCTTGTAAACTCCTAAGGTTTCAAAACCTTGAGAGTTATTTTCAATCTCTGAAAATATTTTTTGCAAGACTGAAAAATGATTTTGAAACTGAAAAAATGTGTTGTATCTCTGAAGAAATTCTTCCAAGACATTGTTCAGTGTTTCGCCAACATATTTTCAGAGTTTCACTTTTTTTTTTCAGGTATTATTTTCTCAGATCTTATTTTTACAGATTCAAATAATCTTTTTTCGGTTTCAGATTATTATTATTTTTTTGCGCTTCTTACTTTTTCAGTTTCAACATGAAAAGTTTCAAGTCTCAAGTTTCAAGGTGCAGTTCTGGCAGTTTTAATGGCAACCATGCAGGGTTGCCATGTTTGCTCTTACTTTTTCAGTTTCAACTTGAAAAGTTTCAGAGTCTCAAATCTCAAAGTGCACTTCTGGCAGTGTTGGCATGGCAACCAGCTAGGGTTGCCATGTTTGCTAGAAGTGAGTTCTCTGGGCTTTCCTATCCATAAGTTTAGCTAAATCCATCACCAGTCCCTGTCCCTATGGAAGAGATCTACATGTTCTATAGATCTATGGAGTCATCATATGTTTTACAGATCTACAGGCATTAAGTGTAATAGTGTAATAAGTGTAATAGGTGACAAATGTAATAGTGTAATAAGTGTAATAGCGTAATAGTGTAATTGCGACCGTCAGGTCGCATTTACTATCAAAACCTCCACCGCCTGTCTGTCCGTCAGTGTGTCTGTCACGTCACGTCACACTTTTGCCCTGCTCATATCTCCGCAACCGTTGCCCCGATCCATGCCAAATTTTGCACACACACTCCTTGCCTGCCAAACCACAACCTCCACCAATTCTCACATGGCCCTCTTCTAGCGCCACCATGAGGCCGATTCTTGCAAAACACATTTTTGGACACTGCTCCTACAATTTTTGCCCTAAAATCACGCAAATCGGTACACAGTAAGTCTACACTCATCTCATCAACATGGATCTGTCCCATTTGGCGCCACCTTCAGGCCATTTTTTAAAACACATTTTTGGACATTACTCCTACAGATTTTGACCTAAAATCACGCAAATCGCTACACAGTATGTTTACACTCATGTCATCAACATGGATCTGTCCCATATAGCGCCACCATCAGGCCGACTTATTCAAACACATTTTTGGACACTGCTCCTACAAATTTTGCCCTAAAATCACACAAATCGGTACACACTTGCTCTACACTCATGTCATCAACATGGATCTGTCCCATATAGCGCCACCATCAGGCAGATTTTTTCAAACACATTTTTGGACACTGCTCCTACACATTTTGGCCTAAAATCACGCTGCGACCTGACGGTCGCTTATCTCCCGATTAGGGAGTCTTACTGGTAGGTGTAAAGTGTAATAGTGTAATAGGGCAATAAGTGTAATAAGTGTAATAGTGTAATTATTAAAGCTGCTATTACACTTATTACACTATTACGCTTATTACACTATTACGCTTATTACATTATTACACTTTTACACTATTACACTATTACACTATTACACTTATTACACTTATTACACTATTACACTTATTGCCCTATTACACTATTACACTTATTACACTATTACACTATTACACTATTACACTTATGACACTATTACATTATTACACTTATTCCACTATTACACGTATTGCCCTATTACACTATTACACTTATTACACTATTACACTACTACACTTATTACACAATTACATTTGTTACACATATTACACTATTACACTTATTACACTATTACACTTATTACACTATTACACTTATTACACTTTTACATTTGTTACACTATTACACTTATTACACTATTACACTTATTACATTACACTTATTGCGCTATTACACTATTACACTTATTGCGCTATTACACTATTACACTTATTGCCCTATTACACTATTACACTTTTACACCTACCAGTAAGACTCCCTAATCGGGAGATAAGCGACCGTCAGGTCGCAGCGTAATTTTAGGCCAAAATGTGTAGGAGCAGTGTCCAAAAATGTGTTTGAAAAAATCTGCCTGATGGTGGCGCTATATGGGACAGATCCATGTTGATGACATGAGTATAGACACAGGGGATGACACTAACGCTTGCCCGACTGCCCGGGGCAGGTAAATAATATGGTCGGGCAGGTGAAGGTTGCCCGACCGGGCAAGTGCCCATTTTGAGTAACATAATATAAGATATGTTTCGTTAGCCTACTTGAACGCTGAACGGGGCTATATTAGACTAGTGTTCCGCCTCTCTCTCTCTCTCTCTCTCTCTCTCTCTCTCTCTCTCTCTCTCTCTCTCTCTCTCTCTCTCTCTCTCTCTCTCTCTCTCTCTCTCTCTCTCTCTCTCTCTCTCTCTCTCTCTCTAGTCCATCCCTCCCCACACACACTGAACGAACGTTGTGCAGTGGGATCGAGTGGGATAGTTTGCTGCGACAGTGCAACATGAGCTCCCTTGAAAACCACTATTCTACAAGCTCCCATTATGCTAAAAAAGACGTGCATCGGACACGATGAGCGCTCAGCTGCAACTAATTAGAAATTGCGCGATACAACCCGTAAAAGCGACATGCCTCATTGTGCGAACATGAAGTGACTGCTATGGAGAAACTGTTATGAGTTCTCTCAATCCCCAAAACAGGCGCAGGAGTAGCGCTAGGTAGAGTAGCGCGTGTGTGTCTTTGTTTTCAAAGAGTCAGAACAAATGTTCTCAGCGTCCTGGTCAACACTGCTTTCCCAAAGTTTCCTCTCTGCAGCAAAACATATCCACACGTTATGCCTCTATGTGTGCCGCCAGCTTGCAAGCGTTTTTGTGCTAAGAGAATCACATCTCCGTTCTCCGACCGACTACAACCGTCTAACTTTGCCCACCGTTGCCATGTTTTGTTTATGAGAGAGAAACAAGTAATCAGGTCTATTTCCGTTGCCATGTTTTGTTTATGAGAGAGAAACAAGTAACCAGTAAACAAGTGGCCATGACTTGAGGGCAAGTAGAACATGACCTGTACTTGCCCGACGGGCAAGTGCCTCTGAGACCTTAGTGTCAACCCCTGTGTAGCGATTTGCGTGATTTTAGGGCAAAATCTGTAGGAGTAGTGTCCATAAATGTGTTTTAAAAAATCAGCCTGAAGGTGGCGCTAAATGGGACAGATCCATGTTGATGACATGAGTGTAGAGCAAGTGTGTACCGATTTGTGTGATTTTAGGGCAGAATTTGTAGGAGCAGTGTCCAAAAATGTGTTTGAATAAATCGGCCTGATGGTGGCGCTATATGGGACAGATCCATGTTGATGACATGAGTGTAAACATACTGTGTAGCGATTTGCGTGATTTTAGGTCAAAATCTGTAGGAGTAATGTCCAAAAATGTGTTTTAAAAAATGGCCTGAAGGTGGCGCCAAATGGGACAGATCCATGTTGATGAGATGAGTGTAGACTTACTGTGTACCGATTTGCGTGATTTTAGGGCAAAAATTGTAGGAGCAGTGTCCAGAAATGTGTTTTGCAAGAATCGGCCTCATGGTGGCGCTAGAAGAGGGCCATGTGAAAATTGGTGGAGGTTGTGGTTTGGCAGGCAAGGAGTGTGTGTGCAAAATTTGGCATGGATCGGGGCAACGGTTGCGGAGATATGAGCAGGGCAAAAGTGTGACGTGACGTGACAGACACACTGACGGACAGACTGGCGGTGGAGGTTTTGATAGTAAATGCGACCTGACGGTCGCAATTACACTATTACGCTATTACACTTATTACACTATTACATTTGTCACCTATTACACTTATTACACTATTACACTTAATGCCTGTAGATCTGTAAAACATATGATGACTCCATAGATCTATAGAACAGGGCCCGGGTCTTCAACGTTTTCAGGCCGGGGACCCCCAAACTGATGGGAAGATGGAGCAGGGACCCCCTACCACCTCGTAGGGTGGGGGGGTCGGGGCTACGACATATTTTTTATTTTAAACATGTACAAGTTACAGCGAGCAGGGTGGGCCGTACCACTACCATTTCTTAACATACTACTTATTAACTGAGAACCAATGTCAATAATATCAACAATCTGTCAATTGCATAGTAATCATGTATTCAAGCTATTCAAAATGGATAGAATCATGATTTATAAAAAGAAAAGAAAAAATAACATTTTTTGAAATCAAGCAATAATTTCGCAGACCCCCTGCAGTACCTCCGCGGACCCCCTAGGGGTCGCGGACCCCCTGTTGAAGACCCCTGCTATAGAACATGTAGATCTCTTCCATAGGGACAGGGACTGGTGATGGATTTAGCTAAACTTATGGATAGGAAAGCCCAGAGAACTCACTTCTAGCAAACATGGCAACCCTAGCTGGTTGCCATGCCAACACTGCCAGAAGTGCACTTTGAGATTTGAGACTCTGAAACTTTTCAAGTTGAAACTGAAAAAGTAAGAGCAAACATGGCAACCCTGCATGGTTGCCATAAACACTGCCAGAACTGCACCTTGAAACTTGAGACTTGAAACTTTTCATGTTGAAACTGAAAAAGTAAGAAGCGCAAAAAAATAATAATAATCTGAAACCGAAAAAAAATTATTTGAATCTGTAAAAATAAGATCTGAGAAAATAATACCTGAAAAAAAAAAAAAGTGAAACTCTGAAAATATGTTGGCGAAACACTGCACAATGTCTTGGAAGAATTTCTTCAGAGATACAACACATTTTTTCAGTTTCAAAATCATTTTTCAGTCTTGCAAAAAATATTTTCAGAGATTGAAAATAACTCTCAAGGTTTTGAAACCTTAGGAGTTTACAAGGTTTCAAACATGAACACAGAGGGAGAAAAGTGCCAAAATGCATATTCTGAAACAGTGTTTCTGATGAAGTTGACACTCTGAAAATGTGTTGGCGAAACTCTGAAAAGTGATTTGAATCTCTGAAAAAATGTGTTGTACCTCTGAAGAAATTATGCCAAGACATTGTACAGAGTTTCGAAATCATTTTTCAGAGACTCAAAAATATTTTTTCAGAGATTCAAAAACATTTTACAGTCTTGAAATACTACTTTCAAGGTTTGGACTATTGGCATGAATCTAATCCCATAGAATACCAGTGGCATCGACTAGTCGATCTGTAAAAAACACTGGCAGTGAAAGCCCTAGTGTGCATGTGGTACATACTGGTGGAGGAGGACATGAGCTGTGTGGTCCTAAAGCCCTAGTGTGCATGTGGTACATACTGGTGGAGGAGGACATGAGCTGCATGGTCCTAAAGCCCTAGTGTGTGTGTGGTACATACTGGTGGAGGAGGACATGAGCTGTGTGGTCCTGGGTGCTGACAGGTGGTTGTTGGCGGTAGCTCCATTGGAGCTGAGGCCCAGTGCCGTACTGCTGGCTGCAGCAGAGTGGAGGCCGCTGGCCCCCGACAGGCTGCTGACAGTACTGCTCATGTTGGCTCCCATGCTGTGGGCCATGCTGTGGGCCATGCTGTGGTTCATGTTGTGGTTCATGTTGTGGTTCATGTTGTGGTTCATGGTGGTCATGGTGGCCATGTTGGCCAGGTGGCTGCTGATGCTGCTACTGCTGCTGCTGTGGGAAGAGTGGTGCGACGGGGGAGCGGGGGCTTGCGACGATGAGGTGTACGAGGCAGAGGAGGGCGCCAGAGAGCTCACACCACTGCTCTCCACACTGGTGTACTGGGGAGAAGAAGAAAAAAAGTGTGTTTGGAGGTTAAGGCACAGATATAAAGAGCTAGATGCCTCGTTCCCAACTTCCCTATGTGTGACGCACGTGGAAGCAATGCACACGTGATTCCCTTAGTCCCTCGATGCACATGCATCAGAGTCCAAGGAGGCGTCTACCTTTCTATGTCTATGGGTTAAGGGCTGGGTAGCCTAGCTCAGCTAGACACAATCCAACCATGTTAAAACAAGGTGGGGATCAATACAGTTATTTAGCTGCATTAGTATAGAGTCTAAGGGCTGGGTAGTTTACTGACATTTAGAACCAATAACCCATTTATAGCCCAATAATTGAGGAGCAAGGTTTTTCTATAATCTGCATATTAATAGATTGTTTAGCCATTTAACCATGTGTTATACTTGACGTGTTGTACAATGGAGGCATACAAAAATAGTGAACATGGCCGAGAGACATTATTTACAGTGAGAGAGCATGTGTGGCCGAGAGACATTGACTTACGGTGTGAGGGCTGGAGCCCAGAGCTGACACCGAGGAATGACTGCTGGCGTGGCTACAGGGGGGAGGGGGGGGGGGTAAGAGGGGAGGAAACAACAATGATCAGTTTCACCTACACACACAATGGTGAACAAAGTATGGGGCTGTTAAGTCTGACATCATTTTGTAGGCAGAGGAGAACTTTTGCCCCCCAAAAAAGTGAATTTTTTTACTATTTTTACCATTTACTATTTTTTCTTCTCTTTGTTGTTGAAAGGAAAGTGGTAGAATTATACTTTAGTCGTTATTTTTGTCTCGGATCTGTTGAAATGGCGAGGGACAGATATTGACAATAAATCTGCTTGGAGGTCTGACTACAAAATGATGTCACGGCTTAAAAGCCCCAAATACTCAAGCAAATACTCAGGTATTCAAAAGAACAAATCATGAAGTACATTTTATTCAACAATGCATTGCAGTATTGAAACTTAGGGGAGGCTCTCTCCATTCCGACTTGTCGCCACTCCGAAATTGACTTCTTATTGTCGGAGTGGCGACACTCCCATAGGGGTTAGGTTTAGGGTTAGAGATAGGGTTAGTGTCGGAATGGAGACATGTCGGAAAGGAGACATGTCGGAGTGGAGAGATGCACTCGAAACTTAGGACATTTCCAAAAATAAAGTCTTAAATGTTAGTTAGTGAAAATAGCAGTGTGAGCTTGTAGATCTTTGACTATATTTGAAACGGGTTTATGGTTCATTCATTATACTGTATATGTTTGGGTCCCAAGAGTCCCTTCCTAGAAACTTTGAGTGGCAGGTTGTGTCACCTGTTGAGCGAGTTGAGCTGGCTGGCAGAGGGCAGGTCTGGTGCCAGGCTGGCCAGGGTGCTGGAGCTGTGTGGGGGCAGGGGGGCAGACAGGTGGGAGGAGGGGGGCACCGGGGGCGTGCTGCTGCTGCTGCTGGCGCTCAGACTCAGAGATGGAGGAGACTCTGGCTTGGGTGTGGAGGAGGCTGATGAGGCTGCTTAGGACCAGAGAGAGAGAGGAGGGGGGGGGGGGGTTATCATTAGATGACCCCAGAGGCAAGGTCCAAAAGATGCATTCTAAAATCACTAGTTCTTCTCACACTCACAGGTCTCACAGCGCGGCACAAAGTGACGCACTGTGAGCTTGTGCATCTATTTTTTGAATTGCCAAAGCAAAAACCTAAAATGACACATGGTTTTAATGGGTTGAAATGATGCCCCAGTCATTTCTATTCAGCAGTGGGTTCCGTCCGTAATTCCATTTAATTCATTCATATCTAAGGGAACCTCCGTGATCTCCGATGTGTGAAACTCGTCCTTTAGTTCCCCCCCAACCCCCCCCCCCCCCCCCTCAAAGTAAGCAGACATTTCTTTCCTCACTTTTTTTTATGGATTTCAGAGAGACAGCAGTGCTGCTACCAGGAAACAACCAAATGACTCCATTTCACTCAATTCAGTTGCTTGACTGTGTCAGTGTGTCGATAACAACATTTCAGGTGCTTTTCAGGGTACTCAACTGCACTGTACATTACTAAAAATAATTATCATTTCAATAGTAACGAGACATAAATGTGAATAAAGTTTTGTGCAAAATATAAGAAGTAATGTGTTTTTATCTCAGAGTAATCCAAAATGTAACGATGGTAGCTTTCCAGTGAACAGCAGCGGTCAGATAACTTACTGTCCAGTGCAGCAGAAGTCCTCACTCCGTTCAGACCGTTCTGGTGAAACAACACACAGTTCAGTTCAGTGAAACAACAAACAGTTCAGTTCAGTGTCTGGAGTGAAACAATCACATTTATATCGCTTTTTCTTCAAGTGCTTTAGCAACGCGTTATAAAATGAGCACATTTTATAAAATAATAGAAATTATAGGAAATACAACAGAAAAACGTATTCACACTATATTAGAAGGGAAATTTGTATTCAGAAAAGAAAACAGAAAATGTATTAATGCGTTCTCCTCTTGGACATCAAGCCTCTCGTGCCTGGTGTCATTGTCATTTTACAAGGGCTTGTTTCAATTCTGCTTTTGCACAAAATAGTGCAATGCAAGATAGAGGGCGCCAGATCCCTTTGAGTCACACCCTACCACTACTTACTGTTCATCCACAGAGCATTGATTCTAGTTGTTTTCTCCTTTAGATTAAAGTGCTTTGTTTTCACTTTTTTTCAACTTTTATTACTTGTCAAAATACATTTTATTTGTCTGCCTCATCTTTTTACCATCCCAGGTTGAAAAAAGTGAAAAGAAAGCACTTTAATCTAATGGAGAAAATTACTAGAATCAATGCTTTGTGGATGAACAGGAAGTAGTGGTAGGGTGTGACTCAAAGGGATCTGGCACCCTCTATCTTGCAATGCACTACTTTGTGCAAAAGGAGAATGGTCCATTCTTATAGGTGTGGATGTGCAAAAGGAGAATGGTCCATTCTTATAGGTGTGGATGTGCAAAAGGAGAATGGTCCATTCTTATAGGTGTGGATGTGCAAAAGGAGAATGGTCCATTCTTATAGGTGTGGATGTGCAAAAGGAGTCCATTCTTATAGGTGTGGATGTGCAAAAGGAGTCCATTCTTATAGGTGTGGATGTGCAATAGGAGTCCATTCTTATAGGTGTGGATACGCTAGCATTACGTGGAGCATAATTAACTCACCATGACTGGCCCCGAGGCCTCTTTGCTCTGCGAGAACGCCAGCCGCGAGTGGGGGGGCATGCCCCCGTCGTAGCCCCCTCCCACAGAGGAGAACGGTGAGGAGGAGGAAGGGACCGAAGAGGAAGAGGAGGATGAGGTGGTAGACGAAGAGGCGGGGTTGGCGGGGCCGGCCGTGCCCAGTGAGGAAGGGGCGTGGCTGGGCAGCGCCACCGAGGGAGACGGGTAGACGGGTTCTGACGAGGAGAGGGGCAGAGGCAGGGGGACGGAGAGAGGGCTGCCCCGAGACTCACTGTGGGAACAACATGTACCATGAGTCAGCCTAAATGTCACAGGGAGACTCACTGTGGGAACAACATGTACCATGAGTCAGCCTAAATGTCACAGGGAGACTCACTGTGGGAACAACATGTACCATGAGTCAGCCTGAATGTCACAGGGAGACTCACTGTGGGAACAACATGTACCATGAGTCAGCCTAAATGTCACAGGGAGACTCACTGTGGGAACAACATGTACCATGAGTCAGCCTAAATGTCACAGGGAGACTCACTGTGGGAACAACATGTACCATGAGTCAGCCTGAATGTCACAGGGAGACTCACTGTGGGAACAACATGTACCATGAGTCAGCCTGAATGTCACAGGGAGACTCACTGTGGGAACAACATGTACCATGAGTCAGCCTGAATGTCACAGGGAGCCTCACTGTGGGAACAACATGTACCATGAGTCAGCCTGAATGTCACAGGGAGACTCACTGTGGGAACAACATGTACCATGAGTCAGCCTGAATGTCACAGGGAGACTCACTGTGGGAACAACATGTACCATGAGTCAGCCTGAATGTCACAGGGAGACTCACTGTGGGAACAACATGTACCATGAGTCAGCCTGAATGTCACAGGGAGCCTCACTGTGGGAACAACATGTACCATGAGTCAGCCTGAATGTCACAGGGAGACTCACTGTGGGAACAAACATGTACCATGATGAGCCTAAATGTCACAGGGAGACTCACTGTGGGAACAACATGTACCATGAGTCAGCCTAAATGTCACAGGGAGACTCACTGTGGGAACAACATGTACCATGAGTCAGCCTAAATGTCACAGGGAGACTCACTGTGGGAACAACATGTACCATGAGTCAGCCTAAATGTCACAGGGAGACTCACTGTGGGAACAACATGTACCATGAGTCAGCCTAAATGTCACAGGGAGACTCACTGTGGGAACAACATGTACCATGAGTCAGCCTGAATGTCACAGGGAGACTCACTGTGGGAACAACATGTACCATGAGTCAGCCTGAATGTCACAGGGAGACTCACTGTGGGAACAACATGTACCATGAGTCAGCCTAAATGTCACAGGGAGCCACACTGTGGGAACAACATGTACCATGAGTCAGCCTAAATGTCACAGGGAGACTCACTGTGGGGACAAACATGTACCATGATGAGCCTAAATGTCACAGGGAGCCTTCACATCAGGTGCCTTAAAAATAATTACTTCATATGGCCTTTTCTGGCCAAAAAGTTGAAAGTAGTTTCATTTTTAGCAATGATGATATCTGCTATTTTTTAATAGCCAAAATATAAATGAATGGTTAAAGTGGTTAAAATCTAAAATGACAGATACTTTCCCAGGTTTAAATTGGTTAAGCTGCTTCTGTGCATTAAAACGGGGGCTGTAAACACTAAGGCTGTCAAGATTCCGATTCGACCGCGAATCAAACAGAAATTGACATTTGATTCAGTGAATCGAAATCACCACTCAAATCGCGATTCACTTCTGTGCATGCGCACGTCCGAACCACAAGGCTTTAATGTCAGTTGTTTAAACATAAAAGTGTTTTTCTTTATAAATCAAGACAATAGCCTAAATTAATAGTCCTATAAATCTGTGCTGAAAAAAGGAGTTTTAAAAAAATTATATATTGTATTAAAAATCGAAACGGATCGAATCGTGACCTTAGAATCGAAAGTTGAATGGAATGGTGGATTAGCCCTAGTAAACACACTCCCAGCAGCATGGGTAAAACACATGGATGTTGGAGGACAGTTCAGTACCTGATTTGCCTGGCGTTACCAGCCTCTATCACACACTTCGTTTTGGGAAGAGAGTCTGGGATTTCAGGAAGAGTTTTCATTTCTACGTCATTGCCCCAAACCACGTGCCCCAAGCCTACAGAAACCACGTGCCCCAAGCATACAACCCTGATTGGCCAACCCTTGAAGCTGGTTGAGGAAATAGAATCTCAATGGATCGGTGCCAGACCGTACTACAACACCACTACCGCCAGGGGGTGATGTTGTGTTCGGTCTGGTTTATTAACCAGGCAAGTACCTGATAGGTTTGGAGTAGAGGCTGTTCTGGCTCGGTGCTCCTCCTCCTGGTCCCTGTGCTCCCGGTAGGGGGCCCGCCGGGGCGGGGGCCGGCGTGGGCTCTCTGGACGGCCCGCTGCCACAGTTGTTGTCCGCCGTCGAGCCAAAATCTGGCAACGGCGATTCTGAGCCAAAGTCCAGCGCTCCGAACTGGAGGTTGAGTCCGGGGATGTCGGCGGAGCCGGGCATCTCCACCGCCGTGGAAGGGATCTGATGGCGGGGGGGGGGGGGGGGGGCATCACCATGTAGCTTTTATTAACCAAAAACACAAAAGTCCAAGTGTTGGGGGGGGCTCCCTCAGATGCTAAAACATGGCCTGTGGGATTAGGCCAATCAGTGGTCCTTATAGTCAGGGAAAATGATCAGAATACCTGTCAAATCTGTGAATAAATTCCTTACCAAAAAGTTTCTTCACCAATGTGTTCGTAAAGGTGTCTAGTAACATATCTAACAAAGATTGAAATTCAACATCCCTAGGAGAATCTTTAACAGCTAGGGTAATTCTGGGTCTCATTCACTTACATACACTGTACTATAAGGGAATAAATTACTCCCAAAAAATATGCTTTAAGTGGGATGTGAGGGGTCTAACTAGGTGTTTTTAATTATTCTGAATCCATTGCAAGCATTTGTTTTGCAAGAAAAATATTCCTTGGGCCAAAAATGGACCCCCATACCACTGTGAAAAGTGATGACTCATCACTAAACCATCATTTTTATGGGCTGTTTTTAGCCCAATGAATGTTTTTCGTGCAAAACAAATGCTTGCAATGGATTCAGAATAATTAAAAGACCCCTCACATCCCACTTAAAGCATATTTTTTGAGTGTAATTTTTTTTTATAGTACAGTGTATAGTACAGTGTATAGTAAGTGAATGAGACCCAGAATTACCCTAGCTGTCAAAGATTTTCCGAGGGATGTTGAATTTCAATCTTTGTTAGACATGTTACTAGACACCTTTACAAACACATTGGTGAAGAAATTGTTTGGTAAGGAATTTATTCCCAGGTTTTTATTAATATTCCCTGACTATTAATCATTTATAAACTTCAAAACATTTGAAGACCTGAATCATTTAAAAACCTGGTTGTGCTTTCTTCCAACCAGCCTAGAGCCATCTCACTACCTTCTGGGTCCCAGCTGCTACCTAGCATTGAGCTGGTGGTGTCTTAACAAAATGTCAAATTGTTTTGATATTTAAACCAAATACGGGATCATACCAGTTATACCAATTTGTTACCACTAGGTGGTGAATGCACGAGATCCAGCTGCTCCTGATTGGAACACAATGAAGGGAACATACAGGCCCTATAAGATAAGATGAGATAAGATAAGATAGACCTTTATGGATTCCCGTGGTGGGTAAATTCTGGTTTGTATGTTTTAACTCAGTGGTTCTCAAAGTGGATTTCAGTGACCTTTCCTTTATGGGGGTCTAAACTGACCCTTACAAGTCTGTACGGGTCAATTTGGTTCCATATGTAGTTTGTACATTGTCAAAGTTAAGGGGAGACCTTCAAATTTCAAAGTTTGAGAACCACTGTTTTAACTAGGGCATCATAGGTCGTTTTCTGGTTTTGACTCCCAAAACCTGAAACTGAAAACCGCTTGTCAAAAGCCCTGTCTGTCTGTCTGTCTGTCAAGCGTCAGACCTTTACCTTAGATGTAGGAGGTATCCTTCGTTTCTGGCCTTTGAGCTGCGCCCGTTGTTGCTGCTGCTGCTGCTGCTGCTGCGCGGTGCCGCCCTGAGGGTCCAGCCCTGCGGGGGGCACAGGAAGCTTTGCGCTGCCAGCAGCCATGAGAGAGGAGCCTCCCTGGGCCACAGAGGAGGCCGACGTGGGGCTGGTCTGTTGTTGCGTGGGGGGGCTGGGTTGGCGCACCAGGGGCAGAGAGGAGGGGCCAGAGTGCCTCTGGACCAGTTGGCTCAGCACCAGAGAAGGCTCCGGCTGCAGACTGAACTCACCTGGATGGACGAGGGAACACAAACACAGACATACTACTGTAGGACATGGCTTTCTTGGCCTGTCACAATAGGACATAATCCCCCCATTTATTTTTGAATTTTTTTCAAGTTTATTAAAGGCCCAAGTACATAAGGTACATTTTGTATTTTGATTGCTGGTACCGATCATTATCATTTTATTCAAGTTCTGTGTCATTATTTGCTCTATGCAATGTTTGTTTACAAAGCCTAAAAGGCAAACAGAAATAACTTTGATTTATATGTTCAGTGTCAAAAATCGGTAATAGTTATTTTTGTGACAATTAGCCAGTAGCTATGCCCCTCCCAAAAAGCTTTTGTCCAATGCTAGCTTAGAATCATTTCCTGCTTGCGAAGGTTTGCCTCGGCAACAGCCTTGGCAAAAGCTTTTAGGGGAGGGGCATAGCTACTGGCTAATTCATCACAGAGTAAAGTTTCACCAGTAAGACTCCCTAATCGGGAGACCAGTAAGACTCCCTAATCGCTTATCTCCTGTCACACTGCTGACATCAGTATGACATCACACCGTACACAAATGACCCTTATATAAGACCGGCATTATCTACCGACAGATTAGATGCAAGCAGGATCTCGACTCTGACACAATGGCGCTATATGGGACAGATTCATGTTGACGGCTCTCTTGGCGCCGCGGACGCGTGGGTACCGGCCCCGGCTCTCCCAGTCGCTCCTAGCCCGAGTTACGGCATTTTATGTGCGCTGCAGTGGCGGGGGTCCTCCACTAGGGGGTGCGACCACTTTCGCATCTGTTCTGGAGCACCAGGAGTCGGTGGTCGCCGGGAATTCCCCGTGAACAGCCCCGTTCAAGATCGTGACAGCCCTGTACAGCTCCATGTAAAAAAAAATAAACACAAGCAGAATCAAACGTACGGCTGAACTGTGAAGACAGCGGGGAGATGCTGGGTTCTGAAGTCTTCATGTCCCAGCTGGAGGAGGCGGGTGGAGCTATGGAGGCTCCCAGGCCTGGCAGCCTGCTGATTGAGGAGCTGCCACCCTGCGTGCTGGCAGGAGGGGGGGCCTGGGACGAGGGCAGGGGGCCCAGGCCCTGGGACGAGGGCAGGGGGCCCAGGCCCTGGGACGAGGGCAGGGGGCCCAGGCCCTGGGACGAGGGCAGGGGGCCCAGGCCCTGGGACGAGGGCAGGGGGCCCAGGCCCTGGGACGAGGGCAGGGGGCCCAGGCCCTGGGACGAGGAGGGCAGGGGGCCCAGGCCGGGGCCCTTTAGCTGCTCCAGGATCTGAGCTCCGGCGAGGTTGGTCTGACTCCTCTTAGACTGGCCCAGGTCCCCGAACCCTGCACCGTTGGTCTGACTCCTCTTAGACTGGCCCAGGTCCCCGAACCCTGCACCCAGCACCGACGACTGGCAACACAACATGGAGGAGAAACCAAACAGACGACGAGGGACACAACGTTAGAACAAGTCAGATGAAGGAATCTGGAAATAAAATACATAACGTCAGGATGGACTGAAGTAACAACCAGCGCAGTGCTGATTTCGTCGACTAAAACTATGACGAAAAATCACACCCGTGTGAACTGAGCGGTGGTTTACCCACCAACCCCCCCCTCCCCCCTCCCCTCGGGCCGCAAAAGTCTAGAGTTCAGGCCGCTTTTTTTGAAAAAAAAAAAAAGTTTTTTGAAAAAAAAGAGAAAAATTGGGGGAAAAAAAGTTTTGAAAAAAAAAAAAAGTTTTTGAAAAAAAAAAACGTTTTTTGAAAAAAAGTTTTTTGAAAAAAAAAGGTTTTTTGAAAAAAAAAAGGTTTAAAAAAAAAAAAAAAGTTTTGAAAAAAAAGATTTGGAAAAAAAAAGTTTTGAAAAAACTCGGGCGTGCTCAACAGTAATAACTGCGTATTACCTTATTGTACTTTACTGTATACTGTACCTAACTGTACTGTATACTGTACTCTACTGTACCTAACTGTACTGTACTGTACATATTCTGTGTTCTATATCTATGAATTCTATGTGTTCTAGATCTATGAATTCTGCAGTACAGAGAAACACAGCCCCCCCCCCTGTGTGTGTGTGTGTGTGTGTGTGTGTGTGTGTGTGTGTGTGTGTGTGTGTGTGAGTGAGAGAGTGACCCACCCACCAGTGTGTGTGTGTGTGTGTGTGTGTGTGTGTGTGTGTGTGTGTGTGTGTGGCCTGGCCTGAACAACAGCGCCCCTCCCTTAATGTGTGGTCAGAAAAGGTACTACACCACAGGCTTGAGGCTACATACAGACCCACCCACCCACATACATACAAACATACCTACACACACGGCCACGCTATGGAGACGGTGTGACCACCGCTCAAAAATGTTTGTCGACAGCGTTTTTTTCACTGACGAAAACTAAATAAAAACAAAATAAAAGCTAAGATGATGACTAAAACTAAGACTAAATATATTGACAATTTCGTCAGCAAAATAAAAACTAGACTAAAACGTTAGAGAGTGGAGAAGAAAGTCATTTTATGTTTGGTTGCTCTCAGGTGTTGCGTGCTGAAAATAGCAGATCTATCTCACAAGTGAGTCACAACACGCCAAGTGTAAAATCAGTCATTACGATAACATCAAGGCCTGCCAAAATACATTTTAGTTGACTAAATCAACTGTAGATTGAAGCCCTTTGCACACAGGACAGTTGCGTTTTTTTCGTTTGCGGCATGACTAAAACGCATTGGATTTGGTGTGCGAGGCTGTGCGGAATCGGCGCTGCGGATCCAAAAAGGAGTCATAAAAGGAGTGATGAGTTTTTTACCGCATGCGACAAGACGCACGAATCGAACTGGGTTCAATCGAGAAAAAAACGCACGGCGGCAGCCACTCGTCGCACGGCTAATTCGGAGCCGGTGTGCATGAGGTCATAGAGAATCATTGTTTTCTTTTCAAAAAATGATATTGTCCGTTTATCCGTGCGGTTAAACGCGCCTGTGTGCAAAGGGCTTTAGTCGCCTAAAATCTCATGATATTTAGTCGACTAAAATTAGACTAAAACTAAAACTTTTCAGGTGACTAAATTATGACTAAAACTAAATGACATTTCATTCAAAAGACTGACTAAAACTAAATCAAAACCGAGGTACAGATTGAGATTAACCACCCGGACTGAGTAATTATAACAAAACACACTGCACCCCTCTTGCTGTTGGAGGACAGGCGGTGTGTGAATGCGCGCGCGTTTGTGTGTATGTTTTCTCATGTCAATAAAGCCGTTTGAGGCTGTGAGGAGTCCAGACGTCCTCTTGACGTTCCTTTTTTTACGTTTCTTGCTAAATTTAACGGTTTTAATCCGTCGGGTTGAGTGCTGTCCGTAAGGTTACGGACAGAGTCAATTATGTACGGAGCTACCGGATAAAATGACTCTCCCCCTCCGTTTCTTGTGTATTCCTGCGGTCCTTGTGTACTACTATGCATGGTACTTTACCAGGGCAGCGTGTGCATAGCTTGTGCTGCCAGTGCCGTTGCGGCTGAGAGGAGTTTGCTGCGATGGCTGATGGTGGTGGGAGTTGGTGAACACCAGGCCCTGAGAGGTGGAGGAGGACACCGTCTCTCTTCCTCCACCCACAGGCTGCTTCTGCAGCAGAGAGGCCAGGTCCAGGCTGGGGGGGGAATCCACAGGGAAAACAACTCAATCCACAGAAATGCTTCTCTACACAGCCAGATAGAGACATCAAAGACGGATCTACAATGTACAAACATGTCAATATGAACAGCATTTTCTTTCCTCCCAGCAAATGAGGGGGATTATATGCAATGTCAACCTTAGGAAATGCCCTGTGAATAACATATTAATATAAGTCTCAAAACGATTTGTGTGTGTACATTGTTGTCTCCACCAGCCGAAGGCAGGGGGAGAGTATGTTTTCACCCCTGTCCGTGTGTGTGTGCGTCCGTGCGTGCGTGTGTGCGTGCGTCCGTCCGTCCGTCAAGTTTGTTACCAGCTAATCTCTGGCACCGTTGGCCCGATCGCTGCCAAACTGAGCACACACACTCCCTGGATGCCAATTCAGAACCTCTGCCCCACATTTTTCAAATCATAGATAGATATAGATAGATACCTTTATTATCCCAAGGGGGACATTTATTTAAATCAGCCTCATGGTGGCGCTATAACAGGCCGATTTGTGTGGCCTGGTTGTTACCAGCTAATCTCCGGCGCCGTTGGCCCGATCGCTGCCAAACTGAGCACACACACTCCCTGGATGCCAATTCAGAACCTCTGCCCCACATTTTTCAAATCAGCCTCATGGTGGCGCTATAACAGGCCGATTTGTGTGGCCTGGTGGAGACCTGTGCTCGGAAGAGCACTGCTTCTAGTTGGGTTCTGTTTTAGTATATTAGTGTAAATCAGGGGTCTTCAACGTTTTTCAGCCAAGGACCCCTGAGGTGACAGAGGGATGAAGCAGGGACCCCCACTATATACCTGCCCACTATAGAGGGACCCCCACTATATACCTGCCCACTATAGAGGGACCCCCACTATATACCTGCCCA
This sequence comes from Nannobrachium achirus, assembly GCF_963921795.1. Taxonomy (NCBI): domain Eukaryota; kingdom Metazoa; phylum Chordata; class Actinopteri; order Myctophiformes; family Myctophidae; genus Nannobrachium; species Nannobrachium achirus. The sequence continues at coordinate 74,338,517 of NC_137815.1, read as the reverse complement.
CTATAGAGGGACCCCCACTATATACCTGCCCACTATAGAGGGACCCCCACTATATACCTGCCCACTATAGAGGGACCCCCACTATATACCTGCCCACTATAGAGGGACCCCCACTATATACCTGCCCACTATAGAGGGACCCCCACTATATACCTGCCCACTATAGAGGGACCCCCACTATATACCTGCCCACTATAGAGGGACCCCCACTATATACCTGCCCACTATACCAAGACATCAGAGACGCATACTGAAGCAGGGACCCCCACTATATACCTGCCCACTATACCAAGACATCAGAGACACATACTGAAGCAGGGACCCCCACTATATACCTGCCCACTATACCAAGACATCAGAGACGCATACTGAAGCAGGGACCCCCACTATATACCTGCCCACTATACCAAGACATCAGAGACACATACTGAAGCAGGGACCCCCACTATATACCTGCCCACTACACCAAGACATCAGAGACGCATACTTCCCACAGATTACACACACCCGAAGTGAGTTTGAAAACATGACCAATGATGAAAAACTCCCATACCTACTGGGAGAAATGTGCGAACACAGCAGCAAGATTTGTGAACTGTTGCGACAAAAGAAGGCTAGAAACACAACCACCCTAAGGACTACAAACCATGGATTGACATCTAGACCTACTGCACATACAGTATGAAACAGAGCTGCTACCTTTAAATGCATTTTGAGAAAAAATAATGCTGTTATTTGTTCCAAAAGCTTTATACCCTGTACATATATAAAATGTCACAATGCGACATAGCTCTGTTTACACAATGATGTACCCCCTCCCAATGTATATATGTTCCCCATTTTCAACTGTTTTTATTTTGTTTGTGACACTTGCTTTGGCAATGTAAACGTACAGATCCTTCTCAAAAAATTAGAATATTGTTTAAAAGTTCATTTTCTTCTGTAACATAATAGATTTTTTGTGCATGCAGTGAAATATTCAAACGCTTTTTTTGTTTTAATTTGGATTTTTATGGCATACAGCTCATGAAAATCAAAAATCCATATCTCAAAATATTAGAATATTCCACACAGCCACTCAAAAGAAGCATTTATAATACAGAAATGTCAAAGTTCTGAAAGGTTATGTTAATTTATGCACTCATCAGTGGGGCGTGGCATGAAGGTGGTCAGCCTGAGGTACTGCTGAGGTGTTATGGAAGCCCAGGTTTATATTATAAATATATTTATATTATAGTTATAATGGCATGAAGGTGGTCAGCCTGTGGTACTGCTGAGGTGTTATGGAAGCCCAGGTTTATATTATAAATATATTTATATTATAGTTATAATGGCATGAAGGTGGTCAGCCTGAGGTACTGCTGAGGTGTTATGGAAGCCCAGGTTTGCTTTTATAGAGGCCATAAGCTCATCTGTGTGGTCGAGTCTGGTGTCTGTCATCTTCCTCTTGACAACACAACACAGATTCTCTGTGGGTTTCATGTCAGGCCAGTTGGCTGGTCAGTTAAGGCTAGTAATACCATGGTCACTACACCAGTTACTGTAGTTTTGGCTCTGTGGGCAGGTGCCAAGTGCTTCTGGCTAAAGGAAATCATCATTTCCGTAAAGCTTGTCAACCTACAGAAGCGCAAAGTGCTCTAAAATCCCCAGGTAGATGGCTGTGATGCTGTGTTGACTCTGAACTTGATAAAACACAGTGCACCAACACCTGCAATACAATGCAATGCTGGTTTTGCCCACACTGCGTTTTATCAAGTTCAGAGTCAAGACAGTCATCTACCCAGGGATTTTAGAGCACTTAATGCTTCCGTAGGTTGACAAGCTTTATTGAGATGATGATTTATTTTAGCCAGAAGCACTTGGCACCTGCCCACAGAGCCAAAACTACAGTAACTGGTGTAGTGACCATGGTATTACTAGCCTTAACTGACCAGCCAACTGGCCTGACCTGAAACCCACAGAGAATCTGTGTTGTGTTGTCAAGAGGAAGATGACAGACACCAGACTCGACCACACAGATGAGCTTATGGCCTCTATAAAAGCAAACCTGGGCTTCCATAACACCTCAGCAGTACCACAGGCTGACCACCTTCATGCCATTATAACTATAATATAAATATATTTATAATATAAACCTGGGCTTCCATAACACCTCAGCAGTACCACAGGCTGACCACCTTCATGCCATGCCCCACTGATGAAGGAATTTGTTCAAAAGTATTCCATACAAAGTACTGAGTGCATAAATTAACGTAACCTTTCAGAACTTTGACATTTCTGTATTATAAATGCTTCTTTTGAGTGGCTGTGTGGAATATTCTAATATTTTGAGATATGGACTTTTGATTTTCATGAGCTGTATGCCATATAAATCTAAATTAACCCATTTAGACCTAACCTAATAGAATAGGGCTAAATCAGAAATTAGCCTACAAAACAAATATGTTGCTACATACTGTACATGTACTGTAAGCCCCTCCCAAACAGCAAAATGTGTTCCCGGCCTGAAAGGGTTAAAACAAAAAAAACTTTTGAATATGTCACTGCATGCACAATGAATCTAAACTATATGAAAGTTTAAAAAAATATATTATGTTACAGAAAAAAATTAACACAATATTCTAATTTTTTGAGAAGGATCTGTATGTTTTCTCATGCCAATAAAGCTCCTTTGAATTGAAAATTGAATTGTATATCATTGTTTTGCTGATACTTTAACATCGATTACATAGATAGTTTTGTAAACTTGTTTGACAGCACTATTATGTTGTATTCTATCATGCATATTTTCAGACATTTAACCACTTAACTTGACCTTTCTCTCTTTACAGTACACCAAACATCTTTGCCTAAAATAGCCGATCTAACAAGCTCACAACGCCTCGCAGCGCGAGGCGTTGTGAGCTTGTAGATCAGCTATTTTAGGCTAAAGTTCTCCTCCAAATAGGGATGCAAAGGTTAATGTAAAAAGGAAAGAAGAAAGTTTCCGATCACACAAAGATTTGCCCCCTGTAGTAACTCTGAGGACCCCCTAGGGGTCCCGAACCCCCTATTGAAGACCCCTGGTATAAATAATTAAGAAATTGTTCTCTCAATTCAGTTAACCTTGTGTCACCAGGCTTATCATAGTGGGGTTACCTGTGGAAAGCCTAATTTTAAACTTTCCATTTATGGTTCAGAATCAGTACTCGAATCCAGTTTATCCAGCCTGCCTACTGTTATCTTCCATTTACAGTTAGTTTCTCAGATCTGGTTTAAAGCCCTATACTGTATCCGGGAATTTGCACACAGACAAGCATACACACGTTTTCTGTATCCACTCTAGACCGGCTCTTCCAACAATTAGGCAATGCTAATTGCAGTCTAAACCTCTAGTCTAGACCAAGTAGATCACAGCCTACAATTAAACAACCGTAAAACTCGGGCGGGCGGGTGGGCCAGGCATCTACCACAAACTAACCAAAGCAAGCGTACGTTTCAAATAGAGAGATTCAATTTGTAAAATGTAACATCAAATTGCCTCAGTTGGGTTCCAAGGTCTGAATGTCTCAGTTACAGGATGGGCTCTGGCTTCAATTTAATTTCCATGCCAACCTCTAAACAGCATCTGGAGAGATGGTGGCTTGTGTAATGTACTGTACAAGCTAGTTACAAGTCTGATTTATTGGTATTCATACATAAAAGGCCAATTTACACACTTGTGAGCTTGTAAATCTCCTATTTTCATCACAGGAGTCCATTTAGGCATTGCTTACCTTTGCCCAGGAGTGATGTGGTTCTCAGCAGCAGGTGCACATGATGACGTGAACACTTTGGTCTCAGAGAGCTGAAAAGACACAAGGAACAAATCACACCTTTAGTACAGTTGGTATCCTTAGGATCCCTCTCCCTCTGTGCTCGTTTACAGTCTGTTTCTTTCATCGTGTAGGAAAGCACTTGAGCTGCATAGACAAAAATAAAAAGTCTAAAAAAATATATATAAGCATAAAACAAAACAAAAAGAAGCACAGCTTTGTGAACCATTGCTTAAAGGAGCAGGAAACGCCGCCTCTTTATTTGTTTTATGGGATTTCAGAACATGAAAAGAAATCTGAAATGTAGGCGTGGTTATCTGCTGCTGTGGGGGGAGGGGGCGGAGTAATGCACATATCATTGTGTTCTATCAAAGAGAAGCTGTCCGGCGTCCGCACTTGTTGCATTTGCATTTCAGAAACAAATTTAAAACCAACCGTTGGAGTTGTAAAAAGTATAAAGATTCGGCAACTCCATGTTCTATAACCAGGAAAAATGTGCTGTCTGAGCTTTTATCCATGGTTTTTTAACGTTCTCCAGCCGTGCTCTGTGTGTGGACGTCTTATCCGTGGGGACAGCCGGAGGCTGATGCAATGGATGCTACGCTACGCTGTCTGCTATTTTGTGACTGTGTAGTGTGTGTGTGTGTGTGTGTGTGTGTGTGTGTGTGTGTGTGTGCGTGCGTGCGTGCGTGCGTGCGTGCGCATGTGACACGTGTTTGTGTGTGGTGACACACACATGTCCACATGCACGAAAAATAGCCTCGCCGCTTTCGCGACGCGTTGTGAGCTTGTAGATCGGCTATTTTTTACATTTACGAGTACATTTTGAATCCCTGACGTTTACTTGTAACAGTGTTTCTACATCGCAGTATTAATATATAATATATATTTCTTTTCTACATAAAAAACAGAAGTTCACAGAAATAGCTACAGAGACAGCAGAAAGCTCTGAAACCACAAGCATATGGGCCAATTGAAACATATCATTGCTCCCTATCACAAGTGACTCATTGATATAATATATATTTATAGAAAAAGTGATTTTGTGTTTCATGGCCCTTTAACCCTATTTGTGCCAGCTTTAACCACTAGAGGGCGCCCAGTGGCCATAAAAATCATCATAGACATACGCTGGTATATACACAAGCCTTGCACAGCCATGATGCGCCTGAACACTTTCCTTTGTGTCATGAACAGGAACAGGATGAAGTTAGCTTGAAGTTAGCTATTGGCTACCAAGCATTTTAGAAGCCCTATTTTTGGCTATTTAGCCATGATTAAACCTTGCACACCTCATGGATATGCATGGAACAGAGAAAATGAGCTCTAAAGATCCTGGATTGCATTGGAGTGGATGGTAAATATCGGCGGCGCGACGCTCTCACGGGCCGTGTAAACAGAATATAGTGGGGCTCTAAAAAAAAGTAACTTTTTTTTTTAAAAGCCGAACTAGTTCGGGATAGGCACCCAGGACGTTAATACGGCCCAAATTATCCCGAACTAGTTAATGAGTTAACAGCAGCAACGTTGGCCACGTCGGAAGAGGAAGAGTAGCTTGTGGAAGAGTATACACACATATCAACTGTATTCACACATCCTCCACTGTTCTCCTAACCAACCCTAGAATGAAACCAACCCCCCATCTTGAACTCACACTGACGTCTTCGCTCCAGTCCTCTGCAGACCAGTCTTCCAGAGTGTTCCTCCAGGTAACTGAGACAACCAGGAGATAAAGGTCAAAGGTCACTCATAGCACAGTAGTCAGGGAATTTTAATAAAACCTGGGAATAAATTCCTTACCAAACAATTTTTTCACCAATGTGTTGGTAAAGGTGTCTAGTAACATATCTAACAAAGATTGAAATTCAACATCCCTAGCAAAATGTTTGACAGCTAGGGTAATTCTGGGTCTCATTCACTTACTATACTCTGTACTATAAGGGGAAAAAAAACTCCCAAAATATGCTTTAAGTAGCATGTCAGGGGTCTAACGAGGTGTTTTTAATTATTCTGGATCCATTGCAAGCATTTGTTTTGCACGAAAAACATTCATTGGGCCAAAAACAGATGCAAAAAAAACAATGGTTTAGTGATGAGTCATCTCTTTTCACAAGTGTATGGGGTCTATTTTTGGCCCAAAGAATGTTTTTCGCGCAAAACGAGTGAATGAGACCCAGAATTACCCTTACCTAGCTGTCAAACATTTAGCTAGGGATGTTGAATTTCAATATTGTTAGATATGTTACTAGACACCTTTACGAACACATTGGTGAAGAAATTGTTTGGTAAGGAATTTATTCACAAATTTGACAGGTATTCTGCTAATTTCCCCTGACTACATACAGTATATACAGTAACACATTTTGAAACTTGGAGATACGAGGTTTCTGCCCGACTGTGACGATATGGTACAGATCTGCCAGTCTGTTGCTGTGCATTTCGGTTGCTGCCCGGCGGTGCCAACCTGTTCCATCTGTGCCGTTGTTGGCGTCGGTTTCCCAGACCTCCGTTTGCGTGGTCCCCGTGCCCGCCCCTACGGTGTAGTCTGCTGGGTTGAAGGTTCTGGAGGGGAGGGGAGAGACATGGGTGGAGTCAGAGACATGGGTGGAGTCAGAGACATGGGTGGAGTCAGAGAGACATGGGTGGAGTCAGAGAGACATGGGTGGAGTCAGAGAGACATGGGTGGAGTCAGAGACATGGGTGGAGTCAGAGAGACATGAGAGACATAGGTGGAGTCAGAGAGACATGGGTGGAGTCAGAGAGGAGTGGAGAGACATGGGTGGAGTCAGAGAGGAGTGGAGAGACATGGGTGGAGTCAGAGAGATGTGAGGGCCATGTGGGAGACTAGAATTAACTATAGCGCTGGAAGCACAGATGTGTAAGGCCTGTCACGATTACAACATTATTTAAGTTAATGATTACCCGTAATTGTCGTACAAATAATTGCGATTGCGGGAGGTGTGAGCGGAGTGCTGTAAGTACCCGTGGTGTGAGCAGAACGCTGTAAGTACCCGTGGTGTGAGCAGAGCGCTATAAGTACCCGTGGTGTGAGGAACGCTGTAAGTACCTGTGGTGTGAGGAACGCTGTAAGTACCTGTGGTGTGAGCAGAGCGCTATAAGTACCCGTGGTGTGAGGAACGCTGTAAGTACCCGTGGTGTGAGCAGAGCGCTATAAGTACCCGTGGTGTGAGGAACGCTGTAAGTACCTGTGGTGTGAGCAGAGCGCTATAAGTACCCGTGGTGTGAGGAACGCTGTAAGTACCCGTGGTGTGAGCAGAGCGCTATAAGTACCCGTGGTGTGAGGAACGCTGTAAGTACCTGTGGTGTGAGCAGAGCGCTATAAGTACCCGTGGTGTGAGGAACGCTATAAGTACCCGTGGTGTGAGCAGAGCGCTATAAGTACCCGTGGTGTGAGGAACGCTGTAAGTACCTGTGGTGTGAGCAGAGCGCTATAAGTACCCGTGGTGTGAGGAACGCTGTAAGTACCTGTGGTGTGAGCAGAGCGCTATAAGTACCCGTGGTGTGAGGAACGCTATAAGTACCCGTGGTGTGAGCAGAGCGCTATAAGTACCCGTGGTGTGAGGAACGCTATAAGTACCCGTGGTGTGAGCAGAGCGCTATAAGTACCCGTGGTGTGAGCAGAACGCTATAAGTACCCGTGGTGTGAGCAGAGCGCTATAAGTACCCGTGGTGTGAGCAGAGCGCTGTAAGTACCCGTGGTGTGAGCAGAGTGCTGTAAGTACCCGTGGTGTGAGCAGAACGCTGTAAGTACCCGTGGTGTGAGCAGAACGCTGTAAGTACCCGTGGTGTGAGCAGAGTGCTGTAAGTACCCGTGGTGTGAGTGGAACGCTGTAAGTACCCGTGGTGTGAGCGGAACGCTGTAAGTACCCGTGGTGTGAGCAGAACGCTGTAAGTACCCGTGGTGTGAGCAGAACGCTGTAAGTACCCGTGGTGTGAGCAGAACACTGTAAGTACCCGTGGTGTGAGTGGAACACTGTAAGTACCCGTGGTGTGAGCAGAACGCTGTAAGTACCCGTGGTGTGAGCAGAGCGCTGTAAGTACCCGTGGTGTGAGCAAAGCGCTGTAAGTACCCGTGGTGTGAGCAGAGCGCTGTAAGTACCCGTGGTGTGAGCAGAGTGCTGTAAGTACCCGTGGTGTGAGCGGAACGCTGTAAGTACCCGTGGTGTGAGCGGAACGCTGTAAGTACCCGTGGTGTGAGCAGAACGCTGTAAGTACCCGTGGTGTGAGCAGAACGCTGTAAGTACCCGTGGTGTGAGCAGAACACTGTAAGTACCCGTGGTGTGAGTGGAACACTGTAAGTACCCGTGGTGTGAGCAGAACGCTGTAAGTACCCGTGGTGTGAGCAGAACGCTGTAAGTACCCGTGGTGTGAGCAGAACGCTGTAAGTACCCGTGGTGTGAGTGGAACGCTGTAAGTACCCGTGGTGTGAGTGGAACGCTGTAAGTACCCGTGGTGTGAGCAGAACGCTGTAAGTACCCGTGGTGTGAGCAGAACGCTGTAAGTACCCGTGGTGTGAGTGGAACGCTGTAAGTACCCGTGCGCGCACCGTCCTGGTGTGAATGCCACCTTAGTATTTTTCTTTTTAAAGAAAGGAGATATGAACTAGTATGGTGGTCTATGCGGTCTACATGGGCTGTAGGGGCAGAACAGAAAAAATATCGTTGTCGGATTTCTAGGGTCTGAGCTTCAAACAGAATCCATAAGCAAGAGGAGTTACCAAACAGTCTGTGAGGTGGGCTGTGTGAGCTGCTTAACGGTCTAAAATAGTAATGCTAAATAGTGTCATTGATGTACGGTATAATAAAATCTAGACAGTTAAGCCAATAACAGAAAAGTTTGAAAACACAAGGTGACCATATTATTACCCAACAATATGCACAGCATAAAGCGTATTAGAGAAATATCATAAACATTACACAATTACAGTTTTAGGCCTTCATCCAGAGCGACTTACGGTAAGCACAGTGAACACTTAAATCAAACAGAGAGACAGTGTAGTGGATCATAGCTAAGACCAAGAACCAAGCATCAGTCTACTCTAAACAATGTAAGAAATTAATCTGTACATTGAAAATATAGCATGCCAGGTAAACACTTGAACCTAGCATCTGTCTAAATAAAACGCCATCGAATGAAATTACATTTTAACCTTTGCATAAGATTGCATGGCTGTCAAGGCCAGGTCAAGTGTAGCTCTGGTCCAGTGTTAGTGGAGTTCTCCTTAACGCTATGTTCCTCTACCTCCGTATTCCTTGGCAAAACCGGAAAACACCGTCGTCTGGTCCGAAAATAACAAAAACTGTTTCTCCCCTCACCAAACCAAAGGTATCAGTGGACAGTTGAAAGCTTACTCTACTTAGTGGACGCGGTCTAAGCCCCCCACCACACCATTAAAATACATTTATAGGGCAAAATGAAAAATAATCCACCGGATGGAGACTCCATTTCTTCTATTTTTTTTACTATTTGTTGTCGCCATCACGGTGCCAACTCACTACTGCCACGCAGGTCAGAGGACCGAAATGCACCGCATTAACAGAGCATTAGTCTCGTTGGGTGTTATTAAACTCTGTGACGTTGGAAGCGCCGTTTCGTAAAAACAGTCTTCAACCAGGAAAAGTGTCTCCGTCAGGTAGATTATTTTTTATTTCGCCCTATAAATGTATTTTAAGCGTGTGGTGGGGGGCTCAGACCGCGTCCACTAAGTAGAGTAAGCTTTCATCTGTCCACTGATACCTTTGGTTTGGTGAGGGGCGAAACTGTTTTTGTTATTTTTGGACCAGACAGCAGGGTTTTCCGGTTTTGACAAGGAATACGGAGGTAGAGGAACATAGCGTTAGGGAGAACTCCACTAACGCTATGGGGCTTTTAAGCCGTGACATCATTTTGTAGGCAGAGGAGAACTCTGCCCCCAGAGCATTTTCTGTCCCTCACTATTTCAACAGATCCGAGACAAAAATAACGACTAAAGTATAATTCTAACACTTTCCTTTCAACAACAAAGAGAAGAAAAATGTGTAAATAGTAAAAATAGTAAAAAGATTCACGGAAACTGGGGGCAGAAATTCTCCTCTGCCTACAAAATGATGTCATACTTAACAGCCCCATGGACCAGAGCTAGGAGGTAGAGGAACATAGCGTTAGGGAGAACTCTAACGCTATGGACCAGAGCTAGGTCAAATGCTACGGTCTAAGGTGGAGTCTGAAGAGGTAGTCTTCAGAGTATGGCAGAGAGTCGTGAGTGTATATTATGCACAGTGTCCCTGTGTCAGCTGATCTGAGTGATCAGGAGGGGTTGTATAGGGTTGGATCAGGCTTTTTAAAGGTATGGGGAGCCATCCATACCTTTGGTTGCTTTGTAGGCCAACATCAGTGTTTTGAACTCTGTGCAGGCAGAAACTATAGGAGCCAATGGAGGGAGCAGAGAAGGGGAGGGAGAGGTGAACATTTTGGGCTGGTTTAAGACCAAGCCTGCTGCGGCATCAGAGGATGATTTGGAGGGGTTTAACTTTGTGCATAATGCTGCACGTCAGTAAAGTTCTGAGAAAGTGTGATTTGCAACACAAATCACGACCTAGGAAGGCGGTTTCATCACTATGACACCACAAGCTGCATTTCATGTCATGACATTTGCTATACAACTAAAGTTTATTATAATTACAACACCAAAAGTTAACTGATAAAAAAGGCACTGTTCACTGTACTTTTTTTGGAGAATACCACACAGAATCCTCAGACGGACCCTAACAGGTTTGTATACAGTACATACTTTCAGAGTTAAATCAACATTCAGGATTTTAGACTGAAATGTGCCATCATGACGGCGTCACTGACGTCAGACATGCAAACAGCCCCAAGGTGAAAAAGGTGACAACATTTTCTGGGGTTAAAATGTTCACAGCGCGGCGCGAAGTTTTTGACCTTTTTCGGAACGGGTTGGGTGAATTTGCACGATTCTAACTTGGTTAAACAGTGACTAAAGGCCCATTCCCACTGGGCCAGATAACAGATAAAAAAATCTCTTTCTCCAGATATTTTTCCATTCAAAGTGGATGGTAGATACAGATAAAAAAAAATATTTGCCACAGATAAAAGTATCTGTGGCAAATATCTATGGTAGATATTTTTTTTATCTGTATCTATCATCCACTTTGAATGGAAAAATATCTGGAGAAGGAGATTTCTTTATCTGTCATCTGGCCCAGTGGGAATGGGCCTTTACTCGTACATATACAATAAATGCAGCAAAATTGGACTTGTTGCCTGCCACCGATTGTTCTAGATATAATAAAGAAAATCTACAAAAAAATATTGAATATAGCCTACAGATATAGTTATAGGAGTATCCTAATATTTAGGGACACAATGCGTACTGTGAGCTTGTAGATCGGCTATTTTCACTATTTCTTAAATAGGCCTATTTGTTTTCTAAGATCATTTATTAGATCATTTGTATTTTATTTATTCATGAAATTTGAAAAAAATAATTTACTTTTTTTTAATCATGAAATGTTTAGCTTTTTTTAGGGGAGGGAATGTTTTTTGAAAATGTTTTGAAATAATACGTTTGTAATTAAAAACGAAATGTAGGAAACCAAAAATGAAGGGACCCATAAAAATGTGTCAACGACCCACAAATGGGTCCCGACCCCGGGTTTGGGAAACAGTGTTGTAAATCACAGATTATTTATTTAGTGGATCCTCCTGGCAGATTTGTTGATCTAACCATCGTCAAAGAAAAGGTTGATCCTTTTCACTTGTAACTCGAGCTCAGTAAGTCTGTTCTTGAGAGACTTTTTGTGACTAGTCGTAGTCTCAGCCTCATTCTGTATCTGTAGGAGGCATAACAGCGAAACGGCACTAGCGTTAGCATGTAGCTAGCTCATCATCGTTGAGTAAAATCAACAAGGATATAAATAGTCGATTATATAACGTCACGCATCGATGCAGAATAGCGCACGACCGCGATGCAAGCGAATCAAAAACCACAAGTCCACAGTCACTCCACAACTACAGTACTACACGACCACACCACTGCAACTTTGAGCCGCTTTGAGCGCTCTGCTCTGTGGCTCGCAGTACAGTGGCTGGCTGGGCTCATTCTGAGCGCTGCCTGCAGTTGACGTCGCATGCAAGAGAAGGGAGCGCTTGATTTGTTAAAAAATAAAACGACACACTTCCCCTTCCACCTTCAACACTATTGTACTGACAAAACGGACGGAGCTGAGAACAAGAAATAAACGCTCCTCTTCTCACTGCTGCTCTGATGACACGATACCCCCCCACCCCCCTAAACAGTTTTTTAACGAATCTGGACGATTCACACAAATGACCAATTTGGATTCAAAACGGCAATTTTCGCCGAAAAGCTACAAGTTTGCATGCCTGTGACGTACCCCATTCCCTGGGCAGAGAACCTGCTCCCGCCTGCTGCTCTGCCCCGCCCTCCACCTCCAGAACCTGAAAAGAGACAGACAAACACAACACATGGATTTAGCTTTGATTTTTTGTCTTTTTGAATACAATGTCATATTTCAGTCATCTGATCCGTTTTAGTTTTAGTTCAACAAATGTACAGTTGACAAAAATGTATTTTGGCAGGCCTTGATTGCGTCGTAATGGCTGAATTCCACTTGGTTGAATGCTAGAAAACAACTGATGGCAGTTCTACAAGCTCACAACGTGTCACAACGCGTTGTGAGCTTGTAGAACGGCTGTTTTCAGCCTGCAACACCCAAGCACGACCAAACATAAAATGACTCTCCAGTAGTTCCTCCCTTTAGGCAAGGTTTCACTTGTTGCCAAAACTGTCAATACATTTGTTTAGTTCCAGTCATCATAGCTTAGTTTATATTTAGTTTGTCAGTGAAAAAAATGCAGTCGAACATTTCTCGTAGACGAAGTGAACACCGACACACAAACACAGAGTCGACCACAACTCAAGTCTTGGTTCTCCCACACAGGAGGGTACTTTAACTGTTGTGAGCTTGTGGATCTGCTATTTTTGAAAAGTCATGAAAATGTGTGGAAGAAATCCTATGTAAAATCCTATTTTTTTCTTTTTAAGAATTTTGAAAAACCTATGTTTCTATGTAAGTGGTGCTCAAACCTTTAAATGTGAAGGACCCCCAAAATGATATGTATTTGTCCACGGACCTCCATCTCAAAATATTTAGTTCCAGGGACCCCCCCCCCCCCCCCCAAAAAAAGAAAATTCGCTGGGGAGGCATGCATTGTAATTTGGAGATCACTTGACTTGACTAGCAAGTATTATGCTGCATTTTGACGATTTCGGTCATGTTATTAACATCGCGGCCATGGATACACCCCCCCCCCCCCCCCCCTCCCTTTATTATTTGTTTAGCAAATCTCCATTGATCTCATAAATAGCCCCTAGGGACTCCTCAGGACGGAAATCCGTCCCCAGGACGGAGAACTTTAACCCCTGTGTATATCTGCCATTTTTCAATAGTTATTAAATAATTCCAAGCCCCTCCACCTTGGGCCCTGGTAACTCAGTCCCACTGTTCCCCCCCTTGTGACGCCCCTGTCCCCTCACCTCGTCCCCCTCTGCCCCTCCGTCCTCGCTCTGCTCCTCGGTCCACCGCTGGGACCTCCACGCCGTTCTCTTCTGGGCGTGCTGAACACACATGCACAGCACATACACCACAATGAACACACATGCACAGCACATACACCACAATGAACACACATGCACAGCACATACACCACAATGAACACACATGCACAGCACATACACCACAATCAAAACATGCACACTGCGTTGATTTTGACCAGCAAATTTAGATTTAGTCTTTTGAATAAAATGTCATTTTGTTTTGGTTATTTTTTTGTCATCTAAAATGGTTTAGTTTTGGTCTAGTTTTAGTTGCATGTTGGCTAGAGATGCTGCTTATCGATCGATCGACCATGGATCGGATCGATATGAATGTAATTAACCCATTTAGAACGGGTACACATTATTGTGTATCATTATTTTATGCTAGCAGATCTACAAGCTCACAGAGCGGCACGAGTGCCGCGTTGTGAGCATGTAGATCTGCTATTTTCACAATAGAACCATGTTATACCAAATGTAATGTAGGCTGTAATATTGGATCAGTCCGTCCTTGACAATAAGCAATCCTACTGTACAGACGCACACATGGAGCAAAAATAATGATAGAAAATAAATACAAAGGATTCTTTTTTTCGACTTTCTCTGGTGGGAGTCGACTCTTGTAATGAAGTCGACTCAGTCGACTTGTCGACTTTTTCGTTAATGCCCTACCTGGTCGGCTCCGGCTGGGCCCCTTGCCCCTGGGTTAGGGTTAGGGTATGGTATGGTATGGTATGGTATGGTATGCTACCTGGTCGGCTCCGGCTGGGCCCCTTGCCCCTGCGGTTGTTTGAGCCGCGGGCCTTGCTTCCATCCCTCTCCCCTTTTTTCTCCCGGTTCTCCTTGTTCTCCTTGCTCTCAGACGGTCCATCCTTCACCAAGGGCTTCTTCCTCCCAACCGTCTCCCATGAGGTCTAAAAGAGAGAGGGACAAGATAACAGAGCTTTAGAACCATCTCCATGAGGTCTAAAAGAGAGAGAGGGACAAGATAACAGAGCTTTAGAACCATCTCCATGAGGTCTAAAAGAGAGAGAGGGACAAGATAACAGAGCTTTAGAACCATCTCCATGAGGTCTAAAAGAGAGAGAGGGACGAGATAACAGAGCTTTAGAACCATCTCCATGAGGTCTAAAAGAGAGAGAGGGACGAGATAACAGAGCTTTAGAACCATCTCCATGAGGTCTAAAAGAGAGAGAGGGACACGATAACAGAGCTTTAGAACCATCTCCATGAGGTCTAAAAGAGAGAGGGACAAGAGAAGAGAGCTTTAGAAAGGAGTAAACATCACTCAGAGTGAAAATCTCAAGTCACGTGAATTAGAATATCAATTAATATGAATATCAATCTAAAAAGAACAACAACAATATAATCAGTAAAGAAAAAAGGATTCTAAAAAAACCTAAAAACAAATGCTAACTAGCTTCATGTATGGTCAATGAATGTTTCAGTAGTGCTATGGGTCAAGGTGGAGTCTGAAAAGGTGAGTCTTCAGTCCACGGTGAAAGCTAGCGAGTGAGTCCATTGTTCAAGTGCTCAACCAGCTCAACCACCTCCAAGTATTTTCATTTTGGCTCAGAAATAATACATAAATAAAACCATGCTGTATCAGAAATAGCACAGCGGTGTTGATAATAATTAAGCAGCTACAGTATTACAGCCATGCCACCCACGTTTTCGACACGCCTGTGGGATAACAACATTTCTGTGGTTTACAACCATTACAGGATTACACACGGCCACAGCAGTTACAACCATTACAGGATTACACACAGCCACAGCAGTTACAACCATTACAGGATTACACACAGCCACAGCAGTTACAACCATTACAGGATTACACACAGCCACAGCAGTTACAACCATTACAGGATTACACACAGCCACAGCAGTTACAACCATTACAGGATTACACACAGCCACAGCAGTTACAACCATTACAGGATTACACACAGCCACAGCAGTTACAACCATTACAGGATTACACACAGCCACAGCAGTTACAACCATTACAGGATTACACACAGCCACAGCAGTTACAACCATTACAGGATTACACACGGCCACAGCAGTTACAACCATTACAGGATTACACACAGCCACAGCAGTTACAACCATTACAGGATTACACACAGCCACAGCAGCTACAACCATTACAGGATTACACACAGCCACAGCAGTTACAACCATTACAGGATTACACACAGCCACAGCAGTTACAACCATTACAGGATTACACACAGCCACAGCAGTTACAACCATTACAGGATTACACACAGCCACAGCAGTTACAACCATTACAGGATTACACACGGCCACAGCAGTCGACTGTAAGGGAAAACAACGCACAGCTCGCTATTCTGGGACTTCCACGAAGCCAAAACAACAACAACACCAGGTAACTGACAGGCTCCTTGCCACCTGTGCTGGCTGGTCTTCATCACTCTTCACAAATGATCAGATTTTCTCAGAGGAAACACGACATCCAAGCTGAACAACATCCAATACTGGTCTCTTGCACAGTTTCAACTGGCACAAAGACGCCCTGGTATTTTCTCCGCTAACTGGCTGCTAGAGGGCACAAGGACAAGAGAAGTCTAGTCTAGTAGTCACACAGCCAGAGGATCAGAGAACAATTCTGGAAAAGGTTTACAGCTTTGCAGAACCGATGCAGTGGTTCCCACACATCTTTACCAATTAATTTCCAAAACTTTTCCAGAATATTTAACCCGATTTCCAGGACTATATAACAATAATTCAGCTCAATAACGAGTCGCTTACTCCTATGTGCAATGCCCAAGGACAGGCAGTGTATGCCAGTGGTTCTCAACCTTTTCAGGCCGTGACCCCCAAAATAATCATATGCGAACTGGGGACCCCCCAACCTGACAAGCACTAAGAGTAGAGGAATTTTGTATAACACGGTTTTATTATGAAAATAGCAGATCTACATGCTCTCAACGCCTCACGTTGCGAGGCGTAGTGAGCATGTAGATCGGCTATTTTCACAATTTCTGCCTCTAATATTTGACAATTTGGCCAATGTTTCATTTGTCATTTCAGAGGTATTAACAAAATCAATAACCAAAGACAATGCATAGCTATTTTCTTCCAGGACCCTTGATCAATTCCAAAAATCTTTTCTTAATTTCAAAATATTTCCAGGAATTTCATGAATGTGGGAACCCTGAATGACTTTAGGCCAGTCCTTCACCTTCATATGGGATCTGAACGTAGAGTTCAAACACGGAAATCTCTCATCGTCTGGCTATGTGACACTGAGGCAAGACTGACTTGGCAAATGTATTGCATTCCATTTCTATTTGCCCTTTAATATGCCATTTCACTAATAAGTACCCTTTCATATAGCAGGGAGTCCTCTGTGCTAAATTACCCTTTCATATAGCAGGGAGTCCTCTGTGCTAAATTACCCTTTCATATAGCAGGGAGTCCTCTGTGCTAAATTACCCTTTCATATAGCAGGGAGTCCTCTGTGCTAAATTAATAATAAATAAGTACCCTTTCATATAGCATGGGGTCCTCTGTGCTAAATTACCCTTTCATATAGCAGGGAGTCCTCTGTGCTAAATTACCCTTTCATATAGCAAGGAGTCCTCTGTGCTAAATTACCCTTTCATATAGCAGGGAGTCCTCTGTGCTAAATTACCCTTTCATATAGCAAGGAGTCCTCTGTGCTAAATTACCCTTTCATATAGCAGGGAGTCCTCTGTGCTAAATTACCCTTTCATATAGCAAGGAGTCCTCTGTGCTAAATTACCCTTTCATATAGCAGGGAGTCCTCTGTGCTAAATTACCCTTTCATATAGCAAGGAGTCCTCTGTGCTAAATTACCCTTTCATATAGCAGGGAGTCCTCTGTGCTAAATTACCCTTTCATATAGCAAGGAGTCCTCTGTGCTAAATTACCCTTTCATATAGCAAGGAGTCCTCTGTGCTAAATTACCCTTTCATATAGCAGGGAGTCCTCTGTGCTAAATTGCAACAACCTGGATAGTATTTGATAATTCATTATTCAATAGAACGTCTACTCAACATAAGAGAAGGCAGAGGAGTTCATTCCCACTCCAGCATCACTCAATCAGATCCCATTCCCACTCGCCATCAATGTTCAAAATACCCTCCTCAAAAGAAAAAGAAGAAAGCCTACAGTTTGGGATATTTATAACAGCAATAATAACCAATGATTCAATTGCTCAAAGAACTGATAACAATCTGGAATACCATCAGCTGGAAATGAAAATAATAGCTTAACAGGATTTGTTTTGGTTCCCCCATTTAATCCTTTTGAAACTACTGAATAGTCTATCGAGTAATAAATCAATCATATTTGACTTTAGCGAGCCGTCTCTTATACCTTCAAACCGGTCACCTTTCCAGACATGCCATCACGGTGAGTCTACCAGCATGGCATTGTGGGTCAGGTTCTAAATATGTCCACTGATCATTCAAATGCCAATCATTTCACAGATGAACAATGTAATTCACTTCATCCCTTAATTGTCACTCTTATCAGGGGTGAAGCCTTGGAGATTGACTAGACTCCCTAATATGAGTTTATCCTGGGTTGACCCTAAGGTCTCAGAGGCACTTGCCCGTCGGCAAGTACAGGTCAAGTTCTACTTACCCAAAGCCAGGTCATGCCCACTTGAATAAGCTATATTTAATGAAGACCTGTTGCTTCCCCATTCAAACGCACTTGCCCGATCGGCAACCTGAAAGCAAACTCCACTTGCCCCAGCATTTTATTGACTTGCTACGGGCAGTCAGGCAACCGTTAGTGTCAAACCCTGAGCATCAATATCCACCACATCAGCGGTCAAAGCGGTTCATTCATTCTGCTCTTTGCCGAAAATAGCCGATCTACAAGCTTGTAGGTCTGATTTTTTTGGCTAAAGTTCTCAGAATATGGACGTTAGGGTTCAAGTGGTTCATATAAAAAAGGAGAAAAAAGGTTTCGACCACACAAAGATTTGGAGGACCCCCTGTAGTAACTCTGAGAACCCCCTAGGGGTCCCGGACCCCCTGTTGAAGAGGCTTACCGTGTCCGAGGTGCTCTCTAGGAGGAAGTTGATGGCTCTGTTGACGTCCTCGTTGCAGTCATGGAGCGCCACCATGCATTCATCCTGGTTCTTCCCTGTCACCTCCATCAGCTGGGAGCGCACACACACACACACACACACACACACACACACACACACACACACACACACACACACACACACACACACACACACACACACACACACACACACACACACACACACACACACACACACACACACACACACACACACACACAATAGTGATTTTTAGTATTCGAATTATTCGACCTCAAAGTATTCGAATAGTCGAATATTCGACAGGACTGGCCAAAATGTCAAATATTAAGTAAGCAAGAGGCGAACATTGTGAAAATAGCCGATCTACATGCTCGGAGGCGTTGTGAGCATGTAGATCTGCTATTTTCACAATATTTATCTGTGGAACCGAGTCACATTAAATGTAATACCTACATTTCCAAGTGTTGTCAGGGTGGGGGTCCCCAGTTAAAATATGTTTATTTTGGGGGTCACGGCCTAAAAAGGTTTGAGAACCATTGACAACTCATTCTTATGACTTCCTATCTAGCCAAGCTTTATGAACTATATATTTTTTAAAGAGAGAAAAAAAAGCGAATATTCGACTTCGGTGAACGTCGAATAGTGACTTGGTGGTCAGTAGTCTGGGATCACTTTTGAAAACTCAAAACTAAAAAAAAAAAAAAAAAAAATCAAAATATGTTGTTCCAGGGACCCCCCCAGAAGCAGAGATTTGAGTTATAAAATTCTGCTTTGAAAAATATATAATGAAAAATTTGCACACATTTTCACGATTTTTCAAAAATAGCAGATCTACAAGCTTGCAGCTAGTAGTTAAAGCATTCAATAATTGTAGGCCTAAATGGGTTAAAGCCTCACCCATACCATCACACAACCATGCCATCTGTACAGACATGGCAGTTCACACCCCGACTCAAACAATAAGCCTTGTCCTTCCAGGACGCTGGTATGTGGAGTGTTCCTCACCTGATTGACTTTGTCCTCAAAGTCTGCATCGCTCTTGTCATAAATCATCTGGGCAAGTCGGATCTGCTCGGCAGTAGCCTGCGATACAAAAACATACACAAGTCAAAGCGGAGGGCAAAAGTAAATAAATAAAACTGAGAAGAACAAAGGATTTAGTAGAAAAAGGAGTGTTTTGTTTAGACAAATTAACTTTTAACCACACAGATTGTACAGTAATGTACACACACCGTCGTATGACAAATAGCAGAAATATACGATCTACAAATTCACAACGCATCACACCTGTGAGCTTGTAGGGGAGAGTGTTTTCTGCTGGTAACCCTAACCTCAGTAAAACTATGCCTAAAACTAACCCTAACCCCAGTAAAACTATGCCTAAACCCAACCCCAACCCTAACCTCAGTAAAACTATGCCTAAACCCAACCCTAATCCTAATCCTAACCTCAGTAAAACTATGCCTAAACCCAACCCTAATCCTAACCTCAGTAAAACTATGCCTAAAACTAACCAGACCCGGTGTGCATTTCCGAACGCACCCTTTGATACACTCGGACTGAAACACCAGCAGAAAACACTCTCCCTAGCTTGTAGACTGGCCATTTGTGCCATTTTTGAAAAACTTTGAACGCCATGATGACAGTGTGGCAAACAAGAATTAACTAAGGCCAAGAATCAACCCTGCATAAAATGTATGTCCGTGCAACTCAGCAAAAGCAATCTGGCACTAATGAGGCACATTTCTTCTACAAGCAGGTGTGTTCTACAACAAGGTCTCCTGCTGCTCTGTTATCATGCGTGTTATTATGACTTCACTCCATTCCTGTGTGTGTGTTGGTCGTGTGGTTGTGTGTATATTGGTTGTGTGGTTGTGTGTGTACTGGTTGTGTCCTCACCTGTATCTGTTTCTGTGGTTGTGAGGAGGTGTGTGTGTGTGGTTGTGTGTATACTGGTTGTGTGGTTGTGTGTGTACTGGTTGTGTCCTCACCTGTATCTGTTTCTGTGGTTGAGAGGAGGTGTGTGTGGTTGTGTGTGTGTACTGGTTGTGTGGTTGTGTGTGTGTGTCCTCACCTGTATGTGTTTATGTGGCAGAGAGGAGGTGTGTGTGTGTGTGTCCTCACCTGTATGTGTTTATGTGGCAGAGAGGAGGTGTGTGTGTGTGTGTGTGTGTGTGTGTGTGTGTGTGTGTGTGTGTTTATGTGGCAGAGAGGAGGTGTGTGTGTGTGTGTGTGTGTGTGTGTGTGTGTGTGTGTGTGTGTGTGTGTGTGTGTGTGTGTGTGTGTGTGTTTATGTGGCAGAGAGGAGGTGTGTGTGTGTGTGTGTCCTCACCTGTATGTGTTTATGTGGCAGAGAGGAGGTGTGTGTGTGTGTGTGTGTGTGTGTGTGTGTCCTCACCTGTATGTGTTTATGTGGCAGAGAGGAGGTGTGTGTGTGTGTGTGTGTGTGTGTCCTCACCTGTATGTGTTTATGTGGCAGAGAGGAGGTGTGTGTGTGTGTGTCCTCACCTGTATGTGTTTATGTGGCAGAGAGGAGGTGTGTGTGTGTGTGTGTGTGTGTGTGTCCTCACCTGTATGTGTTTATGTGGCAGAGAGGAGGTGTGTGTGTGTGTGTGTGTCCTCACCTGTATGTGTTTATGTGGCAGAGAGGAGGTGTGTGTGTGTGTGTGTCCTCACCTGTATGTGTTTATGTGGCAGAGAGGAGGTGTGTGTGTGTGTGTGTGTGTGTGTGTGTGTCCTCACCTGTATGTGTTTATGTGGCAGAGAGGAGGTGTGTGTGTGTGTGTGTGTGTGTGTCCTCACCTGTATGTGTTTATGTGGCAGAGAGGAGGTGTGTGTGTGTGTGTCCTCACCTGTATGTGTTTATGTGGCAGAGAGGAGGTGTGTGTGTGTGTGTGTGTGTGTGTGTCCTCACCTGTATGTGTTTATGTGGCAGAGAGGAGGTGTGTGTGTGTGTGTGTGTCCTCACCTGTATGTGTTTATGTGGCAGAGAGGAGGTGTGTGTGTGTGTGTGTCCTCACCTGTATGTGTTTATGTGGCAGAGAGGAGGTGTGTGTGTGTCCTCACCTGTATGTGTTTATGTGGCAGAGAGGAGGTGTGTGTGTGTGTGTGTGTGTGTGTGTGTCCTCACCTGTATGTGTTTATGTGGCAGAGAGGAGGTGTGTGTGGCAGTGGGCAGTGCTTTTCCTCCAGAGCCCCGGGCCTTGTCGCCGCCCAGTGAGCTCATCATATACAGTATAATATACAGTATATACAAAACTCTGTATGTACAAAATAGAAAAATCTGAAAAAGACAAAACAAGAAATGACAGGAGGAGGAAGAGTTAACAGAAACGTATAACTTCTCCACGTGGATAAATTATAACCATGAATGAACAATAGTCAAGTTTCAAATCTCTGCAATCATACATAATGACTCGATTCCTTTAGAGGTCTTGCCAACTCAAATTCCTTAAGTGGTCTCGCTATCTGGAGTTGTGACACTTTACCTCCCCAGTGTGTGTAACAGAGACTGACGCATCTCTCCTTAAACACAGTTAAGGCTGAACTCTACGCCAACAGATTACACTCCTCCTTACGGAGCCTCTCTCATTCATTCATCCATACGTACACACACTATAGGCCTGTGATGCAACCGCTTTGAGGAAAATCTAGGTCAAGAAAGGGGAGAGTGACCCAGTGTCCTCTTACACTCTATGGGCCTCTCAAAGAGCACACAGTGTGAAATAAAGTACCGTAACTAGAACGCTTCCATCTCCATGTTTCTTTGTTTTAAGTGTTAAATGTAGTCTGGTGTGAAACTTTACAAAATAAATGTTATGCAGAGTATGTGAAAAAAGTCACATATTCAAACGGTTCAGTATTTAAAGTAAGAAACATTTCACAGTCTGTCAAAGATTTGCCTCTAAAATATTACACATCCATGTGTCACTCTTGAGACTGTAAATGAACCTGTGCTCTCATAGGCCTGTCACACTTATTACATAATCGTACAATCGCAATTATTTCAGGTAATCGCAATAATTTAGCATAATCGTTTCAATGTTGAGAAATGGTCATATAGTTTCAAACACTTTAAAAAAGTAGTGGAAATAGCATATCTACAAGCTCACAACGTATCGCGATGCGTTGTGAGCTTGTAGATCTGCTATTTCCACTCGAAATGTATAAAGAATAAAGTTATTACATATGTTGTCGGTCATTCCTTTGTATATTTAGGTTATTTGTCACATCTGCCCTGTGCAACTTCAAAGCCAAACAGGGTTGCAGTTTTGATTCATGTGTTGAGCGACAAAAACACAATTAAATCGTTAATCGCAACTATTTGTGTGACAATTACTCGTCACATAAAATGTCATAATCGTGACAGCCCTATACATGTGTTTACATGTGTAGATTGTGTACTGTCTGAGTTAAATGAAGGCTGAATATCATACTGGGTGTACAAAGGCATCCATGCATTGTCCTGTATTACAGTGGAATGTGCACCGTGTGCTGATGGGAGCCACATTACTAGAATAAAGCTATTGTTATTAAGTGCAGATATCCCCACTGACCCTCCGCTTTCATGCCTCAGAACAATAGCAACGCAGCTCCCAGTAGCGGCTGAATGACGTCTGTTAATAGACTGTTTCCATTGGCTGATGGACTGAACAAAGCTAAAGCAAAAAAACAACACAGCAAGCAAAATCACTATGGGTGAAAATACTATAAAATGTTGACAATTCATATTTTAAGTGCATATTAGTTTTTTTGTTAAAATAAAAAATAAAAATGCTGTAATAAATTTGGCCCAGCCCACGGGTCCTAGAGGTTGTTCCTGGGGGTCCCCTGCTTAATGATAGTTACGAACCAAATGGACCCTTATGGGTATGCAACTCAGACAGAGGGTGTACAAATGGACCCGGTAGATTTTTACCATAAATTAAAGTCTCAGCGATAGAAATAACATTAAATGGGGGTCTGTATCCCTAATGCATGTCAAACTGGGGGCCCTTGAAATTATAATGGTTGGGAATCACAATATTTTCTTATGGGGGTCCCTGGCGTATCTATTAAATTTGGGGGTCCTTGACATGATACTGTTTGAGGACCACTGGTCTAAATAAAATAAAATAACTCAAATCAGTAGCAGCTCTCCTCTGGTTGTCCTGGTCATTTATAACCCGTTGAACGGTGTAAAATGATTATAAACACATTTATAATCCGTTGAACGGTGTAAAATGATTATAAACACATGTATAACCCGTTGAACGGTGTAAAATGATTATAAACACATTTATAACCCGTTGAACGGTGTAAAATGATTATAAACACATTTATAACCCGCTGAACGGTGTAAAATGATTATGAACACATTTATAACCCGTTGAGCGGTGTAAAATGATTATAAACACATTTATAACCCGTTGAACGGTGTAAAATGATTATAAACACATTTATAACCCGCTGAACGGTGTAAAATGATTATAAACACATTTATAACCCGTTGAACGGTGTAAAATGATTATAAACACATTTATAACCCGCTGAACGGTGTAAAATGATTATGAACACATTTATAACCCGCTGAACGGTGTAAAATGATTATAAACACATTTATAACCCGTTGAGCGGTGTAAAATGATTATAAACACATTTATAACCCGTTGAACGGTGTAAAATGATTATAAACACATTTATAACCCGTTGAACGGTGTAAAATGATTATAAACACATTTATAACCCGTTGAGCGGTGTAAAATGATTATAAACACATTTATAACCCGCTGAGCGGTGTAAAATGATTATAAACACATTTATAACCCGTTGAACGGTGTAAAATGATTATAAACACATTTATAACCCGTTGAACGGTGTAAAATGATTATAAACACATGTATAACCCGTTGAACGGTGTAACATGATTATAAACACATTTATAACCAGCGCCGGTGTAAAATGATTATAAACACATGTATAACCCGTTGAACGGTGTAACATGATTATAAACACATTTATAACCAGCACCGGTGTAAAATGGTTATAAACACGGGCTCCCCAGTCCCCACACACACATTGTTTTGAATCTCGACTAAACACGCTGGGCTATTGTTTGTTTATGCGTTTGTTTTATCCTATAACTATGGTTTCAACACGTCCACCAGTGTGACTGTTGGACAACAGTTCTGCATTATTCGGCCATAAAACCAATGGAATCCCCGTGTTGTTGTTGGGACGGTGTGTCAGTGTGTGTGTGTGTGTGTGTGTGTGTGTGTGTGTGTGTGTGTGTGTGTGTGTGTGTGTGTCAGTGTGTGTGTCAGTGTGTGTGTGTGTGTGTGTGTGTGTGTGTGTGTGTGTGTGTGTGTGTGTGTGTGTGTGTGTGTGTGTGTGTGTCAGTGTGTGTGTCAGTGTGTGTGTGTGTCAGTGTGTGTGTCAGTGTGTGTGTGTCAGTGTGTGTGTGAGCCGTGCAGCCCTTTGTCCTCCTCTAGCGTCAACATTAGCAGGGGCGTCACACCACATTCTGGGCCCTGGGTACCAGGATTCACTGCGGGCCCCCCATGAATGTCCTTCATAGGGGGAGGAGGATTCACTCACAGTTTGTGCTTCAACTATTGAAAAATAGCAGATCCACAAGCTGACAGATCTGCTATTTTTGAAAAATCGTGAAAATTCAAAAGTCTATGAATATTTCAAATCCTTCTAAGGTTTCTTGAAAAACCTATGTTTCTATGTCAGTGGAGCTCCAAACTTTTTCATGTGAAGGACCCCCAAAATGATATGTATTTGGCCACGGACCCCCATCTCAAAATATTTAGTTCCAAGCAGGGACCCCCCCAGAAGCAAAATGAGTTACAAATGTTCGGTTTAAAAATACACATTCAAAGCTTTGCACAAATTTCCACGACTTTTCAAAAATAGCAGATCATATATATCTGCTATTTTTCAATAGCTAAAATAATGAAGGCCCCTCCACCTTGGGCCCTGGCTCAGTACCACTGTTCCCCCCCTTGTGACGCCCCTGAACATTAGCACGCTGCTAACGCTCCAGCTAGCAGCGTGCTAGCAGGCTAATGTTGTTTATTTGTTATTTTAACAGTTTTTATTGGGGGGATCCTGCAGGTTACAGTAAAGGACAATAAGTCGGTTTCCCCTTTTAAGTAGGAAGAAAAAGGACAAACAAACTCAACACAATGCGAGCAGCACAACACAACACAACACAACACAATGCCCCGTCGACATGTAGCTAGCCTGCTAGCGTCAACATTAGCCCGCTAGCTTAGCTTAGCATGTTGCTAAGGCTCCACTGTGTTCAACAACATAAGCCTGGCTGGCAGTGCCTGCTGCTACTGTTAGCAGTGCATGCTAAGCTAAAGCTCTGCTGTTCAACGGACACAAAGCAAGCAGCAGGAGCTTTTATTGGAACGAGAAAACGTTTATGTTGCCAAAGAAAGCAAAGTGTCAAAACATAATAAAACAGTTGAAAAGGGGGGCCATAATATAGCATACAGTCTGAGGAGGTTCAGCATTGTTCCTCCAAGTGGATTCCAACCAGGGACCCCTGGCTGTGGGTTCCTTTAGGGGGGCCTAAATGGACCCATATACAAGTCTGTTAACTCTGACAGTGTATAAATGGAACCAGATGGACCCTCACGGGTCCATTTGGTTCCATTTGTACACTGTCAGAGTTAAGGGGAAGACCTTGACGTTTGAAAAGTTTGAGAAACACTGGTGTAAACAGAGCTATGGTTGTTGTCACACATTATGGATCTATGAAGCTAAACTATGCTAACTCAAACCTCCATAAGTCACACATTATGAAGCTAAACTATGCTAACTCAAACCTCCATAAGTCACACAGACTGGATGGATGAGTGGACAACTGTTTTTTAACGATAAATAATAATATATATTTATACATGTGCGATGTCTACAATTATTAGTTACTATAGTTATTTTTTGTTAGATTTTGATTATTATTATTACCAAAACACACCATTAAATTAATCACTTCAGCCCCCTTATAGCCTACATTTCGGGCCATTTTGGGGGAAAAAAATAAAAATAATAGGCGATCTACAAGCTCACACTGCGTCGCGATTTGAGAGCCTGTTAGATCGGCTATTTTCAAAAGATTTTTTTAATACATATTGTGGTGAAAATGGCCTCAACAACAACAGCAGCCATCCTTCTCCTTCCCCACCGACATGACTTCTGTCTGGGGGAACCAAACCAACCCAAAGCAGCCCACAACACCCCGCTAACAGAGAGAGAAATACCCTCTAGTCTTTATGTCCTTAAATAACCGCTAAAATACAACGATCAACGGTTTAATCCCGCCGCAAAGTACGACGACCCGTCCATGAAAGTTGACGCTAAATGATCAGAAGTTCAGACAAACATCGGAGGACATTGTTGTGTTTTTACCTGCTAACAGAAGCTTCAGTCGGCCTGCAGCAGCACTGAGTGAGCAGACAGCCAGGGTCACGTGACCTGCTGCCACAGCACCGTCAAGACGTAACGGCGCGGCGGCGTCGCTCGCCGACAGACAGGACAGCAGATCTACAAATTATGTTTTTCTAGAGCAGGGGGTCTTCAACAGGGGGTCCGGCCCGCCGCGGGGATACTGCAGGGGGTCCCCGAAATTGTTGGAGAAAAAAAATATAAATATATTTATTTTATTTATTTATTGGAAAAAAAAGAAAGAAAACAATGTAATTTGTAAATTTTAAATATAAAAAAAAAACTAGTGCTGTCCGACTTAACTAAATTAATCGCGATTAACTCACCGTTATGTTAATCGCGATTAATTATTTTAATCGCAATTAATCGCATATTTATATATTATAGCCATTTGGCCTTTGGACACTGTTTCTCAACATCTCAACTATTATTTTGGGGAGGTCTCCAGATCATTAGCTTCATATCATGTGCAACAGTAAACAATCCAACACACTATACAGGGTATCTGCACATTTATAAAGTGACAATTTAATTATTGTATTAATATCTCTAATTGTCTCACAACTTTCACAAGTAATTAACTAAAATGGTCAAACATTGGCTACAATATTGGCTATTTTGGCTACAAGGTCCATCCCTGTTGATATAAAATATAATTAAAGCATAAAGGTGGACATAACACGACAACAGTAATCAGATTAAGTAAATTTAGCATATCCTTGTACCCATCAGCTGCAGTCTGTTTAATGCAATACCATTATGATTTATTTGGGTTTTTAATTGATTTTGAATAAAAGATTAACATACTTTCGCATAAAGCCAGCATATTTTTCCACTCCCAAGTTAATAGGGCCATGAAAGACTTGAAAGATATCCCTCTAAGTTACATTGTGAACTGATAAAAGCTGATGACTTATTTGTTATTTGCGATTAACTAGCTAAATCATGTGATTAATCGTGATTAAAATATTAAATCGTTGAACAGCACTAAAAAAAATGATTCTGTCTCTGTTGAATAGCTTGTATACATGATTATTGTGCAATTGACAGATTGTTAGACATTGGTTCTCAGTTAATAGGGTATGTTTATAAATGGCAGTGGTACGGCCACTTTTACGTTTATAATAAAAGCATGACTATATTAATCTATTTTAATAGCATAGTGTTGAATGCACTATAACATGGTATGTTTATACACATGAAACACAATTTTATACATAAATAATATACAATAT
Organism: Nannobrachium achirus; assembly: GCF_963921795.1. Classification (NCBI taxonomy): domain Eukaryota; kingdom Metazoa; phylum Chordata; class Actinopteri; order Myctophiformes; family Myctophidae; genus Nannobrachium; species Nannobrachium achirus. The sequence continues at coordinate 74,310,329 of NC_137815.1, read as the reverse complement.
ATGTTGTAGCCACACCCCCACCCTACGAGATAGGGGGTCCCTGCTCCATCTCCCCATCAGTTTGGGGGTCCCTGGCTTGAAAATGTTGAAGACCCCTGTTCTAGAGATGCTGCAATCTAGACTTTTCACTTTCGATCTGAATCAGTCTACCCATCCGATATAGCACATATTTGATATATTTATATATGAAATATGATATATAAATAACTTAAAATAAGTACAATTAAATATTGTACTTATATTTAGGTCGAAGCGAGGTCGTGCAATATGGGCTTAATATTTATGGCATAAAAGGGATTCTATTAGTGTGGTTGCCCTTGATAAATGGAGTTTTATAGTGTGTTTCTCTTTTAATCATTTGCATGTTGATCAAGTTGATGATTTATTATGTAAGCAACTACATGTTAACTTAAACCTCAACATGAAGTCAACTACATGTTAACTTAAACCTCAACATGAAGTCCAAAATCCTTCGTTAAGTAAGTAGTAGCCTCGGGAACCCAGGCTTTTATTTTGGCGAAGTAAGGTATTTACGATGTGGGGGTGTTTAGATAGATAGGTCTGACAGGACCTGTTATCTGGATGTGAATCTCTTCTCCCTTGGGGAGGGACTTGTATCCTACTGCTGTTAAAAGAATGCTGGCTGTGGTCGTCTCAGAACGTCTTTGAATAAACCATGGTGGGGACACTTTTTACCCTCCTGATATCTGGCCTTGCGTCTTTTAAATAATGTTTGTAATATAAAGGTTTAATGTTCATAGCTATCAGCCCTAACAGGGCATCATCTGGGAATAGGATGTACAGTAAATATAAAGGTTTAATGGTCATAGCTATCAGCCCTAACAGGGCATCATCTGGGAATAGGATGTACAGTATGTCAGCTCCATATATGGAGATCTGGGTGATGATCCAGTCGTCTCCATATATGGAGCTGACATACTGTACACTGTACAGTATGTCAGCTCCATATATGGAGATCTGGGTGATGATCCAGTCGTCTCCATGTATGGATATCCAGGGTTTGATGTCAACAAACAGCTCAGCAGCTATTAGACATTGATGTGTTACTTACTCTCTGACGTACGGACAGGATCTGCCAGTTTCCACATATCAAAGATCTGTTATTCCCATGAGACCCCATCATGTGACATCAGTTTAGGCTAACTATCTTTCAAGTGGGGACTAATGATGTGTACAAACACAATGGAGAAATGTTACATCAATATACTTTATTTTTTCATTATTAACACTTCCTCTTTTTTTTCTTCTTTTAGGATTTTTAATAGGTTGGTTTTCAGATGTTATACAAGATCCTCATACTCAGTAATTTTGTAAAAACATTGGTGAGGCGTGTATAAAAAAGAGGGCACTACCCAACACAAGGTCAGTCCACACACTTCCTCAAACATATACATAAAAATGTATGCATCTGTCCCTATGCATTATTACACATACATATACATACACATTTATATATAAAATACACCCTAATGTTGATGGGAATTTGTTGAAATTGGTGGTTGTTAATGGGCTTTTCTTTTCAATCTAGCATTGTCGTTAAAACAGTGGATAAAAATGTAGAAAAGCAAAACTATGTTAGCCTGTGGCAGCCTTTCACAGAAAGACTCGAGGAAGGCAAAGCAAAGAGGTTTATTTATCACCTCTGCCAACCCCCAGAACACCGGCTCTACCACGCAACCCTGGATACAAATGGAGGAAATCCTTAAAAACAACCAGTACTTGCAATGTCCCAAAAAGCTTGTGTTCGCTTCCCTTGTGTCTTGACTGAGAATCGCAGAAGATTTCGCAGGCAAGGTGACTCAGATTTAATTGTGTAGAAGGGGGCAAGGAATTGAAGACTTTGGGTATTCAACCCATTACCCAAAGGCCACAAAGTTATTTCTTATCCTTGATATATTTTACATAAAAACTGAACTTCTCTGGCAACGTTTAACAATCACAAATGTCAGGACTTCAGCCCAAGACCTGAGCTTGGAACAGAAACTAATCCGATGAGTCAAGAGTCAAGGACATCAAAGGACAAGGAGGCAACGCATCCATTAGTGAAGCTGAGGGCCACAATAAGGGGGGAAAATAAATAATAAATCTAATATGAATAATATCCAACGTGGGTAAGTTATCAAATCACACAATCAGAATCAAGAAAATAAAATATACATTTGTCTGGATTATTTGCAGCAGAATACCTGTCCTACATTGCATTCAGCAAACCTAAAGTAGTTCCTCTTTTACATGGTTTCAGTGAGAGAAAAAAAAGAACACACGTCGCCATTTGATTGGGTAGGCCTTCCTCCTCGCCTCGCTTCTGATTGGAGAGAAGTTCTCTGCAGTCGCCCTTCATGACCAGCACAGCCAATGATGGTGTCTGACTGTAGTCCTTAATGACCAGCACAGCCAATGATGTGTGGGTTAGGGTTAGGGCGTGTCTGACTGTAGTCCCATTGAGTCAGAGACAGGGTTAGGGACCCCTAGGGGGTCCCTAACCCTAAACCATATTAACATTATGTGTCTGACTGTAGTCCCATTGAGTCCTTCAAACAAATCAACTGTCTGTTCAAAGCTCCTTTCGTTTTCCCTTTCTCGTATTGCCGTCCATAACGGTGAGAGAAATTAAAGGGGGGACTGTCGGGAGAGGTTTACACACGTTTATAACAAAGACACCATATCAGTCATCGTGGATGAAATCTGCAGGAAAACCCTCACATACAAAGGAAAAACAACAACCATAGTTCAGCCCCTGCAAGCTCAGCATAATTGTTGAACCCCCACAAAAAAAGTATTAACTTTATTTTTCTGTGTTTTAGAAACTGTCTTTGTAGTTTATCAGTGGCAGATTGTGCAGCTTCTTAGCTGCACTGGTTAATTATCTATACAACTGTACAGAGGAAATGAACAGCGGCGGTGAGAGAAACAAAGGACTTGATGTGTACAAGGAACAAGAGAAACAATGCTGATATCTGTGATCAGGTGGGGGGGGGGCGGGTGCAACATCATGCTCCCGAGTCCACGACTGGGGAATTGACGCCGGAGAGACGAAACGACAGTCAAAAATACACAAACGATGAAGTCGAAGCCGAGTGAGGAAAAGGAAGCTGTTAGAGACGAGGCTAGCTCCAGAGTCCGGCGTAGTTTCCATGCAGACCGGAGCAGAGCGGCCCGCCCGCTACAAACAGCTTGGTACCGGAGTCATCGTAACAGTGAGTGTACACCGCGTTGGGGAAGGAGTGGATGTCTGAGAAGTAACTCCTCCACGTCTCATCATGATTCTGAAGGGCAGGGGAGGATGGGAGGAAAGAGAGAAAGAAAAACACCAGGGTAAAAGATTAGATCAGGCTTTGGTGAATCACACACATTGTAATGAAAGCAACACAGATAATTAATGACTCTTGAGTTTTATAATTCTTGCGAGCAATGTTATTTTTGACAGCACATTTTGTCATAGTCTTTTGAATAAATTGTATTTTAGTTTTAGTCATAATTTAGTCACCTGAACAGTTTTAGTTTTAGTCTAATTTTAGTCGACTAAATATCATAACATGTATTGTGGCAGGCCTTGATGGCATCGTAATGACTGGTTGCGTGCTGAAAATAGCCGCTCTACAAGCTCACAACGAGAGCAACCAAACATAAAATGACTCTCTTCTCCACCAGTCCCTTCCTAAGGTTTTAGTCTAGTTTTTAATTTGTTGACAAAATTGTCAATATATTTAGTCGAAAAGTAGAAAAAAACCTAGTCGACAAACATTTTTTGTCAGAGTTTTAGTCGACATAATCAACACTGCTTGCGAGTCATTTGTACGCCCAGTGCGGTTTTCTCATTAATTGTTTCCAAGTGATACCAAGGAAGAAGTTCTACATACCAGCCAGCCCTTGCCTGTAGTGAGCTTGAGGATGCCCTCTCCTGGACGCTGCCTGTACCCGCCGGAGGGACTTAGCGGGTTCTCCAGGAATCTGTGGGCTCGGATGTCATAGAAGAGCAGGGAGCCTTGGCCGGTCCCTACCGTCACGATGTGTTCATAGAAGCTGACAGAGCGGATCCCTGGGAACACAACAACAGAGGTAAAGGTAATATAGACTGTGGCACAACATTTTAAACATTTGCCAAGATGAAATTGTCGGCCAGCAAATTGTTAAAAGTCAACCCAATAGAAAATCTTTCTTTGCCTTCTCCACAGAGCACCACAGTTGCAAATTGTTATTGCTTACTCGTGGACACTAGGTGTAGTCCCATGTGAATGAATAGATCCCAGCATATCGCCGTTTAACTCTTAACTGAGATGATGTTAGCATGTTGTAATGCTATAAGAACCCCATGTCATAGTCACGTGCTAAACCGACGCAATGGTCTGGCCTCCAAGTACTCTTGACAATAAGTACTGACATCACAGCACGTCTGGGTACCCTACTAGTCCACTATAAAGTTCAAGTTGTGGCAGGCGGTGTCTGTGGCGGGTGAGCAGACACACCCAAATAAGGACTGGCCATGCCAGACTTCAGCACAAATTGAAGCTAAAGTTTACTTGACAACAGCTTATTTGAACTCAACTACAAGCTTAGACCTCCACAAGAACAAGTGCTGTATTTACTTAAAAACCTGTAGTGTAGACCTAGGAGAAGGAGGAGACACTTTGGGTGGCAAAACTCACACTGGAAGTTGGATGAATAACATTGGAGTCTATGAGAGCCGGCTGGGCCAGCTCATGAACAAATAAATTATTCTGGAAGATTGCAACCGTTGTTATATAATCACTCCAGGAATATTAAAAGAAGACACATCACAGGTATTTTTACAATCGTCAATGTGCACGGTACATAATGTTATTGAGGCAGCTAAACAGCGGCAAGTATAGTTTCTGTCTCAGAGATATCACAAGATTATACAGTGTACACACCGAAAAGAAACACAGCAGAAAACGAGCTGGGATGAGCTGTCCCAGCCGGCTCTCATAGACTCCAATGTTATTCACCGAACTTCCGGTGCGAGTTTTGCCACCGAGAGTGTCATGGCGCATAGCCGGCGTGCCAAAAAATGCATCAGCGTCCTTTCCTTATCTGGAGCTTCCTTGGTGTAGACTATGTGCTCTGAACCCATCTTATCTGGAGCTTCCTTGGTGTAGACTATGTGCTCTGAACCCATCTTATCTGGAGCTTCCTTGGTGTAGACTATGTGCTCTGAACCCATCTTATCTGGAGCTTCCTTGGTGTAGACTATGTGCTCTGAACCCATCTTATCTGGAGCTTCCTTGGTGTAGACTATGTGCTCTGAACCCATCTTTGTCTGGAGCTTCCTTGGTGTAGACTATGTGCTCTGAACCCATCTTATCTGGAGCTTCCTTGGTGTAGACTATGTGCTCTGAACCCATCTTATCTGGAGCTTCCTTGGTGTAGACTATGTGCTCTGAACCCATCTTATCTGGAGCTTCCTTGGTGTAGACTATGTGCTCTGAACCCATCTTTATCTGGAGCTTCCTTGGTGTAGACTATGTGCTCTGAACCCATCTTATCTGGAGCTTCCTTGGTGTAGACTATGTGCTCTGAACCCATCTTATCTGGAGCTTCCTTGGTGTAGACTATGTGCTCTGAACCCATCTTATCTGGAGCTTCCTTGGTGTAGACTATGTGCTCTGAACCCATCTTATCTGGAGCTTCCTTGGTGTAGACTATGTGCTCTGAACCCATCTTAGTACTCATTTCCCATTTGTGTGAGATGAGGGAAAGCTGTTTTAATCTAAGAACTGTCATGTTTTGGGGGGCCAACACAATTAACAAGACAGGTACAAGTCTGGATCAGCCTGTCAGCTAACTGGTGACTTCATGTTAAATGCATTTAAAAGAGAAGAAAAGAAACAAGCAAAAAAACATGCAACAGTATATTTTGTCAGTTGTCACTGTCCACCATTTTCAAAAGGGACAGGGATCTCCAGGATATGAATTGTTTTGTCAACAAGCTCATGTGGGACTTGTAGACCTGCATCGGATTAAAACAAATATTTATGGGGTGCCCCGGGTGCTCCGCTGCATGCCCAGTCTGTGCACACACACACACACACACACACACACACTGCATGATGTGCACACACACACACTGCATGATGTGCACACACACACGCTGCATGATGTGCACACACACACACTGCATGATGCACACACACACACACACACACACGCTGCATGCCCAGTCTCGTAGCCAGCAGTTCAGGCTACATTTTGAGAAAACATGACTTTCTCTCTACTGTTTTAAATCAAACAACAGGATTGAGGTCTATCCATCTAAACCAATCAAAGAACAGGAATGAGGTCTATCCATCTAAACCAATCAAAGAACAGGATTGAGGTCTATCCATCTAAACCAATCAAACAACAGGAATGAGGTCTATCCATCTAAACCAATCAAACAACAGGAATGAGGTCTATCCATCTAAACCAATCAAACAACAGGAATGAAGGTATATCCATCTAAACCAATCAAACAACAGGAATGAAGGTCTATCCATCTAAACCAGTATTTAAAGTATAGTATCATGTGAACGACTGAATACCTGTAGAATACTCACCGCTCCCCCTCTCTCTGGAGTTGGGTTAGGGTTAGGGGTTAGGGGTTAGGGTTAGGGTTAGGGTTAGGGGTTAGGGTTAGTATAGTATCATGTGAACGACTGAATACCTGTAGAATACTCACCGCTCCCCCTCTCTCTGGAGTTGGGTTAGGGTTAGGGTTAGTATAGTATCATGTGTTGGGTTAGGGTTAGGGTTAGGGGTTAGGGTTAGGGTTAGTATAGTATCATGTGAACGACTGAATACCTGTAGAATACTCACCGCTCCCCCTCTCTCTGGAGTTGACCGACTTGATGTTTTGTGTGGGCTGCCGTGGATCGAGGAAGGAGACGTGGGCTTGAGATCCCACCGCGTAAACCGACCAGTCCTGTCCATAAGCCAGACACACGTTTTCTTTACAGTGAGGCAGCTTGGTGGACAGCAACTATGGACAAAACAAAGAATTGTAGATTAGTGCATATGAATAATGAGATGACACTTTTACTTGCATAATCTGGACACACAGGGAGGTTGACTGTTGAATTGCTGTGCTGCTGACATACCTTGCACAGGTTCAGCTCAGCCTTCCAGAGATGGAAATAGCCATCCAAAGAGACAGCACCAAGCTCCTGAGAAGGCACAAAATATGGGAAGCTTCCATTAATTCCACTAGTTGTTGACTGAGGACATTAATAGTTGAGCCATTTTCAGAAACGTATTATGAATGTACTGTATGTCAGTCTGTCCACAAATCTGTCCACCACTTGCTATGCATGCTGCTAGTCCAGGAGTTTTCAAAGTGGGTGACGGGTAGGCCTGGGGCGGTATGGACATTTTGTTACCGCGATTACCGTCTTCCCATTTACCGCCGGTACTGCGACCGCACCCCCGTATCTATTAATTAAGGTTCGGCGATAAGCCAAACTATTGCAATCATCTTCCCCAAAGTCGCCTCTCCACAGTGGAGAGGCGACACAGCCTGACTGCCCGAGTTATACTTCTCCGTACAGCACAGCGGGTCTGGCTTTCAAAGGAGCAGATCTACAAGCTCACAACACATCGCATCCGCGACGCGTTCTGAGCTTTTAGATCTGCACTGTCGGGTTACCATAGTAACGTAGGCTAGCTACTTGGGCTTTTCAGACACAAACAGCTGTGTGAACAAACCAGAAGAGGAAGGGTAGTCAGATTGTGTACAGTGATTCTGTAAACTCACGTCACGTCTCAACTCTCAAATCGCAGTGATTGAGTGCTGCTATATACAGGTTTTAGTTAAAAGACTTGTGTCGAGTGGATTACAGAGAAAGTTTATGCTGCTCCGTCATAGAGTTGTGCTCCGTACTCTATTGGTACACGGCCCAGAGCAGAGCGGCATGGATCGCATGCGGTCCTCATTTCTCCCCCGTTTTAAAACTCGCTTGTTTTCCAATAAAAAATAGACCTTTTTTTGTCTTTTTACCGCGGTAAGCACAATGACACCGCGGTAGACCTCGGTATACCGCGGTACGGCGGTACGGCGGTTTCCGCCTCCAACCCTAGTGGCGGGGCACCCTGGGGTGCCGTGACAGCAGTCCAGGGGTGCCGCGACATAAGTTGATAGAACGAATATTTGGAATTTATTTGGACAATTGAAAAAATATTTAGTATCATAGTACAAAGTTATTTTCAGTCAGTTCTATGGCTATTATCTCAACGTTTTCCTCGCAACAAAATCACTCAAATATCGTCACTGTCGGGCAGAAACCTTGTATCTCCAAGTTTCAAATGTGTACGTCTTTTGGTAAAGCAAAGCCCTGCTTCATCATACAAGACTGTCGCACAAAACTAGTGAAAACAGCCTATCTACAAGCACACAACGCCTCGCGATGCTGTTTTCACTAGTTTAGGTTTTGGGCATACTAGGTTTCTACCCGACAACGACGATATGCTATAAATATAAGGTGCTGGGAGTGAAAATTATAATGTAGGGGTGCCTCGGATTAAAAAAATATTTATGGGGTGCCCTGAGACAAAAAAGTTTGGGACCCCCTGCAGTAGTCTGTCATTTGACAGGAAACAGCAGCTAGAAGTTGACGCCTCAGCTAAAAGCTTACAAAGTCACACTGCAGCGCATTGTGAGCTTGCAGATCTGCCATTTTCGTTGCGCGACACTAATGTGCAACCAAGCAGAAATCAGGCGTGATGAAGCCTCACCTTATGGTTGTTGTTGAAGGCCAGAGCACGGACCTTACAGTTGTAAGGGTTGGTGTACTCACCTTATGGTTGTTGTTGAAGGCCAGAGCTCGGACCTTACAGTTGTAAGGGTTGGTGTACTCACCTTATGGTTGTTGTTGAAGGCCAGAGCTCGGACCTTACAGTTGTAAGGGTTGGTGTACTCACCTTATGGTTGTTGTTGAAGGCCAGAGCTCGGACCTTACAGTTATAAGGGTTGGTGTACTCCTTGGGGATGTCCTTGAGGGCCCGATGGGAGATGTGGGAGTAGCAGGGAACTCCCTCCTCACTCTGACTCTGCTCAGCCTTGCTCAGAACCTCCTCTGTCACCTCCCACAGACCCATGGAGCCGTCCCTGGACCCTGGATCACACAAGACACCAGGTTATTATCTAGGGGTCTTCAACAGGGGGTCCTCAGAGTTACAACAGGGGGTCCTCCAAATCTTTGTGTGATAGAAAGAAAATAATACAATTTCCTTTTTAGCCAGATTCTTAACCAGATTCGGAGAACTTTAGCCAAAAATAGCAGATCTACAAGCTCACAAGCTTGAGCTTGTAGATCGGCTATTTTCTGCAAAAAAGGTTTGGTGCAGAGGGGAGAAGGGCTGCGAGCTTGTATATCTGCTATTTTTCAATAGTTAAAGCATAAAATAATGATACATAAAATGTGTACCCGTTCTAAATGGGTTCATTACCTGACACGGCCATGCTGTCGCTGATCCATGCGATGGAGAAGATCCAGTCGTTGTGGCCTTCCTGAAAGAAGAGACAAGCCAGGTGTGAAACAGGAATACAATCTGGTCAAAACAAACACAGAAACATGAGTGGATAGAGAAGATTTACGTATGGAAGTCTGTGGGCTTCAGATATTCACTTTACATATTCATGTCTAGTTGCTTTAAGTACTGCCAGAACACTCATTATGACAGCCATTATTAGGGGGTTTCCTGCTGTGAATTATTTGTATTTATTTTCAAGAATGGACCTTTGGGAGCAAATAACAAGGTGTTTGTGTTAACTTATTTTACAGAATATTTTGGACAATTTGATCGAGAAAAAAATGCATATTATGCTTGAGTAATTTAAGCAATTTTGACAGACACAATATTTGCAGCCAGTCTCTTTTAGCCTTCAGTCCGAGATCAGCTGACCGGAAGTCATAGTAGGAGTCAGCAACAACTACTGGAGTTAAAATTAACTAATTCTGCATTTAAACCGATAAACTCAAACGACCACCTCACACCTGAAATCTACAAATATGTAGTTACAAATATTGTCAATAATTTCCTTCCCTCAACTATCACGCTTTAACTCTCCCACACGGACCCACAGATTAACTGCAGTTTAGTATCCATGACGATGCAATCATTACTGCTTGGTGTCAAGTTATATTTCATATTTTCCAGACACACGTGTGACATTATTACTATACGTTCACTCTACGGTTACACTCACAATTCCCTGGTTTTGCGTCAACTCACTTTCTAAAATATAAACCTAAATCCCACAGAAAAACTTCTGAATATTATTTTTCATCATGGCTCCTAGCATCACAATGTCTCTGGTTTAGCCTTGGACAGCAAAATCCAATTATTCTCCACTCAGCATTGCCTTCACTTGCTACAGAATTACCTTCCCCTCTGAATGATACTAGTTCAGTCAAATTAAATTATTGCCTTGATTCAAAACGCAATCTCCTCTGACAAAAACATATTTGCCGGTAACTAAACAATTCAACCCAAAATCCTTTTTGAGTGCAGAGAAATGCAGCAAACGTATACTTGCCCTTTCAGATAAGTCACCACAACAGATTAGTTATGAGCTGCTATTGAAACCTCAGGAAAAAGGACTCATCTCATCTCAGCAGATTTAAACTTACATCTCCAACACACATACAGGGTCCAGTGTAGATATAAACTTACATCTCCAACACACACAGAGTAGATATAAACTTACATCTCCAACACACACAGTGTAGATATAAACTAACATCTCCAACACACACAGTGTAGATATAAACTTACATCTCCAACACATACAGTGTAGATATAAACTTACATCTCCAACACACACAGTGTAGATATAAACTAACATCTCCAACACATACAGTGTAGATATAAACTTACATCTCCAACACAAACAGTGTAGATATAAACTAACATCTCCAACACACACAGTGTAGATATAAACTTACATCTCCAACACACACAGTGTAGATATAAACTTACATCTCCAACACACACAGTGTAGATATAAACTAACATCTCCAACACACACAGTGTAGATATAAACTTACATCTCCAACACACACAGTGTAGATATAAACTTACATCTCCAACACACACAGTGTAGATATAAACTTACATCTCCAACACACACAGTGTAGATATAAACTTACATCTCCAACACACACAGTGCAGATATAAACTTACATCTCCAACACACACAGTGTAGATATAAACTTACATCCCCAACACACACAGTGTAGATATAAACTTACATCTCCAACACACACAGTGTAGATATAAACTTACATCCCCAACACACACAGTGTAGATATAAACTTACGTCTCCGACACACACAGTGTAGATATAAACTTACGTCTCCGACACACACAGGGTCCAGTGTAGATATAAACTTACATCTCCAACACACACAGTGCAGATATAAACTTACATCTCCAACACACACAGTGTAGATATAAACTTACATCTCCAACACACACAGGGTCCAGTGTAGATATAAACTTACATCTCCAACACACACAGGGTCCAGTGTAGGCAGCCTGTAGACAGCCAGACTGTTGGGGTTGTCTCCTCCTGTGGCCAGCAGTGTTCTGGAGGGGTTGAGCTCGATGGCGTGGATCCCACATCCCTGCTGGTCCAGCCTGGAGCGCGTGCCCCCCGTGGTGAGGAAATGACCCCCTGCCATGGCGCCCACGTTCCCAGAGGCTCCACCGCGAGACTCTCTGTCCTTCAGCATGGGGATGCACGTTATGTCCCCCGACAGGACGTCTGCAAAGAACAGCTGCAGACACGGGAAGGGAAGACATTGGGTTAGAATAGATGACAGCCAGTTCAGTGTGTCACATCGTGATGTGTTGCGAGATTGTAGATCTAAGGGGGAAAAAAATGGTGGCTAAATCAGGGGTTTTCAGCAGGGGGTCCGGGACCCCTAGGGGGTCCTCAGAGTTACTACAGGGGGGTCCTCCAAATCTTTGTGTGATAGAAACTTTTTTCTCCTTTTTTATATTAACCACTTGAACCCCAACGTACATGTTCTGAGAACTTAAGCCAAAAATAGCAGATACAGATCTACAAGCTCACAACGCCTCGCAGGGCGAGGCATCGTGAGCCTGTAGATCGGCTATTTTCGTCTACAGAAGAAAATCTACCAACATGAAAAAATTGTGCATATTCAGTTGTACGTCTTGCCTGTGGTGTAAAGCTGTTTAGTTTTACCTGTACTGCTGAACTGTAACCCCCCTCCCTCTTTTCTTCTGCCGGAAGCAAAATGCCAAAGACCAGGTGTACTACACATGTAATACTATGTACTACACATGTAATACTATGTACTACACATGTAATACTATGCTATGACCAGGTGTACTACACATGTAATACTATGCTATGTGGCAATTATCATGTAATGTTCACAATTCACAGTTGATATACATGAGTCATATTACATTACTCCAAGGTTAAAATTAATAAAATGTATCCAACAGTTTCTGATACTTGTGACAGATGCAACATCTTGTGCCCAAGGATTGTTTCATTCTGGCAAAGCATTGTTGCTTGGTACAGCAGAGTAGACCATATTCATACTGAACCTGAAGCATTAAATGTCCTGTTTGGTTGCTCTGAGGTTCCCTTACCCTGTTTGGTTGCTCTGAGGTTCCCTTACCCTGTTTGGTTGCTCTGAGGTTCCCTTACCCTGTTTGGTTGCTCTGAGGTTCCCTTACCCTGTTTGGTTGCTCTGAGGTTCCCTTACCCTGCCGTACTCTGTTCAACTGACTCATGCTCGGTACAATAATAGCCAAAATAATGATTTTAACAGAGTGGAAGACTTCTGTCATGTTGCCATGCTTCACTAGATGGCTCAATGAGTTTGTATCATTAATACATTTGGAGAGGCTGCGTTGCAATAATCAGGACAGCCTAGCAATATTTCAATAAATCTAGGGTCATCACGGGTCATCTCGACTCTGTGACATGGGATGGGACAATACGTGATATTATCGTTTATTGTGATAAAAAACACTCATGATAATCGTATAGTGGAGGTTTAATTTATCGTCCTCCGTCATGCACTGGGATCAATTCACCTTTTATTTGCCGAGCTGCATATCCGGTACCACTTAAACCCTCTATAATTGGTAAAAGGAACTCATAATATACGTACTTGATACAGTCTTTTTCACTCTATCAAATGTCTTTTTTGGCAAGTGTTCCGCCCCAGGATAATGGATTTTGATTATCGCGATAATATCGTAAATGGTGATTTCTTTTGTCACAATAATTGTGATATGAAATGTCATATCGTCCCATCCCTGTGTGAGACTGATCCACTAAGTCCAACTTCTGTATGACGGGTCAAATTACGTGTATATATTTTAGTCTGGTGTTTGTTTGTCTTATGTATTGTTTGTAGTGTTTTCTATAAAAAACAATAAAAACTAATGCTAGTATAACGACCATACATAGATAGCATTTTTTAGGTTTTAGAAGTTTTTTACTGATTAGGCGCGTGGTCTACCTATGTTATTGTTTTTTCTAGATTGATATTCCTATGCATGTGTTATATTGTTGTTGATGTACTGACATATTATCTTGCTTATTATAGTGATGTGTATTACCTGCTTATTGTAAGTCACTTTGTATTAAAAGCGTCTGCTAAATGCCTAAACTGTAAACTGTAATATGTATAAAAAAAAGATTGAGTTCTGTTGGTTCTAAACGAGGGTTTGATACAGTATGTGGTTACGTCATTCTGCTCACCGTGTTGCATTTGGTCCCACAGACCACGTGGCGGTGGTTGAGCCACTGTGAGGCGAACACCTTGTTGAGCCTCCCCAGGGAGAACTCCCTCTCCTTGAGGATGCCGGGGAGGCGGCCTGCAGCGAAGCCTCGCAGGCTCTGCTGGAGGCACAACTCGTGCTGCTGCTGAGGCCGGAACTCGCGGCCGCGGAGGGCACAAACCACGGAGCGCCGGCTGCGCCACCACTGCTGGGCATGGAGGGACGACGAAGAGACGCGGCTCCGCTTGTGAGGCGCCGGACACCAGCCCAACTGAGGAGAGAAGAGAAAGAAAAAAAAGTATGAGGGGAAATCGAGGTCTTCTTTATCATTTTGGACAGGCAAAGTGCAGGACTTGAACAGGAGAACTCTTCAAAAGAAAAGGAATAAATCAAAACATGAGAACTCTTCAAAAGAAAAGGAATAAATCAAAACATTATCTGATACAAAATTGCAAAACATTAGATTTGTGCCATTACTGTAAGCTACAATTAGGGATCTACACGGCCTATATCCGATTAACTTCAACAGTAAATCAGACTATTCAAGTTGTTATCAAAGAAATCTGTTGATTAAAAACTCTTTCATTACCCCCCTCCGATAGTTGCAATCCTACTAAGAACCAATGGTTCTCATAATGCAGTTGCTCAATTGTGGTGATTAATTCTCACTGAGAATTCATTCCCATAGCACATCCAAACACTATGATCTATGATACCTTGAATAAACACACCCAATACAAATCTGTAAAGTCACATCATTTCCATCTTTTCGACCCACCCTCACCTTTCTGAGCCCTTTCCACGCTGTGTGAGCCAAGCCCCTCCCCCAGAGCCTGTCCTCCTAGTTCACTGACCCAGATTCTAGGAGGCAAATAGGTCAAAGGAGGATCACAGCTTACACACACACACCTTCCTTCACAGACCCTTCCTCGGGAAAGGACGATACAACCAGACCCAGACCCAGTGCACAGTCATTCACCTCATCTCAAGGAGGCCTCCGTTGCTGCATGACTGGGTAATGGACAGCCGCAAAACAATGTCCCTCAATCATCAATCTTACGTAGAAACCAGTGCAGATCCACCCTGGCCACAATAGGCCATGTAAATGGCATGAACCTACAGACACCCTGGCCACAATAGGCCATGTGAATGGCATGCACCTACAGACACCCGAAGTGGCGAAGTGCTGCGGTTAACGGAAGTCACGTCATGCCTTGCAGTCTTCCGGTGAAATTCTCCCGGTGGAAGTAGCACCGTTTCATGCCGTTTCAGCCTATGTTCGTAACCAGGCTTTTCTCTTTGCAGATGAGTAAGCCTGGCTACGTGAGGCTAGTTTAATACCACCAGGGTTAACCAGATGAGTAAGCCTGGCTACGCGAGGCTAGTTTAATACCACCAGGGTTAACCAGATGAGTAAGCCTGGCTACGCGAGGCTAGTTTAATACCACCAGGGTTAACCAGATGAGTAAGCCTGGCTACGCGAGGCTAGTTTAATACCACCAGGGTTAACCAGATGAGTAAGCCTGGCTACGCGAGGCTAGTTTAATACCACCAGGGTTAACCAGATGAGTAGGCTAGTTTAATACCACCAGGGTTAACCAGATGAGTAAGCGTAGGCTAGTTTAATACCACCAGGGTTAACCAGATGAGTAAGCCTGGCTACGCGAGGCTAGTTTAATACCACCAGGGTTAACCAGATGAGTAAGCCTGGCTACGCGAGGCTAGTTTAATACCACCAGGGTTAACCAGATGAGTAAGCCTGGCTACGCGAGGCTAGTTTAATACCACCAGGGTTAACCAGATGAGTAAGCCTGGCTACGCGAGGCTAGTTTAATACCACCAGGGTTAACCAGATGAGTAAGCCTGGCTACGCGAGGCTAGTTTAATACCACCAGGGTTAACCAGATGAGTAAGCCTGGCTACGCGAGGCTAGTTTAATACCACCAGGGTTAACCAGATGAGTAAGCCTGGCTACGCGAGGCTAGTTTAATACCACCAGGGTTAACCAGATGAGTAAGCCTGGCTACGCGAGGCTAGTTTAATACCACCAGGGTTAACCAGATGAGTAAGCCTGGCTACGCGAGGCTAGTTTAATACCACCAGGGTTAACCAGATGAGTAAGCCTGGCTACGCGAGGCTAGTTTAATACCACCAGGGTTAACCAGATGAGTAAGCCTGGCTACGCGAGGCTAGTTTAATACCACCAGGGTTAACCAGATGAGTAAGCCTGGCTACGCGAGGCTAGTTTAATACCACCAGGGTTAACCAGATGAGTAAGCCTGGCTACGCGAGGCTAGTTTAATACCACCAGGGTTAACCAGATGAGTAAGCCTGGCTACGCGAGGCTAGTGCAGATCCAACTGCAGAAATCATCTCACAACCGGTTTCACGGCACAATTAATGTAACGGATGCGTCTTGTCAATCAAAGGGTAAGAACGACCGGGTGCTTCTGCTTCCCCAAGGGTTACCAGGGATGCAATGAGAGGAGAAGCTAAAAGAATCACGCCAAAAACATTCATCGTGATTGGAATACTTATCGGATATTAATTTAACACATCACAGGGGAAATGTCCCTGCGATGGTTTGCTGACCATCATTGTACGGAAATGTTGCAGAGAAAGGCACTTGATAGCTGCCAACACTGCTGGCATCGTCTACTGAGGGTTGGCTGTGACATGCCGGACGTATCCCTGATCTCCTGCTGAGGTCTTGTTGGCCAGTGTCGTGTAGACTAGAGCACCTGCACTGGAACAGGTATGGTATGGTATGGTATGGTATGGTATGGTATGGTATGGCATTCCAGCATCGGGTTTCTCTCCATCACTGATGTTCCAAATTGTGGCATAACTCAAGGACATACCTTGGGAGGTGTCACTCTTTATGAAATGTGTGTCCACGATTAGTCTAGACTTTTAATTTCACGATTCAACATTCCATTTTTATTTAATTTTAATTATAAAAAAAGGGCTGTTTCTCAATAAATAACTTGCATTTGAATAAAAACGATTGTAACAAATGAGAATCTAGAATAACAAAAGGTTTAACATATTAATATAAACTAATTTAAAAAGGGTTTTATAGCCTAACAACAGTTAAATGGCTATGACTGGCTTCCAAAGTTTGGGCCTGGGGTAGACAACCCAACCTGGCGGAGACGTGCGCTCTGAGGAGGAGCAAACCTTCTAGTGAAGGAAATCAATTCTACATGTCTCAGCCCTTCAGTTAAATTACCCTTGTCTTCATCGCAGGCAACACACCTGTGTGTAAATGCGATCTGCAGATTCTGCTTGGCACTTTGTAACGTGGTTCTACGTAGAATTACGTATATTAAATATTTAAATTCAGTGTTCTCCACCACTGAATCGGTGAAAAGGCTGCCTTGCATGTCACCCGAATGCACTTGTTATTTCTCGAAAATCCTGTCAGAAGCCTGAGCAGAATGCACCGATAAACAACAAAACCTTGTGGCTTCCCATTGCAACATAATGAAATAACGCAAGGATCACGATACGGCTTGTCATTCAATTTCGATACACTATCAAACATCAACTTCTATTCATTTTTGGTATGTATCGAGTATCGTGACTCCAAGAAAAGATTGATATGGTCTTGATATGGTCTACCAGTTCTCTTATATGGCAGTGAATACTGGATCCTGAAGCCAACTCAGCAGAAGTCTCTAGACGGGTGCTACACCAGAATGTCTTGTGTAGTGCTCTACATCAGCAAGAGTACACACGTTGCCAACAAGAATCGGTATGTCTGTACCAAGGGTGAGCGATAAAATAGCAGCCAGGAGAATGAGACTAGCAGGACACTGCCAAAGACACCAGGAGAATGAGACTAGCAGCACACTGCCAAAGACACCAGGAGAATGAGACTAGCAGCACACTGCCAAAGACACCAGGAGAATGAGACTAGCAGCACACTGCCAAAGACACCAGGAGAATGAGACTAGCAGCACACTGCCAAAGACACCAGGAGAATGAGACTAGCAGCACACTGCCAAAGACACCAGGAGAATGAGACTAGCAGGACACTGCTAAAGACACCAGGAGAATGAGACTAGCAGCACACTGCCAAAGACACCAGGAGAATGAGACTAGCAGGACACTGCCAAAGACACCAGGAGAATGAGACTAGCAGCACACTGCCAAAGACACCAGGAGAATGAGACTAGCAGGACACTGCCAAAGACACCAGGAGAATGAGACTAGCAGGACACTGCTAAAGACACCAGGAGAATGAGACTAGCAGGACACTGCCAAAGACACCAGGAGAATGAGACTAGCAGGACACTGCCAAAGACACCAGGAGAATGAGACTAGCAGCACACTGCCAAAGACACCAGGAGAATGAGACTAGCAGGACACTGCCAAAGACACCAGGAGAATGAGACTAGCAGGACACTGCCAAAGACACCAGGAGAATGAGACTAGCAGGACACTGCCAAAGACACCAGGAGAATGAGACTAGCAGGACACTGCCAAAGACACCAGGAGAATGAGACTAGCAGGACACTGCCAAAGACACCAGGAGAATGAGACTAGCAGGACACTGCCAAAGACACCAGGAGAATGAGACTAGCAGGACACTGCCAAAGACACCAGGAGAATGAGACTAGCAGGACACTGCTAAAGACACCAGGAGAATGAGACTAGCAGGACACTGCTAAAGACACCAGGATAATGAGACTAGCAGCACACTGCCAAAGACACCAGGAGAATGAGACTAGCAGGACACTGCCAAAGACACCAGGAGAATGAGACTGAGCATGGGGGTTAGGGCGACGGTGGCGTCCCCGATACTCCAGCGACAGTTCAGATATCGTTGTATGTTGGGTGAAAATCTTGTATGTCCAAAACGTCATTTAAAAAAATATTTAAACAAGTGAAAACAGCCGATCTACAAGCACACAACGCCTCGCGGCGTTGTGTGCTTGTAGATCTGCTGTTTTCACTAGTTTTGTGCGACAGAGGTTTCTGCCTGACAGTAATGATATTTTAGTGATTATGTTGCGAGGAAAACGTTGAGACAATAGCCATTTTGGTTAGAACTGACGGAAAATAACTGTGTACTTCAAATTTTAAATGATACTAAATATTTTTTCCAAGCATCCAAATATTATCAAAAGATCTCGCGGCACCCCTGGACTGCCGTCGCAGCACCCCAGGGTGCTCCGTCACCCATCCCAACCTATAAGATTGCAAATATGTTACAGTGATTTTAATTGCTTTTAACATGGCTGCATCTGCTTAAATGCTGGTCAGATTTGCAGACGGTGCTGCACGGCACATCCACGCCAACTCACAAAATGTAAAGAATTACTATGAATTAGTGTTTTACTGCATGAAACGATGTATACACAAAACTGTCTCCCTTTGTCATTCCACCAATCCATGTGGCCATCCTTTCTTTCATTGTTATCTACTGATTGGATCATTTTCAGTCTGTGAAATGATCTAGTGAGTGACTGGTGTTGTCACATGGGAAGCATTCTAGAATCAATGTGATGTGTTCTTTATTATACCATGAAGTACGCAAAGCATTCTGGGTATAAAAACACAAACCCTTGATGCATGATGAAAAACGTAACTCTGATGGGTCTATCACCACACCACCAGTCATCTTGTGAAACCGCCAAAGCTTTTTGGGTAACAGCTGCACTCCTATCAACAACAGGCAAAGGTCAAATCCTTGGCCTATAATTGTTTGTCAGATCCCACAATGTAGCTATCTTTCTGTATTTCTGAACCGGCAGGAGTTCTTATACGTTGACAATGACATGGATGGGAAGAGAGAGATACTGTAATGCTGCACTCAGTGGGTTCTTGCAGGTGCAGTTATATCTCTATTTCTCCACTCCTAAAGGCAATCTGATGTGCTGTGCACCAGCTGTGAGTGAGACTCAAGGATAGTTTGAAAACATGACCAATGATGAAAAACTCCCATACTTGCTGGGGGAAGTAAAACAATGTGCAAACACAGCAGCAAGATTCGTGAGCTGCTGTGATACGAGAAGGATGTCAAATGGAACCCAACCACATTAAAAACCATTGTATATACAATATCCCTGCTCTGCCTGCATGTAACCTTGATGCATGAAAACGGTTACACTCTTTTCACTTGTACATATTTTGTTCTGATTGTATTGTATTGTGTACACTCCTGCTTTGGCAATGTAAACGTATGTTTTCTCATGCCAATAAAGCCCTTTGAATTGAATTGAAAGACTGTAGATGTTGTAGGGAAATGTTATGCATAATATCTCCACAAAGATGCTTTACATACATTGGGGGGGATTGAGAGCAGTTTGGATTGTTTAAGGATTGGAGGATGGGGGCTTCTCCGATAGTATTGGGCTCTGCATTCCACTATCGACAGGGTCGGGGCAGTAAAAGAGAAAGCCCTTTCTACGGTAGCAGGTACCGTACAGTACTTGGGGACCTCAAGAAGGTTGGTGACCTTGGTGTTACCAGACCTGAGCCACCTCTTCCAACATGATGGTGGATGAGGTAGGGGAGCCAGATGGTTCTGTGCCGGTAGAATTTTGAAGTGGATTCTGCGTTTGACCGGAAGCCAGTGAAGGAGGACTGGTGTAATATGGTCTCTGGGAACGGGTAACTGGTAGATCTAGTTTAAGGAAGGGGTACTGGTAGAGAGAACGGGTACTGGCAGAGCTTGTTTAGGCACAAAAACAATGTTATGTCTTCTGCCACAGCCACTCCATAACTTGTTGTAATGGTAATTCACAACTGATGATCAATCATGCTGTCCTAGACCAGAGAAATAAGTTAAACAACAGAAAACAAATCTTGAATAGAATGGTAGTGGCAATGCAATGGGCATCACCTCATAACTTAAGTCCATATATAGGCTGGGCTTCCTTAGATCAGTGTTTCTCAACCACTGTGCCTGGGGACCTTTGCTGTGCCCCTGAGAAGGGTCATGTGTGCCCCTTGAAACTGCTTGGAAGCCAGTATTGTATTTATCATTTTAAAAATGATTTAACTAGTGAAAACAGCCGATCTACAAGCACACAACGCCTTGCACCGCGAGGCGTTGTGTGCTTGTAGATCTGCTGTTTTCACTACTGTTGTGCGACAGCCTTGTATGATGAAGCAGGGCTTTGCTTTGCGAAGAAACGTACAAATCTGAAACTTGGAGATACAAGGTTTCTTCCCAACAGTGACTATAATACACACCCCAGGGGCGAAATTAGATCTTATTCTGCATTGGTTTTCAGATCAAAAGGGCCCTGTGCTGCCGTGAGGGGGCCCATAGATTAGGAGATTAGAGACCCCTGATATATTGGAAATGACAAAATACATATCGTCGTGGTCGGGTGTAAACCTCGTATCTCCGAGTTTCAAATGTGTACGTTCTTTCGCAAAGCAAAGCCCTGCTTCATCGTACAAGGCTGTCGCACAAAAATAGTGAAAACAGCAGATCTACGCGAGGCGTTGTGTGCTTGTAGATCGGCTGTTTTCACTAGTTTAAATCATTTTTAAAATGAAAAATGCAAAACGAACGGTTTTGGACATACAGGTTTTCACCCGACAACGACGATATCATAGCCTATGAATTTATAATACTGTCCCCAGTAGGGGGGCCCTTGGGTTTATTAAACCCATCAACACTATACAAATTACGCTTGTGACACACCCCCGTATTATGTTGGTGTGCCCATGGATTCTTGGGACATGAAAAGTGTGCCCATGCAGAAAAAAAGGTAGAGAAACACTGCCTTAGAAGCAGGACAAAAAAAATCAAATCAATCATGTATCAAATGTTGCTTTTGTACAACATTTATTCAACAGTGAGGAAATGACTAGAAAGTGGAAACACTAGAAAAGGCGCCGTGTTGCTTCCAGGTCAGCCGTCATCACCGTAGTTTGGCGTCAGAATCGAGGCCTCAAAATGCTGCTCAGTTCAACCACATTCAGAGGAAAACACTACACTTTAATAGCTTCCTTTCAGTTTGTACCAGAAGATACATTTATGTACTTCAAATCGTCCACGTTATTTTTGCCTCAACCAAAATATAGGCAGTTATCAGTGAGTCAAACCGCCGTTGGTTTAATCCAATACAAAACGTTTTTAACTGCCAAAACGATCGCATCGACCGACGACTAAAAGTGTACTTTTGGTAACAAGAAGTTACTCATTAAGAATCAGATCCATTTCGAAATAACGTGAAAACGGGGTGATTATTAACAACACGTCGGACTTTCGTAATGCTTCCGATTATTATTGCTACTTCACATTAGCCTCCATGCTAAGCTAAAAACCAGTGTGATCCAGCTGTCCGTGGGTCACCCACCCGACCAACGGTCCACTAACAACGGACTGTTTCTGCTCGGTTCCACCCGACCCGACCCGCAACACAATAACGTTGATGATGTCGTTTATTTATTATGTGACTTGAACACGATCTCATCCCATATTCCTCGGCTCATTTAGCCCACGTTAGCTTAGCTTAGCACCCTGCATGGATGGTGGTGTAACCTCCTCCTACCTGTTGTTGTTGCTCCTTGGTGGTGGTGTTCTCTCCTGCCTTCCTTTTCCTGCTAACTGTTTTCCTCGCCATGATGGAGCAGGTGGAGGAGGTGGAGGTGTGACGGTGGTGACACAACAACAGCAGCCGGTCTGCTCAGCCACATGGAGGACAACACGGTGACAACAACTATTAAACTACTAACTAACTAACCAGGAGCATAGAATAATAATAACGGTGCTAAACGGTTAGCTTAGCTTGGCCCTCCCTCCCTCCGGCCACACGGGAAGGAAAAGGGCGAATATAAAAGGTTAGCTTAAACGGCTAACGTCGTTAGCTTCTCCAAACAAGAAAAAAATAATAATACAAAGTTTATACTAAATGACAAACTGAACTAAAAAGAAAAAATATAATTTTATAATCTCTCTCTCGGTCTTTTTTCTATTTATTCTCGTCTCTTCTTGTTTCTCCTCCATTCGAGTCAAGTCAGCAGAGGTAAAAACATTGCTGGGCCGCCGCTCTGCTGCTGACCGCGCCGCGCAGACGCACTGATGACACACAGAATACATCAACAACAAGAAGGACGTGAACGTGTACGTAGTGGGGGGGGGGGGGGGACAAGGAGGCGTGCGCGTAACCCGCTCTGCCGGAAGTCAAGATTGACAACAAGGATTAGTCAGTGACGTCACAGCTGCAATGCGGAAGTGCAAAAAAAGTACATAAAAATAGGGCTGGTACTTTAACTGATTAATCGCGATTAATTAATTGCAGAAAATTAACGCGATTAAAAAAAATAACACATTTTAATCGCACTTAGTTTTTGCACCACAGAACCTTCAGTTTCGGGCATACCGATCATAACGATGCACCAACCAAGAAGAGACAACAAACGCAAAGGGAGAAGTAGCTGATCAGATCGCTTTGCTTGGCCCAGTGGATGCGAAATTTAGATTTAAAAAACTCACTCGTTGATTCACTCATACAACAAAATGTATTTCTCGGGTCAAATATTAATATGCGATTAAAATGCGATTGATTAATTACAAAGCCTCATCTATTTAAATGATAACATCAAACATTTGATTCACAATCTCAAATATTGTGGCATGGTCATGCTGGGCCTCCAGAAGGCATTTGACACCGTTGATCACTCTATTCTGATTGGATAAACTTAAAGCTATCGACACAGCAATGAGATGGATGCACTTTTACTTGGTGGAGAGGGAACAGATGGTGGAAATCAACCGAACCCCTGTCCCCCCCCCCTCCCAGTAAACTGTGGAGTCCCCCAAGGGAGTATACTAGGACCACTGTTGTTCTTAATATACGTAAACGACATGTCATCTGCTTGTGACATGTCATCTGCGGATGACTCGGCTCTCCTAGTCTCAGGCAGAGACATATTGCAGGTTGAAAAGGCCCTTTAACTGTGAACTAAACATGATCTGCACCTTTGCTCAACGACAACAGACTCTCAATTCACCAATTTTGAATTCACAATTCAAAATTATGTTGTGTCAGGGAACGCCCATATGAAATGTGTGTTGCCAGGGACCACCAGGGACCACCACACAAGATCTGTAAATGTTTCAAAAAGATTCACATTTTTGTTTTCTTCAAAATATTAAATCTTTTTGTGGGAAAATAGCCGTTAGGTTAAAATGGTTAATGTTGATGCAATTTTAAATAACTTGCTGGGGACCCCCTGCAACTCCCTCAAGGACCCCATTGGGATACCCGGACCCCACTTTGAGAACCACTGTTGTAGCCTCCTCATACCCATGACTTCACGTTTTTTCTGCTGACCGACAGACTCACTCAGTTGAATGTTTGTGGCTGTAGCTGCCACTGACAATGCCTGGTGGTAGAACTATGGTCCATCTGCATTGTTCTCTCCTTTTTTACAACTAAAGCTATTATATACCCATTGCTGCAGATGTGGGAAGAGTGTGTGAGAGCAAGTCAATTTTATTTTACAGGTCACGGAGAAAAAGATGAATCCATATATTTTAAGCATTTGAATGTCAGTTGACCGGTTGTTCCCTGCCTTGAGTTAATCATAAAAATAACATTTAAAAATACACCTGTGTGACGTTCAAGGCAAAACATCCAACCGAAAAAAAAGAAAAAATTTAGACAAACACTAGCCTGATTTCAGACTCTACGCTGGAGAAGCAGTCCACTCAGAGAGTGGGCGGGTCTATTGGCTGGAGCCAGGCAAGACAAACACTAGCATTGGGAAAAAATGATACGCCACATCGGCAACAGTCCGCCATTCCGAAACACCGCTATTCCGAAGCAGGGTTAGGGTTAGGTTTAGGGTTAGGGTTAGGGTTAGGGGTAGGGTTAGGGGTAGGGTTAGGGTTAGGGTTAGGGTAAGGGTTAGGGTTAGGGTTAGGGGTAGGGTTAGGGTTAGAAGTCAACGTTCGGAATAGCGGTGTTAGGTTAGAAGTCAACGTTCGGAATAGCGGTGTTTCGGAAAGGCGGGGTGTAACCCACATCACTGAAAAAGATGTGTTTAATCATGTGGAAGTTCCAAATGATTCACAACAAGGAAACTGAACATGTTGAAGTCACATTTAAGGAGCTGTGGGAACAACAGTCACTCCCTTTGTAACATAGCATTAATTAAGACAGCTAAAGGTTCCTTTCATTAGATGCCCATGTATGGACATGTTGAACAGAGGATGGGAGATACCGTACACAACATCCTGAGTGTAAAAAACACTCATTATTTGACGGTTTTGTACGACTTGTGGATTACATGGGAAAATGGATTGAAGGCATTCCAGTTAAATGGCCAGCACCTCAGATATGCTGCATTTCTCAGATGAATTTCACGGTGATTCTATTTATTTCAGAGGTGTCCAAGGGGAAGCAGCAAGGGGTGCGCTTTGTGCAATCACAGTTGCTGTATGAACAATTAAAAATAACAATATATCTTTAATGCGTGTATGGAATTGAGGTACATCCTATTAAATCTTTAACTATTTTTTTAGACCATTAGCCATTGATCGCAAGCCTATTGTTAAGCCAGGCCTCTGGGCTCATATAAAGAACTACATTTGGCATGCAAGCACAGGTCTCCCAAATACAGGACATACGTTTAAAAAGAAGAATCATGGATTCATGTTGAATGATTATGTTGATGTTTCTGACTCTAAACACAGTGGGATCAGACGATCAGTGCTTTGCTTCTGGACATTACATGTTTATGTTGCCATCCATGCACGTTCTGCACCAGCCGGAACAGAAAGGCTTCATTAGTTGAGCCTGCCGCTTTGCCAAGCTCTTGTAGAGGCTGTCTGTTGACCTTCTGTGTCATCAGAAGGTGCTGAAAACGATGCACTCACACAATATAGGAAATGATTACCCTTTCACCAGGTGGAGACAGATTGGCCATTCATTTGCAAATGCCTTTAGCTTAAAACATTTTCATGTCAAGGACCCCCAAATGTATATGTATTTGGCAGCAGGCCAGGAGTGACCCCATAGTAGAAGATTTATTCAATGAAATATTATAGGGCTTACATGTTTAAAGTGATCCTCATTTTTGCTGGGGACCCCCAGGAACCCCTCAAGCTCCCCTGGGGGTCTCGACACACCACTTTGAGAAGCAGTGTGATAGCATAGGGCAGGGTTCCCCAATAGGCGGCCCGCGGGGGGCTACTGTCTGGCCCCCACCAACCCCAGTAATAATGGTGGTATAAGAGCAGCAACAACACTACCATCGTTGTTGGGTGGAAACCTCGTAACCAGCAAAACGAACGGCTTTGGACATACAAGATTTTCAACCGGCAACGACGATATCTGAACTGTCGCTGGTCGCTGGAGTAGCGGGAACGCCACCGTCGCCCCCTGCAATGGTGAGGCCCTCGGCTTGGTACCCTGGACATGATTCAATGTTGAGGCCCTCGGCTTGGTACCCTAGACATGATTCAATGTTGAGGCCCTCGGCTTGGTACCCTAGACATGATTCAATGTTGAGGCCCTCGGCTTGGTACCCTAGACATAATTTGGCCCTTGGGGAAAACTAATTGGGGAACCCTGGCATAGGGTTTAGTAACTAAAAGCCTGTGCCAAGTCTGCCAACGACCTTGTCTCTGGTGGGAGTGGTACACTAACAACAACACCTTGTCTCTGGTGGGAGTGGTACACTAACAACCTTGTCTCTGGTGGGAGTGGTACACTAACAACCTTGTCTCTGGTGGGAGTGGTACACTAACACCTTGTCTCTGGTGGGAGTGGTACACTAACACCTTGTCTCTGGTGGGAGTGGTACACTAACAACCTTGTCTCTGGTGGGAGTGGTACACTAACAACCTTGTCTCTGGTGGGAGTGGTACACTAACACCTTGTCTCTGGTGGGAGTGGTACACTAACACCTTGTCTCTGGTGGGAGTGGTACACTAACAACCTTGTCTCTGGTGGGAGTGGTACACTAACAACCTTGTCTCTGGTGGGAGTGGTACACTAACACCTTGTCTCTGGTGGGAGTGGTACACTAACACCTTGTCTCTGGTGGGAGTGGTACACTAACAACCTTGTCTCTGGTGGGAGTGGTACACTAACACCTTGTCTCTGGTGGGAGTGGTACACTAACAACCTTGTCTCTGGTGGGAGTGGTACACTAACACCTTGTCTCTGGTGGGAGTGGTACACTAACAACCTTGTCTCTGGTGGGAGTGGTACACTAACACCTTGTCTCTGGTGGGAGTGGTACACTAACACCTTGTCTCTGGTGGGAGTGGTACACTAACACCTTGTCTCTGGTGGGAGTTGTACACTAACAACCTTGTCTCTGGTGGGAGTGGTACACTAACAACAACACCTTGTCTCTGGTGGGAGTGGTACACTAACAACAACACCTTGTCTCTGGTGGGAGTGGTACACTAACAACAACACCTTGTCTCTGGTGGGAGTGGTACACTAACAACAACACCTTGTCTCTGGTGGGAGTGGTACACTAACAACAACACCTTGTCTCTGGTGGGAGTGGTACACTAACAACAACACCTTGTCTCTGGTGGGAGTGGTACACTAACAACAACACCTTGTCTCTGGTGGGAGTGGTACACTAACAACAACACCTTGTCTCTGGTGGGAGTGGTACACTAACAACAACACCTTGTCTCTGGTGGGAGTGGTACACTAACAACAACACCTTGTCTCTGGTGGGAGTGGTACACTAACAACAACACCGTGTCTCTGGTGGGAGTGGTACACTAACACCTTGTCTCTGGTGGGAGTGGTACACTAACAACCTTGTCTCTGGTGGGAGTGGTACACTAACAACAACACCGTGTCTCTGGTGGGAGTGGTACACTAACACCTTGTCTCTGGTGGGAGTGGTACACTAACAACCTTGTCTCTGGTGGGAGTGGTACACTAACGACCTTGTCTCTGGTGGGAGACGGTACACTAACAACCTTGTCTCTGGTGGGAGACGGTACACTAACAACAACAACAATCGCGGATATGATATCTGCAAATAGTGCATGACACACATTTACAGCAGGGGTC
Source organism: Nannobrachium achirus (assembly GCF_963921795.1). Lineage (NCBI taxonomy): Eukaryota > Metazoa > Chordata > Actinopteri > Myctophiformes > Myctophidae > Nannobrachium > Nannobrachium achirus. Next base: position 74,282,523 of record NC_137815.1, on the reverse strand, counting down.
TTCAACGTTTTCAGACCAAGGACCCCAGGCTTAGTTGAGAGAGAGATGAAGCAGGGACCCCTTAGTTGAGAGAGAGATGAAGCAGGGACCCCTTAGTTGAGAGAGAGATGAAGCAGGGACCCCTTAGTTGAGAGAGAGATGAAGCAGGGACCCCAGGCTTAGTTGAGAGAGAGATGAAGCAGGGACCCCAGGCTTAGTTGAGAGAGAGATGAAGCAGGGACCCCAGGCTTAGTTGAGAGAGAGATGAAGCAGGGACCCCTTAGTTGAGAGAGAGATGAAGCAGGGACCCCTTAGTTGAGAGAGAGATGAAGCAGGGACCCCAGGCTTAGTTGAGAGAGAGATGAAGCAGGGACCCCTTAGTTGAGAGAGAGATGAAGCAGGGACCCCAGGCTTAGTTGAGAGAGAGATGAAGCAGGGACCCCTTAGTTGAGAGAGAGATGAAGCAGGGACCCCTTAGTTGAGAGAGAGATGAAGCAGGGACCCCAGGCTTAGTTGAGAGAGAGATGAAGCAGGGACCCCTTAGTTGAGAGAGAGATGAAGCAGGGACCCCAGGCTTAGTTGAGAGAGAGATGAAGCAGGGACCCCTTAGTTGAGAGAGAGATGAAGCAGGGACCCCAGGCTTAGTTGAGAGAGAGATGAAGCAGGGACCCCCACAACCTTTTCATAGATTCCATATAGTTTCATTGTTTGACAGCACAATCATCAGTGTATTTTGGATTCATGTCAATTTGTGTTCTCAGATGTTTAACCACTTGAACCATCAATACTTAATAAAGTTGTTGACCTTTCACTCTGTACTTAGTCTGCTCTTTTTTCCCTCTACACAAACCTCTTTGCCAAAAATAGACGATCTACAAGCAGCGCGAGGCGTTGTGAGCTTGTAGATCTGCTATTGTTGGCTAAAGTTCTCAGAATATGGACGTTAGGGTTCAAGTGGTTAATATGAAAAAAAGAGAAAAGGGTTTCTATCGCACAAAGATTTGAAGGACCCCCTGTGGTAACTCTGAGGACCCCCTAGGGGTCCCGGACCCCCTGTTGAAGACCCCTGATTTACAGTATGATCAATCATTCATTCCATGTTCTCATCCAACGGGCTGCTTGAATGTATCATGTCTGGTTCTGGACATCTGAACGACGCACTGGATTATTTTCAAACAAAATGCCCGCCTTCTTTTAGTCACGTTTACCCCTGTTTACCCCTGTTTCCCCCTGCACTGAATGAACTGTAAGCCCTTAAACTGTCTCTGACACAATCCTTGTTGATGCCACTGAGATAAAAGACTGTGGGGTTTGAATCCATCCTTCATTTGCCATTTTGACAGAGTTAGCAATTACATTGTTATACGTGTTATATACGTTGTGGGGTCTTCTGAATGTTATATGATCCATTAATGCAGACTGTCGGACAATAGGGACCACATTGTCATGTAAACCAGAATAAAATTATAACTTTAAACATATTTGATCAACAAACAAAAGTATAATATTGTTAAATTAGTTTGTGTGGTATGAAGTTAATTATCTCTAAGGGGAATAAATGAATACATGACAGGAATGAGGGAAATCAAAGTCTTTCACATTTCCAGCCAGGCCTGAAAACCACATCTCATCTCATATCAACGTTTACTGCAGCAGAAAAGTGACACTGGTTGTTCTGTAATGTCTGTATTGCACTGTAGGGTCAGGGTGGACAGTCTGGACACAAAACAACCCACAATTAAACCCCCCCAAACTCTTGTTTACAATTTAAAAACCCATGACAATCAAGAGCACAGATTTTGCTTAACATACAGGTTTTAATTAAGCGCTCTAATTTAAATGAAAGTGTCAGTGTGAGTGTAGTATTTTAAGGCCTCACTATGTAACCTTCTTTACTGAATAAAATGTCATTCTGGCCAATCTGTATGGCAGAGTTGAAAAGTACTATGAAAACCTCCACCGGCTGTCCGTCACGTCACGTCACACTTTTGGCCCTTGTCTTATCTCCGGCACCGCTCCCCCTATCCATGCCAAACTTTGCACACACGTTTCTTGGCTGGCAAACCACAACCTCCGCCCCCGATTTTCTCACATGCCCCTCTTCTAGCGCCACCATGAGGTTGCCAAGGCCAATTTGTGTATACATGCGACCTGACGGTCGCTTATCTCCCGATTAGGGAGTCTTACTGGTACAATATAACCTATACCACTGGGGTGGTTGTGTTGTGTCCCTCTGCTCTTCTATTGAGACATTTAGATCGTGTCAAAGGTCATGTCAAAGGTCATGTCTCACCTGGACACATGATCTGACAGTAACGATGACCTGATAGTCAGGTTTCAGGTTTTCCTAAGAAAGCAGGCCAGCTCTTTTAGCTCAACGGTGAAAATGTGCAGGAAACTGGGTTCAAATCCAGGGTAGGAGAGGAAAGTTACATAGTGCTGCTTTGACCCATTTAGGCCTAGAATGATTGAATGCTTTAACCAGTGAAAAATAGCAGATCTACAAGCTTGTAGATCTGCTATTTTTGAAAAAGTAAAAATGTGTGCAAATCAAACATTTGTAACTCAAATTTTGCTTCTGGGGGGTCCCTGGAACTAGATATTTTGAGATGGGGGTCCGTGGCCAAATAAATATCAGTTTGGGGGTCCTTCACATGAAAACGTTTGAAAACCACTGACATAGCAGTCTCTCAAGAACAGACTAACTGAGCTCCAGTTAAGTGAAAAGGACCTTTTCTTTGACGATGGCTGGCCAGATTGCTGACATAGAAAAATAGGTTTTTCAAAAAACCTTAGAAGGATTCAAAAGATACTTATAGAATCGGGTCAAAATTCTAATTTTCACGATTTTTCAAAAATAGCAGATCTACAAGCTTGCAGCGCGGCACCTGGTGCCACGCTGTGAGCTTGTATATCTGCTATTTTTCAATAGTTAAAGCATAAAATAATGATACACAATAATGTGTACCCGTTCTAAATGGGTTAAATCATTTTGTTTGACTGTGCAGAACATGATCCAGTGAAGTGTTTGTATGCGTTGGGACATGTTATTTCCAGTGCAGGTTTAAGAGCCTAGCGGGGCATTAGTAACATATAGGCTACAAGTACACAATTATAATGATTTTCATGGATCGATTAAGCAGTTCCTCAAATCCCGAAAGCAAAAAGGAAAAGAATCTCTAAAGTGACATGAAAAAGGGCCCCTCGGTTACAGACAGGCAAAGTGAACGAAAGCAGTGAATCAGTGAAGTCAGGAATCGCTGGTCGCCACGACAGAGAGGAGGGCACTTCTTGGGAGTCGTTCTGTCTGTTGATGGCCCTTTGTGAGATGTGTATGTTCTGGTATTAACCCATTCATCCCGGGGTTTCCTCCTGTCCTGTCCTGTCCTGTTCACCATTTATCTTGTGGATCTGCACTGAGCAGTGGAAGATGGCAGCTTAGTTGGCTGTTAGTGTCAGTGTTCAAACTGTTCCATATTATTATGTGTCCTGCCTGGTTCCTCCCACATCGACAGCCACACCCCTTCATGGAGTTTGCTGACGATAAGCACATGCTCTAAAAAAATGTCACAGTCGTCACAGAGTCCCTTTTTTTCACGAGTCACAGAACAACCCATCCTTGAATCTCCAGCGTACCAAATCTAGAACTGAATCCCAGTACTTCTTCTTATACAAAAGAAATTAATACCACAAGTACTGTTGATGTTTGACGCCCTCCACTAAAGGCACACAGTCAGTCCTTCAGAGGTGCAGATATATGAGGTGTTTAAGCACAGAGAGGGGGTTGTCCCTTCCCCTGGCAGGACAGAGTGTGATAGGCTGGGCAGAAGGAGGGGGCGGGGCTGGGCTGGGCGGGGCAGGCTGGACTCAGCTGGCTGCAGCGCGGGACATCAGGTCCTCCAGAGCCTTGTCCTGGTCGTTGTTGTGGACCAGCAACACCTCCTTAATGGTTTCTCTCTCGAAGCCCATCTCGCCGAACCTCGACATGAGCTCAAGGAACTCCAAGGCCTGGTGAGAATGGAAAGAATATATAGACGGTGAGTCCCAAATAAGTACAGAGTTGTCACGCACCAGTTCAAAGGATTTTTCGACATTGTTTTAGTCGTCTGTCTCGGCCAAAGATTATTAACACATGGGATGCTGATGACATGTGCACACGCCAAACTCTTTGATGTCTCCGAGAGCAGACGACGCGTCTGATAAGGGTTTATATTAAACTGTAATTTACTGTCTGGGGCAGAGAAACACTCCAATTCCCAGAATGCAAGAGGGAGAACGTGATTCAGGAAATCCGGTTTTCCATACAGGCCAGTGTTATGAGAATCACTAAAGTGGATTCATCTTGTAACTCCAGATCACGTTCATGTTTAAAACCAGCCCCTCTCTACCGGTCGTTACAAAAGCACTGATGGTCACGATTGCCATCTTTCTGTTCTGAGTGAAAGAAAATACTATCGCACAGAAATTCCAGAAATACTCGGGTTACATTTACTCAGTTTTCTTTTACTCTGATCCTCCAAAAGAAGGAAAACATCTATAAAATAGCGAGGGCACTCGGCGATTAAATGATTGTTTAATCAAAGGCACTCAGTGTGATAAGTGGACCAACCTTTTCCTCTGAGCACTGGTACATCTCTAGACAAACCTTTTCCTCTGAGCACTGGTACATCTCTAGACAAACCTTTTCCTCTGAGCACTGGTACATCTCTAGACAAACCTTTTCCTCTGAGCTCTGGTACATCTCTAGACAAACCTTTTCCTCTGAGCACTGGTACATCTCTAGACAAACCTTTTCCTCTGAGCACTGGTACATCTCTAGACAAACCTTTTCCTCTGAGCACTGGTACATCTCTAGACCAACCTTTTCCTCTGATCACTGATACATCTCTAGACCAACCTTTTCCTCTGAGCACTGGTACATCTCTAGACCAACCTTTTCCTCTGAGCACTGGTACATCTCTAGACAAACCTTTTCCTCTGAGCACTGGTACATCTCTAGACCAACCTTTTCCTCTGAGCACTGGTACATCTCTAGACAAACCTTTTCCTCTGAGCACTGGTACATCTCTAGACCAACCTTTTCCTCTGAGCACTGATACATCTCTAGACAAACCTTTTCCTCTGATCACTGATACATCTCTAGACCAACCTTTTCCTCTGAGCACTGGTACATCTCTAGACAAACCTTTTCCTCTGAGCACTGGTACATCTCTAGACAAACCTTTTCCTCTGATCACTGATACATCTCTAGACCAACCTTTTCCTCTGAGCACTGGTACATCTCTAGACAAACCTTTTCCTCTGAGCACTGGTACATCTCTAGACAAACCTTTTCCTCTGAACACTGGTACATCTCTAGACAAACCTTTTCCTCTGATCACTGATACATCTCTAGACCAACCTTTTCCTCTGAGCACTGGTACATCTCTAGACAAACCTTTTCCTCTGAGCACTGGTACATCTCTAGACAAACCTTTTCCTCTGAACACTGGTACATCTCTAGACAAACCTTTTCCTCTGAACACTGGTACATCTCTAGACAAACCTTTTCCTCTGAGCACTGGTACATCTCTAGACCAACCTTTTCCTCTGAGCACTGGTACATCTCTAGACCAACCTTTTCCTCTGAGCACTGGTACATCTCTAGACACTCCTCAACAGCACTGGAATCAAAGCCTCGCTCACACAGACGACTGTGGATGAACAGATAGTCCAGCACCTGCATGGATGGGACACAACCCATTTAGTTAGGGTTAGGGTTAGGGTTAGAGTTAGAGTTAGAGTTAGGGTTAGAGTTAGGGTTAGAGTTAGGGTTAGGGTTAGGGTTAGGCTTAGGCTTAGGGTTAGGGTTAATCAAAGCCTCGCTCACACAGACGACTGTGGACAAACAGATAGTCCAGCACCTGCATGGGACACAGCATGCATGAGGTTAACCATGTGTCACAACACCATGTCCTTATGCAAGCTTCAAAAAGCAGATAAAAGTATTTCACTTGTAAGGTGTTTTATGGTGAGGCTCTAAGAAGGGCCTAGCCATATACGTGGGTATGTCAGTTTGTGTGTGTGTCAGGGGTTTTCAAAGTGGGTGACGGGGCACCCTGGGGTGACGTGACGGCAGTCCAGGGGTGCCGCAAGATAATTTGATAATATTTGGAATTTATTTGGACATTTGAAAAAATATTTAGTATCATGTTAAACTTGAAGTACAATGTTATTTTCAGTCAGTTCTAACCAAAATGGCTGTTATCTCAACGTTTTCCTCGCAATATAATCACTAAAATATCGTCACTGTCGGGCAGAAACCTCGTATCTCCAAGTTTCAAATGTGTACGTCTTTTGGTAAAGCAAAGCCCTGCTTCATCATACAAGACTGTCGCACAAAACTAATGAAAACAGCCGATCTACAAGCACACAACGCCTCGCAATGCGAGGCGTTGTGTGCTTGTAGATCTGCTGTTTTCACTAGTTTAGTAGAACGGTTTTGGACATACAAGGTTTCCACCCGTGGACGACAATATGCTATAAATATAAGGTGCTGGGAGTGTAAATTATAATGTAGGGGTGCCTCGGATTAAAAAAAATATTCATGGGGTGCCCTGAGACAAAAAGGTTTGGGAACCCCTGGTCTATCTGTCCATACGGACCATTCAGCTCTGGATTTCATGAGCACCCTGCCAGCACGGCAGACCAAATACCTCCATGCATTTCAAGGAAAAAACTTTCCTTTGGCTAGAAATGGCCCCCAAAAACACCCAAAAAACTGTGAAAAGTGATGACTCATCACTAAACCATTGTTTTGTGGGGCCATTTCTAGCCCAAGGAAAGTTTTTTTGTGCAAAACAAATGCTTGCAATGGATTCAGCATCATGACAAACCCCTAGTTAGACCCCTCACATCCTACTTAAAGCAATGTTTTCTGGGTATTTTCCTCCTGTATAGAAAGTCGATGGGAGCACAACTTGATATGAATAATTCTGTGGGTCATTTTCAAAATAAAAAGTTTGGTATCCAAGGCTAAAATCCATCGTTAGGTCCTAAAGAAGCCTTAAAAAAGGTTTGTCGCTTTTATCCTCTTTGTTTTGATAATTTTGTTAAGACAACCCACTATAGGCCCAGTATTGTTTTATGAGATGAGTCATAACATTCATAAGCTGATATCATGTACAGAATATGTGCATGATGTCAATATTCAAAGTTACTGTGTCATTGTGAATGGCATTGCATTGGTCATAAAATGCCTTTGCCTCAAAAGACTTGTGATCTTGCTGGATGACTAAAGTTCATCATTTAAAGGACAACTTTGTTTTTTGACAACAAGGGTTCATATTTTAGATTGTAATTAGAGAAAAGAAAAAGTGAGTGTTAAAATGTTTTAATTTACTTCATTCTATCGTTTTAGCATGTTTAGCCTGCTAAAACGTGGGGGCATGCGTACGCATGGGGGCATGTGTACAAGTGGCTAAATATGTCTTTTTAGACACAATAAGCCTGCAATTTCTTTATTGCTATTTATAGTAACCCCAAAAGTCACATCTGTCCATGAAAGATCGCAGTGCATCTTGGGAATGGGCTTATTCTGTGTAAAAAATACATATTTAGCCACTTGTAAGCATGCCCTCAGCCACTGAAATCTAAATAATTAAAATCTCTAAAACGATAGGAGTAAATGAAATCATTTTAACTCTCAGCTTTTATATTCTTTAATTACAATCTAAAATATGAACCTTTGTTGTAAAAAAAACAGTCCTTTAAAAAGCAATCATGTAAACCTTTATTTAAATGGTCCCCACCAGAGCATGTCTGTGACTAGCTGTCAGCTAGTTTGACATCATCAGAATCAATGGTTCGCTTTATTTCACATCTACATTATGATGATATGAACGTACCTGTAGACCTGGCATGGTCATTGTACAGATAAGACTTTGGTCAGTCACCATGCTCAGCTCAGCACAGTTAAAACTGCAGTTCCCACAGTACATTTATTCAATTGTATTTGGGCTGGGATTACGATTACAATATTACTGAAATATGTCACAGTAGCCCCATATGCAACACACAATACACACAGTTGATAATTTAAACACACACATATACTGTATATATATATAGATTAAGGCTGGGAGATATTGGGAAAACCTTTGATATTCGATAACGTTGTTGGATACCTCAATATTGATATTACTAACGATATTATAAAAACAATTGCATTATTTCGTTTTTAATGTTTTTCTGCTTTAGGTCCACTGCCGGCCTAACCCAGATAATATCATATCCATGCATGCACACTGCACAGGTGCACACACTGCACAGGTGCACACACTGCACAGGTGCACACACTGCACAGTACACATAGAAATGAAATGCCTTATTTCCATTTTCCAACAATGGTTTTATTTTTATTGACAGATGGGCCAGCTTTTTTGCATATGCTATGTGCATGCATTGTGTGTCTGTTAATTAATTTGACACATACACCAATACCTCATTTCAAGTCATGTTCGTCGATGTATATATATATATATATATATATATATATATATATATATATATATATATATATATATATATATATGTATATGTATATATATATACGTATATATATATATATGTATATATATATACATATATATATATATATATATATGTATATATATACATATATATATATATATATGTATATATATATACATATATATACATATATATATATATATACATATATATATACATATATATATATATATATACATATATATATATATATACATATATATATATATATATACATATATATATATATATACATATATATATATATATACATATATATATACATATATATATACATATATACGTATATATATATATATATACATATATATATATATATACATATACATATATATATACATATATATATATATATATATATATATATACATACATATATATATATGTTGATACCTCGATATCGATATAGGTAAATGTTCGATATATTGCCCAGCCTTAATATATATAATAGCTTAATTAATTATTAGTAATTATTAGTAATTATTAGTAATTATTAGTAATTATTAGTAAGTAGTCAGGGAAGATTAGCAGAATATATGGGAATAAATGGGAATAAATTCCTTACCAAACAATTTCTTCACCAATGTGTTGGTAAAGGTGTCTAGTAACATATCTAACAAAGATTGAAATTCAACATCCCTAGCAAAATGTTTGACAGCTAGGGTAATTCTCGGTCTCATTCACTTACTATACTCTGTACTATAAGGGAAACAATGACTCCCAAAAATATGCTTTAACTGGGATGTGAGGGGTCTATCTAGATTCTAGGTGTTTTTAATTATTCTGAATCCATTGCAAGCATTTGTTTTGCACGAAAAACATTCCTTGGGTCATAAATGGACCCCATACAACTGTGAAAAGTGATGAAGTTTTTTCGGTCTGTTTCTAGCCCAATGTACGAACAAATTGGTGAAGAAATTGTTTGGTAAGGAATTTATTCCCAGGTTTTATTAATATTCCCTGACTAAAGGTAGTTAGGACTCCAGATTTTGGTGGCGTGGAGTGAGAGGCCGTCCCACCTGCTCCACATTCTGCCCCTGTCTCTGCATGGCCCGAAGGACCCCCTCGTAAGAATATCCCATGGCCACGATGGTGTCCACACACTGGCGCTGGCTGGGGGTCATCTGGAGCAGAGGATCGCCACATGGAAGACCAGCAAGGCCGGGGTTGGTCTGGGGGTTTTACACAATAATCCATGAGTAGGAAGGAAGATAACTGTACTGTAATCACACATTAACCACTTAAACCCTTTATACTTAGTTGTAAGACAAACGGAAAATATTTTCAGATCTCCACATGTGCAGTGATGTTACTAGGTTTTCAATGTAATGGGTCCCGGGACCCACAGGTGGTCATTCAAATGGGTCCCAGAAAAGTTTTATGAGTCCTCAATACAATGTTTTCGAGCGCTGTGAGCTTGTAGATCGGCTATTTTCAAAATGTTTGCCTATTTCTTATATTTATTTTACAATTTGGCTAATGTTTGAACTTAGAACTAGGATTTCTAAATACACTAGGCTACAGACACCCATTTAATTATATTTATATCACTGGGACCCCAATTTATATTAAATGTTAAAATACTAGAGTACAAATGGAACAGGTCCATTTGGTTCCATTTGTTCACGAGTTACAGACCCATAAAGTTCTATTTGGTTCCTAACTATCATTTATCTGGGGACCCCCTGGAACTCCCTCAAGGACCCCGGACCCCACTTTAGTCCACTTGCCAGAATCTGAACCCTGGCATATTGAGTACACCAAGGTTTTATGTTAGAAATGTTGAGTATGGGTTCCCAGCATTTAGAAACTGCCGGATGCTAACTTGCATATGTTGAGCAATTTTCATAATTTGCATAATTCGATTTATTTAGCATAATCCCCCATAATAATGGATAATATGTCAAAAACTGATTGGCCGATTTGAACAATATTGGAGTGGTTTTGGGGGTTATTGAGGATGCTGAATCCATTTTCTAAATTGAAAATGGCCGTTTTAAACCGGAAATGGCCATATACCAACTGGAAAATCAACAAAAAAGTATCAAAATCACCCCACTTTAAGTTGGTATAAGGCCATTTCCGGTTTAAAACGGCCATTTTGAATTTAGAAAATGGATTCAGCATCCTCAATAACCCCCAAAACCACTCTAATATTGTTCAAATCGGCCAATCAGTTTTTGACATATTATCCATTATTATGGGGGATTATGCTAAATAAATCGAATTATGCAAATTATGAAAATTGCTCAACATAATTATGCAAGTTAGCATCCGGCTGTTTCTACATGCTGGGGACCCATACTCAACATTTCTAACATAAAACATTGGTGTACTCAATATGTCCGGGTTCACAATGGGGCTCTATGGGCTGGCAAGTAGACTACTTTGAGAACCACTAGTGAAAATAGTTTTTAGCTGTTCCAGGTTTAACTGATAATAAATATTTACAGTGTTTATCTTACACAATACATTAAAAAACGAATTAAACTATCTAAACTAATATAGCAACTTAAGTAGAAGAAGTAAATTATTTTAACATGGACTCCAATGGAGGCGCATCCCCGGGACCCCAGGACCATGACATGAATGAGTCCCTGGGCGACTTGAATGAGTTTTTGATGCGGGATGCGCACGTAATGACATCACTGCATGTGCCAGAAGCTTACTGTATATGTATCTGTTATTTTAGCATTTTCTTTAAATATATATATATATTTTTTTTTTTGGACCAAAATAGGATGTCAGGGTTAATGTGGTTAACTTGCTTTATCAAAAGGCTTGATTGAAAGCTTGGCTCTGATTGGTCAATACCTGAACTCATTGTGGTTGTTACTTTTGAATAATGACCGCTGAACTCAAGACTCAGAACCAGGGGCGTCAATTGGGTATGGCAGGGGTATGCAGCTGCCATACCCTGGGGTCCAGGGGGAGAATAATACTTACTTTTAAATATAAATCCATGAATGTCTCTTTGTCTATCTGTGCTGGTTATTATGTTGTTAAATTAACAACATTTTACAAAATGGTCACTTTAAAAGGTATTATAATTATATTCTCCACACTTGTATTATCCCCATCTTGACAAAATGGTATATTCCCAGGTTCCGCAGGTCAGCTTTACAGGTGCAATGCATTATTGTTAATTGTGGCATGTTTACTAACATGCTAAGGTTAGCTGCACTTGAACAACCATTCCAGGCTGCCATATCCAGCACAAGAAACCAGTGTAAAAAACGGACAAAACTCGTTTTTTTCAGACATTGTGAAAATAGACGATCTACATGCTCACAACACCTCGCAGCGCGAGGCGTTGTGAGCATGTAGATCTGCTATTTTCACAATAGAACCGTGTTATACAAAATGTAATGCCTCTTTTCCATGAGGACTCCACTTTGCCATACCCTAGCTTTTGCTGAACTGACGCCACTGCTCAGAGCACCTGGCTCAGATCAATCAACATCGCAGCCATGTAAACAAACACATAATGTCTTTATGTAAACAAACACATAATGTCTTTTTTGAAAACATCTGAAGTGAGAAACAAGACAACGCAGAAACCTAATTGATTCAATTTAATCATGCCGACCACGCCTGGCATAAATGAATGGAGAACCTCCATTACCATAAGCAATGACATGCTTTTAAAATCAAATAGTTTTGTTGTTACTTTTGGGTCAATTTGAATGTATTAATTAAAGTAGCCGTGTAATAAGCGGGAAAATCAATGGGGAGCAAATCATTATGGAGAAGCACAGTAAAAACCATCAGGGTTTCTAATTTGTCAGGGAATATTAACTAGAAAAGAACATTTCTAAGAAATTTTAAGTGTGCCTGCAGCTCGCTAAGTCTGTGCAACCTTGTGTAGCGGTTGGTGTTAGCATTAGCATTATTAACATTAGCATTTTTTTGCATAAACTTTAACATTATTGTTCTTCATATGACACCACCCACATGTCTGTACGACAAACGGTTCACGAGAAAACAGGTCACTTCCTGTTTGGTGAGGGGCACTTCCTGTTTGGCGAAATAGGCCCCAATTAAGTTTAAGGACTCTTAATCTTGTCATTTGACGCAACCCGCGTGTCTGTATGACAAACGGTTCACGAGATCAAGGGTCACTTCCTGTTTGGTGAGGGGCACTTCCTGTTTGGCGAAATAGGCCCCAATTAAGGTCATGGACGATTAATGAATTAAAGCTGCAAGCAGCGATGACCGGGCCCTCGCAGCTCTACCCACGTCACAAGGCCAGCAGCCAATCAGAAACCAAACAGGAAGTCAGCCATTTCGACTAATTAGTGGCGTTTTGGCGCATTTTTGGCCGTTATCACGGGTCACACTTTAACGACAGTTTTGTGAGAAAAAAAAAGTTTTTTGAGAAAAAAAAAAGTTTTTTGAGAAAAAAAAAATTGAGAAAAAAAATTTTTTGAGGAAAAAACATTTTGAGAAAAAAAAATTTGAGAAAAAAAAATTTGAGAAAAAAAATTTTTTGAGAAAAAAAAATTTGAGAAAAAAAAATTTGAGAAATAAAAAATTTGAGAAAAAAAATTGAGAAAAAAAAATTTGAGAAAAAAACATTTTGAGAAAAAAAATTGAGAAAAAAAAATTGAGAAAAAAAAAATTTTGAGAAAAAAAAAATTGAGAAAAAAAAATTGAGAAAAAAAAAATCTTTGAGAAAAAAAAAAATTTGAGGAAAAAAAAATGTATGACACCAGCCGCGAGTCTGTACGACAAACGGTTCATAGTCTCGCGTGGCCAGACTGTTGCCTCCGCGATTTGGTCAAATGCTCCCAGCATACAGTCTGGCAGACGGAAATAGAAACGGTGAGTGCGAGATGAAGCGGAAGTGAAGCCCCCACGTCACTTCCGTTTCAGTCTCACATCACACATATTTATCATTATATAAATAAAAATCATACAAGCATGTTTAGCTTGCTGCTTAGCAGAAATGACATTTTAAAATATATTTTTTTGAACGTTAATGCCCGTTTTCGATACTCGCCGTTCGGGAGCTGCTGTTCCAGACTCTATATAGCATTCAGAGATTGTGGAATAGTTGTCTGGCTACGCGAGACTAAACGGTTCATGAATTATAGAGGCACTTCCTGTTTGGTGAAGGGCACTTCCTGTTATAGAGGGGGCGGGGCTTAATCAATTACAGCTCATCCCTATTGGTCGGAAAAAGACCAAAGTTGTGTGAGCATTTTACATTTTAAATGACGTTGCTAGGCAAAAGTATGGCAGAGTTATTTGGCGCCAAAGTTTCTGGGTTTTTTTCGGAGTCCCCCATTCAAAGTCAATGGAGTTTTTGGGCGTCGTTTTTTGCGAATTACGTCGCAATGGTAACGCGGATCGGAAAGAAAAGTAATAGCACACCATTCCCGGCCGAGCCGCACGTTTTGATGTATATATTGCGGCGGTGGCGTAAATTGTGCGGCAGTTATTACGTGCTGAAGTTTCCCCCATTCTAAGTCAATGGGGTTTTTGGGCGTCGTTTTTTGCGAATTACGTCGCAATGGTAACGCGGATCGGAAAGAAAAGTAATAGCACACCATTCCCGGCCGAGCCGCACGTTTTGATGTATATATTGCGGCGGTGGCGTAAATTGTGCGGCAGTTATTACGTGCCGAAATTTGTGGGATCATTATTATTATTATCATTAAGTATGGCGGATTAAGTGTTCTGCTATTGCATAGCAGGCACACTTAATAAACCCTGGGAATAAATGAGTTACTAAATGATTTCTTCACCAATGTGTTCATAAAGGTGTCTAGTAACATATCTAACAAAGATTGAAATTCAACATCCCTTGGAGAATCTTTGACAGCTAGGGTAATTCTGGGTCTCATTCACTTACTATATACTATACTAATAGGGAAAAGAATACTCCCAAAAAATCTGCTTTAAGTGGGATGTGAGGGGTCTAACTATGTGTTTTTAATTATTCTGAATCCATTGCAAGCATTTGCTTTACACGAAAAACATTCCTTGGGCCAAAATGGACCCCCATACCACTGTGAAAAGTGATGACTCATCACTAAACCATCGTTCTTTGGGTGTGTTTTTGGCCCAATGAATGTAAAACAAATGCTTGCAATGGATTCAGAATAATTAAAAACACCTAGTTAGACCCCTCACATCCCATTTAAAGCATATTTTTGGGAGTAATTTTTTCCCTTATAGTACAGTGTATATAGTAAGTGAATGAGACCCAGAATTACCCTAGCTGTCAAAGATTCTCCTAGGGATGTTGAATTTCAATCTTTGTTAGATATGTTACTAGACACCTTTATGAACACATTGGTGAAGACATCGTTTGGTAACAAATTTAATCCCAGCTTTGACAGGTATTCTGCTAAAATTCCCCGACCAAATCACCCAATCAGGGTTTAGTTCTCAGTAATGACCTGCTCCCCATTGATTATCTCTCTGTGAGACACGTGGTCCACGACGCTCGTTGTTCACCTGCTTCTGTGCTCCGTTCTTGATGTGGCCTGGTGGCTCTGGAGCGACAATGACCTGGGTGGTCCTGGGCAGGGCTGGTGGGTGGTCCTGGGTGGTCCGGGGCAGGGCTGGTGGGCTGCTGTTTGGTAGGTTTTGTCGTTGTGTAGGGACAGGAACCTGGAGGGGGCTGTACCCTAAAGAGGGTGAAGAGGGGGGGTCACAGTCGCCAGGATCTGACAGCTTGGGAAAGGTCAGAGAGCGGATATTGCAAGGCCGATCGTCCGTCTCCAGCCCAGCTCTGTCCATGTCCAGCAAGGCAACGAGCCCGTTGGGTTTGTGGGTGAAGCCTGTTTTGGCCGGGAGGCTGGTGTTGGTGCTGGGAGGAGAAGGACTGTCACGGCGTGAGGTCGGCCCGCCCTGCGAGGCTTCAGGAGGAGACGCAGCAGGAGGAGGAGGAGGAGGAGGCTGGGGCGGCGGCTGCGGTTGACTCTGCAGGATGTTGCGGAGCTCCCCCATGTCGTCCAGAGTCTTCAGCTCCAGCTTGTCAAACGGGTCCTCCTCTCGCTCGAAGTCGGCCAGGTTGAGGCTGTGCAACAGGGGAGTGCTGGGCTGTGCGTTCCTGGGGCCAAGGCTGGGGGCGGGCAGGGGGGTGAGGATGGCATTATGGCTGAGGAAACCTGCGAAAACAGGGTTCATGGCCGGGGGTGGGGGGTCGTGGTCCTCTGCAGCAGGCTGTGGTCTCTTCCCTCCAGCGCTCTCTGTGTCCTGCTGGGCCAGACTCTCTCTGTCCTCTGCCTCCTGTCTGGCCTCTTCTGCTCTGGCCTCGGCTGCCCTGGCGTGGGCCAGGTCCATGCCCCAGCGCACGCTGCGCCTCTCCAGAGAGAAGTCATACTGTAGAGTGGATAAATCATTACACATACTGTAATAACCCAGACAGTTGGATAAATCATTACACATACTGTAATAACCCAGACAGTTGGATAAATCATTACACATACTGTAATAACCCAGACAGTTGGATAAATCATTACACATACTGTAATAACCCAGACAGTTGGATAAATCATTACACATACTGTAATAACCCAGACAGTTGGATAAATCATTACACATACTGTAATAACCCAGACAGTTGGATAAATCATTACACATACTGTAATAACCCAGACAGTTGGATAAATCATTACACATACTGTAATAACCCAGACAGTTGGATAAATCATTACACATACTGTAATAACCCAGACAGTTGGATAAATCATTACACATACTGTAATAACCCAGACAGTTGGATAAATCATTACACATACTGTAATAACCCACACGTTCCCCTCGTCAATCATTTTTTATCTACGCCAGGCCGAAGTGTTTTGTCATTTTATACACTGGCAGAACACTTTGTGTGCTTTAAGTGTGACTTTGAGACCTGCTTTATCATGCAGTTTGGCTTGCAGCGTCAAGTCAATGAGGAGCATACAATAATCAGTTTTATCGAGCAACTATTAAAAATATCTACCAAAGTTTAATTGTGCTTTAACAGTTTAAGCTCATTTCTTATTATGCAAAATACTCAAAAGTGCTCTGCCACGAACAATTTAAGCCCTATTTATTTTTTTATTTTGTCAAACGATGAATAGTGAAAATAGCAAATCTACAAGCTTTAATGTAGATCTAATATTTTTGATTATTTTTTGAACGGGTGAAAGATTTCATCAGTGTAACGCCAGGTTCAAACTGTTTAAAGGCCGGTAAGTGCAGCTATAATCGTGACAAGTAGTTGGTTAAACTTTTCAAACTTTGGAGAGTTACAATGCTGCAGTATTTTCCTGATTCAGATGTTCATGCAGACATAAGACTATCATGCTCCAGTCCACAGACTGACCTGCATGCCAGCAAGCACAGAGTCACAGTCTGGTAAGCAGAAGCCCACAGGCAGCCCCACTTTGGCCGGGCAGCGGAATTTGTCGTTGATCTTGAAGGGAACTTCATCAAGGTAGCTGATGGGTCCTGTGAGGTCAAATACATGGCAATGTCAAGGTGGGCAGGGGGGCAGGTGGGCAGGGGGGCATTGTTTCAACAACTGTTAGAAGAATGAGAGTTATCAAGTCATATCAGTATTTTATTCTTTTTTTAAAACAATATGTTTATTTTTATTTTTTTAAGACACACACAGCAACAAGTAAATGACAATAAAAATACAAACTGTAATACAATACCTCAAATGACAAAGCATACAAAAACAACAGAAAACATACATACAGACACGACAAGTCATATCGGTATTAGCAGAAATGTGCAAGTTGGAGTAAATCAGGGAGGAAAGTAAAAGGCGGCACTCACCATTGTTGTAGGTATCTGATCCAGACTTTCTCGCAGCCATTTAGAGACGCTGAAAAGATATATAGACAATAAGTCTTTATGCCAGCCATTCAATGTGAGGTTTCAACTCAGAGAAGGACTGTCAGAATTAATTTACCAATGCCAAATTGCCAATGCCATATTACTTCCCCCACTCCCCCCTAACCCCAACCCTAACCCAATGCCATATTACTTCCCCCACTCCCCCCTAACCCTAACCCTAACCCAATGCCATATTACTTCCCCCACTCCCCCCTAACCCTAACCCTAACCCAATGCCATATTACTTCCCCCACTCCCCCCTAACCCCAACCCTAACCCAATGCCATATTACTTCCCCCACTCCCCCCTAACCCTAACCCTAACCCAATGCCATATTACTTCCCCCACTCCCCCCTAACCCCAACCCTAACCCAATGCCATATTACTTCCCCCACTCCCCCCTAACCCCAACCCTAACCCAATGCCATATTACTTCCCCCACTCCCCCCTAACCCTAACCCTAACCCAATGCCATATTACTTCCCCCACTCCCCCCTAACCCTAACCCTAACCCAATGCCATATTACTTCCCCCACTCCCCCCTAACCCTAACCCTAACCCAATGCCATATTACTTCCCCCACTCCCCCCTAACCCTAACCCTAACCCAATGCCATATTACTTCCCCCACTCCCCCCTAACCCTAACCCTAACCCAATGCCATATTACTTCCCCCACTCCCCCCTAACCCTAACCCTAACCCAATGCCATATTACTTCCCCCACTCCCCCCTAACCCCAACCCTAACCCAATGCCATATTACTTCCCCCACTCCCCCCTAACCCTAACCCTAACCCAATGCCATATTACTTCCCCCACTCCCCCCTAACCCTAACCCTAACCCAATGCCATATTACTTCCCCCACTCCCCCCTAACCCTAACCCTAACCCAATGCCATATTACTTCCCCCACTCCCCCCTAACCCCAACCCTAACCCAATGCCATATTACTTCCCCCACTCCCCCCTAACCCTAACCCTAACCCAATGCCATATTACTTCCCCCACTCCCCCCTAACCCTAACCCTAACCCAATGCCATATTACTTCCCCCACTCCCCCCTAACCCTAACCCTAACCCAATGCCATATTACTTCCCCCACTCCCCCCTAACCCTAACCCTAACCCAATGCCATATTACTTCCCCCACTCCCCCCTAACCCCAACCCTAACCCAATGCCATATTACTTCCCCCACTCCCCCCTAACCCTAACCCTAACCCAATGCCATATTACTTCCCCCAATGGAAACATCATGAGGGACAACAATTCTGTAACAGCAGGGCAAGATTAAAAACTTGAGAAGGAGATTTGGTGTTTACTTCTTGTCATGGCATCTTGTGACATTTGAGGTCCAAAACAGATAGATAACAGTGGAAGCTCTGTTATCATATTATGAAGACCTTCTTTTTATCCAAATGGCTTAACAATCCCAGTTCAAGATAGCATACTTTGTCACAGAGTCACGTAGATTATGTAAAGGGACGCAAATTTGCATTTTTTTTTTTACTTCTCCTTCGTGCCATTAGCTTTGGTCATTAACACCAGTTTGAAGCAACTACGGTGTAATAATCTGGTTATTTCATCACACCATGTCACAGGCATGACAATACAGAGACCCCCTAAATGGTCAGCATTTTATTTCATAGGCGCCAACACAACCATTGGGTCAAAGTTTAGCTATTAGCTACGGCATATATTTACCATATTTATCCTAACTCTTTCAGCCACATCCCAGCCAGAGCCATGTGGTCGGCTTACCAGTCGCTCCTGGCTGCCCAGAACTAAATACAAGGAAACCCGTCACCACAGGTGACAGAGCATGTGTTGTTTGCCAGCCCCAGGTTTTGGAACACCCTGCCCCTTCGTCATTGGAGGTTTTTTAAATCTTAACTAAAGATTCATTTTTTTCCACCCTGGCCTTTAATGCTGCTTGACCGTTTAATATACCATTGCCCTTACGGTACAACTTTTACTGTATATGCTGTCTTTTAATTTCTTTATATTTTCATCTTTTCTCCCCTTCTAGTTTGTTTCTTTTTAATTTTTTGGGTTAGGGTTTCTTGCGCAGCACTTTGGTTAAACCTCAGTCGTTGTAAATGTGCTACAGCATACAAATTAAGTTCGAGTTGAGTTAATTTATATGTGTAGAAAATATTATTTTTTGCCAAGTTACACATCATACTACAGAGACTTTCAACAATGGTCTGCATCTCTATAGCAGCTTTAACCAAAGCTCTTGTTTGTGCCTGTAAGTAGTTTTGTGTACACTAGGAAAACAACTGCCACTGTGGCTCTTTTTCTCACTCAATATTCAAATCAACATCAGTTCACGTTTGGGTGGCGCAGTGATAAAGTCCCTGCACACCACAGTGATAAAGTCCCTGCACACCACAGTGATAAAGTCCCTGCACACCACAGTGATAAAGTCCCTGCACACCACAGTGGAGGTGGTTGTGGTGCATCCAGCTTCGTGGAGCTAACATGAACAGAACACAATTCAATTGGCCCGTGATCACAGGACGGTGAAAATTGTCACTGCACGTAATCCCATGGGTTGGGGGGATAGCCTAGCATAGCCAGACAATATCACTGGGATTCTTTTTCTTTTACAATAGTAGATTTGTCTGGCTACGCGATGGATGCTACTGGGGCGGCACCTGTCAGCAAGGAGTGTTGGGTGGGAGGAGTAGGACCAAGGCTCTCTACGTCTTCCTGGAGGGGGCTCCTCACTGGCAGGTGAGTCGGTATGATTATGATACAAAAGCAGCAGTGACAGGGGCGTAACTACCGCTGATGCAGCCGACGCATACGCATTAGGGCCATGCCATGACGTTCAGGGGCACACACAAGTCGGAGGAGAAAAAAATAATAATTCTAATAACAATGTATACAGACGGAGCCGCTGTTCTATCCAGTGTGACAGTAAGTGTCTGCTGCTTCTATTTCCTGTAGTAGGCTGCTATCATTTCATTTCGGGGGTGTTGTTGTTGTTGTTGTTGTTGTTGAGGGGCACTTGGTGAAAATCTCGCATCGGGGCACGCCAGGGGCATCGGGGGACGCCGGGGGCATCGGGGCACGCCGGGGGCATCGGGGCACGCCAGGGGCATCGGGGGACGCCGGGGGCATCGGGGGACGCCGGGGGCATCGGGGCACATTATCTTCCAAGTCTACTGTAATGTGCCATTCCCACTGAACACGAACACTATAGGGTGTGCCAAATTTAGTTCTAAGAGCGGCCATTTCTTGGGTAAACACAGCCTTACACGGGTGTTCTGATTAGACTATAGCATTAGTTCTATGCAATCAAACAATTGAAACACCTGTGTTTTGACCCAAGAAATGGCCGCTAAGGACTACAATGACGTAGCCGCTGGCACACACTATACAGACAACTAACTATATCTTACACCATTGCATTGTTTAATAGAGTTGCTGTGAACACTGCCATCCACTTGACTTGTAGTATAGTTATAGAGTGAATGGCCATTAATCAATGTGCTTATGTATGACACACACACACACACACACACACACACACACACACACACACACACAGCTGCTACTGTGACTCACAGGTCAACAAATAATACAGATCCATAACTTCAGACACTCCAAAAACCAGGATAATATTATTTAATGTTGATGACCAGTTAAAAGTAAACCCAAAGATCACGCACAGGGATCATCGCACAGGAGGAATGTCTGAGTGCAAGTCAAGTCTATATCAGCAACAACCAGCTAAACAGTGACAAGCAAGCTAGCATTGTAGCTCTGACATTAATGAATACTATCCAATAAGAGAGCACTTCTACCAGCTTGTTGCTAACAGGTAGCTTGTAGATCGAGGCATCCTAGCTAGGGCTCGAATAATAGGCCGATATGGCGTTGTTAAACTGCTGTGTTTGTCCAAGCCAGAAGCAACACCGTGGTACCAGGGACCCTTTAGCTGTGCTGCCACCGCCCCTCTGAGGGGACATCCAGGGACATTAGGAGCCTCTCTGTACCTGAAGCTGCTCCGTCTTTAGCCGCACAAATCCCGTTGTCGTCTCGTCCGGATGACAGCCTGGCTGAAACCACTGGCTTCAGAATGTGTTTTTATTTCTGGCCAAATCTCTTTCCTGCTTCATCGTGGGACGCCATCTTGATCTGTGTAGAAAGAAAAACCTTCTAACCAGTTCCTGTCTGACGTCACCTTCTCGTTTGAATGACGCCTGCTGTCCAAATGGCCAGTGGCGTCAGTTCAGAAAAAGCTAAGGTTTGGCAACATGACTGGTGTCTTGCAAGACTTATTGCCTTAGAAGTACATTTTGTTTGTTTCCCCTGTATCCAAGCTTGCCATACCCAATTGACGCCTCTGCAAATAGCACCCAGCTGCGGAATCGCAGACCGCTTGAGCAGGAGCTGATGTGTGAGCGGGAGCTGATGTGTGAGGACGGGCTGTGAGGATAGTTGCTGATATGTGTTTATATGTTTTTTTCTATTTTATTAAACCGAAGATATTCATTAGATTACCTGTTATGAATTTAAATATCCAATGTTTGCCTACAATAATGCATGCATTTTAACATAAAATACGGTTTAATGTAAAACAAAACGCACTTCCGGTATTTTAAACGTTATAATAATTTATAGGCCTATATCCACTGTGCTAATGCAAAAAAATCATGAATACAATCAGTTTTAATATTATTATTGAGAGTAAAATGGTTACATTTTTATTTTTTTCTTCCTATCGCCAAAATAAAAGTCTGGGATTCCGAGGCTATGATTAAATAGATACAAGAAAGTTGCTCAGGAAAGCACACACGCGCGCGGTCCTCACACATCAGCTCCCGCTCACACATCAGCTCCCGCTCACACATCAGCTCCCGCTCACACATCAGTCCATTAAATTTAAGATTTAACAAAATAGCTTCATAGACATGACACACATTATCTTCTCTATGTTGGATTCTTGCCAAGGTGCATTTTCACATCAGACCTTTTTTAAGGCCTTTGGCAGGGCGTTCCACATTTTAGCGATATATAGCAGGAGAATACATTTAACCATTTGTCTTTATCTTGTACACCACACCAGGCCCATTGCAAGATGCTGTACACTGTAAGCCCGGTTGGACGTAGCCTGTGGAGGGAACACGTTATTCCAACCAGTTCCTTTCCCCTCCATCAGGTGCCCTGACTGGCCTGGCCTTAGTCTCTTGCTAATCTCTTGGCCAAAAGACAGCCTTCGGTTGAGCAAGAGACACGGCAATGACATGAAACCACGTGACTTACATAGAGAATGAATTGGATCCTCCCCCCCTCATTCTCAAACGAAATGGAGAAGACGTCTCACGCTTATGTGTGATTGCGGCCTCAGAGCTAAGAGTCTTTTCAACCTGCAATTTGTCCCCGTCCAAGACAAGGAGAGCTGAGTCATCCGCGACGGAGCGCGAGCAGGAACAGGTTGCAGTCACAAGCAGATGCCATGTCATTGACATATAGGAACAATAGAGGCCCTAGTATGCTTCCTTGAGGGGGACAGGCTTCCGTTCACCTCCACCACCTGTTCTCTCCCTACCAGGTGAGACTGCGTCTGGCTCAGTGCTGCGCTGGCAAGACCTTTTCATTTATCAGTCAGAATAGAGTGATTTACGGTGTCAAATGCCTTCTGGAGGCCCAGCATGACCAGCCCTCAATTTGCTGCCAATTGTCAGATTTCTCTTTTGGATCTCGACCTGAAAAGTTTGGGAACCACTGATGTAAACAGCAGAGGTACAGTAGCACTTGGTCTAAAAGGATATGTGCCCAGGTTTGTGCTAAATTTGGGGGGTACCAGTGAAACCCTAAACAAGGGCAAGGACCCCCATCTGAAAGGGTTTTGAGCCAGGGGCCCCACCCCATAAAGATTTGTGTTGTTAAAATGTTTAAACAATGTTCAAAATGTGTCCGTTTTGTCAAGATATTTTAGATCAGCATTTTTTAAAAAGCTGATCTGTACTGTGAACTGTACCGTCATGAAACTGTATACCTTTTCCTATGCAAACTTCTAATAAAGTCTTCAATCAATCAATCTACAAGCTTGTAGATCGGCTATTTTCAAATAGTCAATGTATAGGGTTAAAAAGATCTTATTAACTCATTTGGCTGGAGACCCTCTGGAACCCCAAAAAAGGCCCCTATGGGTCCCCTGACCCCACTTTGAGAACCAGTGTGTCTCCATCCCTACTGACTGTGCACAACATCACGTTCAGCCAAGCAACGTCCTTACGTCACAGACACGCGCAGTGATAGCCGGAAGCATCGATAGCAAAGCAAGCAGAGGAAAAACAAAAATCGATAAAAAAAATAAAAAAATGTCAGTTCTAATCGTACGGTGTTAAAAAGCTCACATCGGGTGGGCTTGGAGATCGTAGCAGGACAGAAGCTTTGGACGTCGCGCTGCTGGTGTTTTGTGGAGTCCGTTTAAAGACGCTCCAGCGGTGGGTGAAGTTTATTGAGTTCCTCTAGCAGAGCAGAGCTTCTTTAGCTGACGTGTGGAGAAGTTGAGCCTGCAAGGAAGCACCACAACAACAACAACAACAACAAACATAAACCAACAGCTTGATCATCAAGGACGCCACGAGCCAGGAGGAACCAATCAATCATCATCATAATAATGTCAGCTGTTGTTCTTCTGATCCCGAGGAGGATGGATATTAATATATTAATATCCTAACTTAGAACTGTGGATTTCTTTCCTTTGTTTTCTTCTTTTTTTACTTCCATGTCAGTTTTGTCAACACGTGAACCAAACAAGCCTCCACAAAGAATTATTTTGGGAACACGAGGAGAACATCATCATCAGAACATTGACTGCTCCTCCTGTCTATCACTGAACTGACAGTCTTCAACATCACACAGTGCTGGATTAGGATAGTATGAATCTGCCCTGATCATTTCAACACAGCCATTATTATTACACCTTAAAGTACGACCAGGAGAGGTAATGATTTCTGTCTGGCTAGAGCTGCTGTTGCCATCATAAACTGACTGGGCCTGCGTTTCAAAGCCTGGTTGGTTTAGCTCAGTGTTTCAAATGTCAAGCAAGCTCTTCCCCTTAACTCTGTAGCACATGGAACCAAATGGACCCTAACGGGTTCATTTGGTTCCATTTTTTAGGCTACACTGTCAGAGTAAATTGACTTGTATGGGTCAATTTAGAGTTTTAGACCCCCTAAAGCAGTGTTTCTCAAATATGTCAAGGTCTCCCCCTTAACTCAGACAGTGTACAAATCAACAAATGGAACCAAATGGACCCGTTAGCAGGGCTGTATTAACCATTGGGCCAGTGGGGCCGTTGCCAGGGGCCCTTGGGGGAACTGGGCCGCATGGTCATTGACAATTTACTAAAATTAAATGTATTATGTTAATTAAAAATCAAACGTGTGGGCCCCTCCTCTGTTGAATACAGGTGCTTTCTTGGCCCACAGATGATCATCATGGCTGTTGACGCTTTTCTATTTCTAGAGTGTTCTAACGTTGTCGTCTCATACAAATCTACTGTGTTTTAACCTCTTACAACCTGGGGTCCCTACAGTATGTCCTATAGTGTTCAACAATGGTTCAAGATCTATTGATCTGTTAGTAAATAACAGATCTACAAGCTCTGAGCTCGTAGATTGTCTATTTTCATACAGCCAAAGAAGGATAAAATAGTGCTTAAGTCTAAATAAATAAGTATGCTTAAGTCTAAAGTGGATACTAAGTATTCTACAAGTTCCATGCTTTTATGAGGTTGTGAGAAACAAATGGAATGGATTGATTACTTTATCAGCAGTTCACATATAGCAGCTAAGCAAATAAAAGGTGAATTATTGATCCCAGTGCACGACGGCGACGGAGGATGATTTCACGGATAAACTTTAGGTGTAAAGCTATCCACCTAAAGTGAGAAAATAAGTGGAGGGCCAATCATAGTCAGTCACGGTGTAGTCCTAACACTGTGACTGACTGGTCCAGATCGACCAATCAGTGAACGGGGTGATAGGCCGATCTGTCTGATAGTAAAAACAGAGAGATGTGTCGGGGTTTGCGGTGGAAAGCTCTTCATGCAATGTAATAGTTTAATGTAGAGTAATGACGCAATGTTGTAGTTTTATGACTTAAAAAGACTACACCGCGGTGGATAGCTTATCACTACCTACTATGGGCCTACTATGATAGAGAGAATAGAAGAATTTACCTACATCATCCCACAAGGGAAATTCAGTTTTCAGCTTAACCCAGCTGACCCCCAGGCGGGGGGTGGGGGCGAGGGGAGCAGTGATAGCTGGAGTGGGGAATCGTACCTGCGACCTCTGGGGCCTCCGGAGTCCTAGGTATGGACACTAACCACTCAGCTATCACTAGTCCTAGGTATGGACACTAACCACTCAGCTATCACTAGTCCTAGGTATGGACACTAACCACTCAGCTATCACTAGTCCTAGGTATGGACACTAACCACTCAGCTATCACTAGTCCTAAGTATGGACACTAACCACTCAGCTATCACTAGTCCTAGGTATGGACACTAACCACTCAGCTATCACTAGTCCTAGGTATGGACACTAACCACTCAGCTATCACTAGTCCTAAGTATGGACACTAACAGTAACCACTCAGCTATCACTGCTATTGATAGGGGCTTTACAGGTAAATCTCCACCATACGATTATTGTGAGTGTTTTTTTTATCACGATAAACGATAATAACGATTATGGTTCCCTCCCTGATCAGAGCAGAGGGATTGATGAGCATGGCCCACCAAGCCACCCCCAGCTCCCAGAAGGCCCTGATGATGGAGCTCAAGTCTCTGCAGGAGCAGCCGGTGGAGGGCTTCCGTATCGGCCTGGTGGAGGAGTCTGACCTGTACAACTGGGAGGTGGCCATCTTTGGACCCCCCAATACGCTCTACGAGGGGGGCTACTTCAAGGTGAGGTGGAGAACTTTGGAAAAGTCTTTGAATATTTCAAGTTTCTATATCGGTGGTGCTCAAACCTTTTCATGTCAAGGACCTCCAAAATGATATGTATTTGGCCACAGACCCCTATCTCAAAATATTTAGTTCCAGGGACCCCCCCCCCCCCCCCCCCCCCCAGAAGCAAAATTGTGTTTGTTTAAAAAATACATACGTATATTGAAAGATTTGCACAAATTTTCACGACTTTTCAAAAATAGCAGATCTACAAGCTTGCAGCGCGGCACTCGGTGCCGCAATGTGAGCTTGTATATCTGCTATTTTTCAATAGTTAAAGTATAAAATAATTATTTTCCTTGGGCCCTAGTAACTCAGGGGTGACTCGGGTGACTGAGCTTTGTGAGCATTGTGAGCTTTGTGAGCTATATTTGGCAAAGAGATGATAAGAGATATGGTGTAGAACAAAATATAGAGCCAACTCTGGTCCAATTTACAACGTCTAGAGCAGGGGTCTTCAACGTTTTAAGACCAAGGACCCCTTAGTTGAGAGAGAGATGAAGCAGGGACCTCCACAATCTTTTCATAGATTCCATATAGTTTCATTGTTTGACAGCACAATCATCAGTGTATTTTGGATTCATGTCAATTTGTGATTTCAGATATTTAACCACTTGAACCGTCAACACTTATTAAAACCTTTCACTCTGTACTTGGTCTGCTCTTTCCCCCCCTCAATACCAAACCTCTTTGCTGAAAACAAGATCAACCAAACATAAAATGACTCTCTTCTCCACCAGTCCCTCCCTAACGTTTTAGTCTAGTTTTTATTTTGTCAATATATTTAGTCTTAGTTTTAATCATCACAGCTTAGTTTTTATGTAGTTTTTATTTAGTTTTTGTCAGTGAAAAAACGTAGTCGTTTTCGTCATAGTTTTAGTGGAGGAAATCAACAGCGCTCCTTGTCCAGCCTTCTTTCCTTCTCTGTATGATGGGTTAGGGTTTCTCTGTATGATGTTGATGGTTGTGCTTCAGACAGTTATTTTTAGCAGTGGGCAGATATAAATGGCACCTGAGCAGAGAGAGAGTTGGTTTAGAAGGGCACGGTGAGACTCGTCTCCTTTTCCCTTGTCTGTCTTTGAGAATCTTGCTCTCCATTAGGCCTAAAACTATTGATAATAAATAATATAAATCAGGGGTCTTCAACAGGGGGTCCGGGACCCCTAGGGGGTCCTCAGACTCAGAGTTACTACAGGGGCTCCTCCAAATCTGTGAGTGATATATATATATATATATACACATATTTTTATATAACCACTTGATCTCTAGTGTCCATATTCTGAGAAATGTAGCCAAAAATAGCAGAGGCGTTGTGAACTTGTAGATCTTCTATTTTTGGCAAAGAGCTTTGGTGTATTGGGGAAAGAGAGCAGACTAAGTACAGAATGAAAGGTCAAGTTTATTAAGTATTGACGGTTCAAGTGGTTAAATATCTGAAAACACAAATTGACATGAATCCAAAATACACTGATGATTGTGCTGTCAAACAATGAAGCTATATGGAATCTATGAACAGGTTGTGGGGGTCCCTGCTTCATCTCTCTCTCAACTAAGGGGTCCCTGCTTCATCTCTCACTCTCAACTAGGGGTCCCTGCTTCATCTCTCTCTCAACTAAGGGGTCCCTGCTTCATCTCTCTCTCAACTAAGGGTTCCCTGGCCTGAAAACGTTGAAGACCCCTGATATAAATAATCAAGAAGCATAGGAAAAAGTTGTTTTGTATGTCAATGAATTGAAAAAAAAATAAATAAAATATGAGCTGAGCTTGTAGATTTTCGCTATTTTAAAACATTGATATATTCATTTTAAATCGATTTATCGTTTATAATATTCTCCATACTTTACAAAACCTTGGATTCAAGTTCAAGTCGAGGACATTTGTTATATTATTCTTCAAGTCATCATGTTGACTTCACCAAATAGACTTGTTAATGCCCATTGCTTTTGTTGTGCCATGTTTACACAGTAGAGTAGAGGAACGCTACTGTCTGTCGGGATTTGGCAAAAGGTAAATGAGTTGAGCACATGTGATGTACAGCAGTATGTCAAAACACAAAATATTTTCACTGGACACTCGGACAGTGACGATTTGCGGCTTGCATGCCAAAGTGAGATTAAGCATCAACTGGAATCAGTATCTGCCGATACCAATATTCTCGATCACAGCGTCAAATCCATAAATTCTTCTATTTATGGTGTTACTGTAGCAGCATTTATATATTTAATGATTCTTCTTAGAAAACATTGACATTGTATATTGCAGGCTGAGGTCCTTTAGTATCTCTATTTACAGTGTGCTACTAAATAGTGCAAGAGTGCCCAAAATGCATCATAAACTGAAGGCTACTCTAAGGTCATTCATGCCAAGCCACCCGGGACTTTTAGTGTGAGGGCTGAGAGACTCTGAACTGAAGACTGTAAGCTCAGAGCAGCATTAGAGTGGTACGTCCTAAACAGATTAGTATCCTGCCTTTAGTCACAGCTGGCGTGTTTGTACACACACACACACACACACACACACACACACACACACACACACACACACACACTGAGCTAGTCGATCTGGACAGAAGCCATCAAATGCCTTTTCATCATTCCACAATGACACATTTCATCAACGTTGCATACGTACTGTACACTGTACTGTACACTGTACTGTACACTGTACTGTACACGTACTGTACACTGCTAGCCATACGTACTGTAGACTGTACTGTACACTGTACTGTACACTGTACTGTACACGTACTGTACACTGCTAGCCATACGTACTGTACACTGCTAGCCATACGTACTGTACACTGCTAGCCATACGTACTGTACACTGCTAGCCATACGTACTGTACACTGCTAGCCACGCTCAAACAGTCAACATTAGTCCTGATTTGACCATGTGATTGTTGGTCAGGCCTGCCTGGCTGGCACTACGTAACTGGCTAACTAGCTAACTCTCATGTCGCTAGAAACCTTGTTTCTCCATATTTGAACCTTTTATGTAAATGATTGCCTTACTTTATTACACCACAGTGTCACAGAAAAGCAGCAACATGACCTACAGGCTCACTGCAAGGTTATTATAGTTAATGAAAACTAGGCAAAAAAAACCTAAACATTAAATTGAAAAAATGTCGTTAACTGAACTAAATAAAAGCTAGAATAAAAAAAAACTGAAATTATAGACACAATTCCCTTGGTTTTTGGGTGATACTTGGTACTGTATGTATGAGTAAATGCTATCCTTTTTTTAAAAAGTTTTTATTACACAATGCTTAGCTTTTCAATCCAGCACCTGAGAAATAACCCAAAGTATAAAAAAAGCTAACACCAGAACTAATAAAAACGAACTAAAACTATTAGCATTTTCAAAAATAAAACGAATACAAACTAGCAAATCTGCTCTAAAAACCAATTAAAACTAGAAGCAGTGCTCTTCCGAGCACAGGTCTCCACCAGGCTGTGTGTCCTGGTGGTGCTACTGTATAATAGGCCAATGTAAAAAGGGTGGCATATGTTCTTCACCATAGATCTTTCATGGAAATCGGACGCTGCATGCATGATTTGAAGCATTGAGTTCCAAAAATTTGTTTTGCTAAAGGCTACCTGCTGGTGGCGCTATAACAGGCCAATGTGAAAAAAGGTAGCTTTTGTTCCTTGACCTAGTGGGAATATGTGTGGCAAATTTCACGGTAATCGCAAGCTGCGTTGATGATTTGAAGCATTTTGTTCAAAAACGGAGCAATCCTGCAAACTTTGGAAGCTAATATTAGCCAATCAGGATGGAATATGAAATATCAGACGGATCGGACTTGATCACATGACTATAGAGATACTGTGTACCGATTTGCGTGATTTTTGGATAAAATCTCAAGGAGTAATATCCAAAAATGTGTTTTACATAAGTCGGTCCAAAGGTGGCGCTATAAAAGGCTGGTGTGAAAAATGCAGGGCAAAGGTTTATCCTTAGCCTCTAGGGAGTGCGCTTACAAAGTTTGAAACTGATCGGTGGAGTTATAGGTAAAACCACAAATCGGCCTGTTATAGCGCCACCATGAGGCTGATTTAAAAAAAATTAAGTGGCTTTTCTTCCTCGGCCTAGTGGGAACGTGTGTGCGCGATTTCATGATAATTGCACTTTGCGTTTGGGATTTGAGGCATTTTGTTCAAAACGGCTCAGTCCTACAAACTTTGGAAGCCAATCTTAGCCAATCCGGATGGAATATGCAAAATCGGACAGATCTGTGTCGATCACATGACTGTCGAGATGCTGCCTACCGATTTGTAGGATTTTTTGACAAAATCTGTAAGAGTAGTGCACAGAAATGTGTTTTGTGAACATCGGCCACTAGGTGGCGCTAAAAAAGGCCCATTTGAAAAATTTAGGGCAGAGGTTCTAGATTGGCATCCAGGGAATGTGTGTGCTCACTTTGGCAGCGACCGGGCCAACGGCGACTGAGATTAGCTGCCCACAAACTGTGAGGACACACGGACGGACGGACGGACGGACGGACGCACGGAACGGACGGACGAAGGGGAAAAACATACTCTCCCCCAAGCCTTCGGCTGGTGGAGACAACTAACTGAATTAGAGAAGAAGTATTCAAAACAAACTAAAACTAAAATGTAAAATGATCATATCCTTGGCTCACTGTGTTGTTGAAACATTATGATGAGTGTGTCTGTGGGTTTTACTGTTACTCATATTTAATCAATGAAAAGTATTAATAAGGGCTTGTGACGAAATAATAACTAGATTGGATTCGTTGGAACGCAGGTTATTTTTCCCTTTCCACAAAAGTAACGATTTTGGGTTTCCACCTTACGGTGACACGATATGAAACAGTCCTCCAAAGACGCTTTGCTGTTGGTGACAGTTTGAGACGAGACCAGAACGATTTTCTCTTTTCTTCTGCGGATGCCGTATCTCTTTCTGTTTTAAATCAGCGAATTTGCATGGAGTTTGGTCGAGCGTAGCGTTAATACCAAGCGATTCCCAAACGGCTCGTGCCAATTGAAACAAAGTGAACAACTTGCAGAGCATCAGCAGGCTTCCTGTGAGGCTCATAGGGATGGGATGATATGAAAATGTCACATCACACGATAATCAAAATCCATTATCTGGGGCGGAACATTTGCCAAAAATAGCAGATCTACAAGCTCACGACGCGTTGTGAGTCTTGTAGATCGGCTATTTTTTGGCAAAGACATTTGATAGAGTGAAAAAAAGACTATCAAGTAGGATGTCCCGATACCACTTTTTGCTGACCGAGTACGAGTACTTCATTTTGAGTACTCGCCGATACAGAGTACCGATACGATTTACTTTTGATACTTTAAGAGAGAGAGAGAGAAAGGCGAAGTGTCGGAACACACAGGGTACTCGGGCGCTTTGTGAGCAGTATCGGACGAGTACCGATACCGCAAAACAGGCCGGTATCGGGGCGAGTACCGATACCACGAGTACCGACCACCAAATGTATGTTGTCTTTCTTCTGTTTCAGGCTCACCTCAAGTTTCCAATAGACTATCCCTACTCCCCACCCACATTTCGCTTCCTTACCAAGATGTGGCACCCAAATATCTATGAGGTAACACCTTATTGAATAAGGCTGATTGTTTTAGCATACCTTTTTTTCTTTTTGCTGTTTTTATATATATACCTGTTCTGGTGTCTGACTGCTGTTAAAAAATCTATCAGTCATTTTGAAGCAAAGCAGACGAGTAGCTTCACCAACCTGATCTTTTCAAGACAGCTGATGTGTAACTTTTACCTTTTCCTGTTCATTTCATCCACATCCCGGGATCCTATTTTAGCCATAAAGATAGTGAAATATCTCCAAGCTTTACAACGTGTCATTACGATACACTGTGGGCTTGCAGATCGGCACAACACTATCAAACTATCAAACAAAAACAACCTACATTGTTTCATAGGAAGGCTGCACAGTGTGTCAATTAATTTGTTAGGGGACTCCACTGTAAAGGTTTACCTACAGTAAGAGAGGACTCCACTGTAATGGTTTACCTACAGTAAGAGAGGACTCCACTGTAATGGTTTACCTACAGTAAGAGGACTTCACTGTAATGGTTTACCTACAGTAAGAGGACTTCACTGTAATGGTTTTACCTACAGTAAGAGGGGACTTCACTGTAATGGTTTACCTACAGTAAGAGAGGACTCCACTGTAATGGTTTACCTACAGTAAGAGGACTTCACTGTAATGGTTTACCTACAGTAAGAGGACTTCACTGTAATGGTTTACCTACAGTAAGAGGACTTCACTGTTATGGTTTCCCTACAGTAAGAGAGGACTCCACTGTAATGGTTTACCTACAGTAAGAGGACTTCACTGTTATGGTTTACCTACAGTAAGAGAGGACTTCACTGTAATGGTTTACCTACAGTAAGAGGGGACTCCACTGTAATGGTTTACCTACAGTAAGAGGACTCCACTGTAATGGTTTACCTACAGTAGAGAGGACTTCACTGTAATGGTTTACCTACAGTAAGAGAGGACTCCACTGTAATGGTTTACCTACGAGTAAGAGGACTTCACTGTTATGGTTTACCTACAGTAAGAGAGGACTCCACTGTAATGGTTTACCTATCAGTAAGAGGACTTCACTGTTATGGTTTACCTACAGTAAGAGGACTTCACTGTTATGGTTTACCTACACTACAGTAAGTGTCTGTGTTGATGTCTTCCTCCAGAACGGTGACGTGTGCATCTCTATCCTCCACCCGCCTGTGGACGACCCCCAGAGTGGCGAGCTGCCCTCCGAGAGATGGAACCCCACTCAGAACGTTAGGTAAGAGATGGAAACCCTCACTCAGAACGTTAGGTAAGAGATGGAACCCCACTCAGAACGTTAGGTAAGAGATGGAACCCCACTCAGAACGTTAGGTAAGAGATGGAACCCCACTCAGAACATTAGGTAAGAGATGGAACCCCACTCAGAACCTTAGGTAAGAGATGGAACCCCACTCAGAACGTTAGGTAAGAGATGGAACCCCACTCAGAACGTTAGGTAAGAGATGGAACCCCACTCAGAACGTTAGGTAAGAGATGGAACCCCACTCAGAACATTAGGTAAGAGATGGAACCCCACTCAGAACCTTAGGTAAGAGATGGAACCCCACTCAGAACGTTAGGTAAGAGATGGAACCCCACTCAGAACGTT
Organism: Nannobrachium achirus; assembly: GCF_963921795.1. Classification (NCBI taxonomy): domain Eukaryota; kingdom Metazoa; phylum Chordata; class Actinopteri; order Myctophiformes; family Myctophidae; genus Nannobrachium; species Nannobrachium achirus. Next base: position 74,248,975 of record NC_137815.1, on the reverse strand, counting down.
AGGTAAGAGATGGAACCCCACTCAGAACGTTAGGTAAGAGATGGAACCCCACTCAGAACGTTAGGTAAGAGATGGAACCCCACTCAGAACCTTAGGTAAGAGATGGAACCCCACTCAGAACCTTAGGTAAGAGATGGAACCCCACTCAGAACGTTAGGTAAGAGATGGAACCCCACTCAGAACCTTAGGTAAGAGATGGAACCCCACCTCAGAACGTTAGGTAAGAGATGGAACCCCACTCAGAACGTTAGGTAAGAGATGGAACCCCACTCAGAACATTAGGTAAGAGATGGAACCCCACTCAGAACCTTAGGTAAGAGATGGAACCCCACTCAGAACGTTAGGTAAGAGATGGAACCCCACTCAGAACCTTAGGTAAGAGATGGAACCCCACTCAGAACGTTAGGTAAGAGATGGAACCCCACTCAGAACGTTAGGTAAGAGATGGAACCCCACTCAGAACGTTAGGTAAGAGATGGAACCCACTCAGAACGTTAGGTAAGACCCCAGCATTTAACATCCTCTTCTGTGTCCCGCTAATCTGCTCAAGTGCTGATGTAAACACGCGCTGCGTCTATCAAACCAGGAAACACCAGGTAGTCTGTATAGGGATCACAAATGAGTCCCTAATAGGTGTTTATGCGCAAAACTGGCAAAGTGACAGTTGTGTGGGCGCGAGGCGTTGTGAGCATGTAGATCGGCTATTTTCTGTACTGTATGGTGACTTGTGTTTGTGTGTGTTACAGGACTCCTCAGGTTAGTAATGTGTTGTGGTTACAGGACCCTCCTCAGTGTGATTAGTAATGTGTGTGTGGTTACAGGACCATCCTCCTCAGTGTGATTAGTATTGTGTGTGTGGTTACAGGACCATCCTCCTCAGTGTGATTAGTAATGTGTGTGGTTACAGGACATCCTCCTCAGTGTGATTAGTAATGTGTGTGTGTGTGTGTGTGTGTGTGTGTGGTTACAGGACCATCCTCCTCAGTGTGATTAGTAATGTGTGTGTGTGTTTACAGGACCATCCTCCTCAGTGTGATCTCTCTGCTCAACGAACCCAACACCTTCTCCCCGGCCAACGTGGACGCCTCCGTCATGTTCAGGAAGTGGAGAGACAGCAAAGGCAAAGACAAGGGAGTATGCAGAGATCATCAGGTAATAATAAAGACAAGGGCTGTGTCCGAAATCCACCCTATTCACTAATGTAGTGTACTAAAATGGGGCTCCGCCATTTTGAACTAGTGTCCGAATGTATAGTGAGCATTTTTGTACCCTAATATAGTGAACTGAAGTATCCCACAATGCATTTGGATTTGTAGTGAGCATTCGATGGTCACTACTTCAGCCGGCTTGAGCTCAGCTATCCACAGTGCACTGCGCGGCAGCCGCTCTCTCGCCGTCTCTCGCGCTTTGAGCACGCACATACAGTAAGCACGCGCACATGCACGCCGCAGGCTCGTCTCTGGGCAGGAGACAACGAACGCAGCTAGCCGTAGCCATCTGTTGCTGAGCAAACGCAACAGAGCCGCTCGTAACAGAACCACCGGCTAAAGAAAACAACTCGTACAAATGTCCACAGCCTTGTCACCAGAGAACAAATGATGAAAAAAGCTCTAAAGTTGTTTATGAAGAGAATATACGAGAATAGACGCTGGAGACTTTTGTTTTTCGATCTCTCTCTCTTTTCTTCCCAACCTTACACAGCTGATGATAATAATCATGATAAATAATGTTATTTAAATTAGCAAGAATAACCTATTTTATCACAAACATGGGTGTATGTCTGCATGTGAGACGAATAGGCACAAACATTATTCATTCATTCACCAATGAATGAATACAAATTTAAAAATATATATATTTTATAGTATTATTTTATTGAATTGTGATATATAAAAACAATTATATAGGCCTATTTCTCATAATAACACCGCAACATGTTGGTATGTTATTTACAATCCACAAGCATTGGGGAGTTGATGTACAAGCTCACAACTGCGTCGCTTCGCCCCCCGTTGAGAGCTTGTAGATCGGCTATTATTTATTGCTCCAAAAAGCCTCCAAGTAGAGCGTTTTAACTGTGCGACAGCCATGACGCAACAAGATGGAGACGGGGTAGTGTCCGAAATGCGCTGATTTGTTCACTACTGTAGTACACTACATCTGGATCCCTCATTTAGGGTTAGGGAGTAGGGAACGTGTTCTGCATTTCGGACACAGCCAAGGAGTATGCAGAGATCATCAGGTAATAATAAAGACAAGGAGAGATCATCACTCTTCTCCACTAGTCCCTCCCTAACATGTTATTTTTTTTTTATTTTTTTTTTTACATGTTTATTATGTTAGTCTTTAGTTATCATAGCTTATTTAGACGGGCTGGGACTTTAATGGATTAATTTAGATTAATTAATTACAGAAAACTAGCGCAATTTAAAAAATGAGTCGCGCATAGTTTTGCACCACAGAACTCATCAGGCGTACTGATCATACCGGTGCACCGCTTGTTTGCTTGGCCCGTTGGATGGGACATTTTCAATTGGAAAACTCACTTGTAGACCAAAATGCCTTTTAATTGAAATAGAATTGCTTCTCAGGTCAAATATTCAAATGCGATTAAACATACAATTAATTTTGATTAATTCATTAATTACAAAGCCTCTAATTAATTAGATTATTATTTTTAATCGAGGCCCAAAACCATATTTAGTTTTCGTCAGTGAAAAAAGATAGTCGGTGAACATTCTTTGTCACAGTTTCTGGTCGACGAAATTATTTAGCCTTATTTAGCCTAAATATTTAGCCTCTAATTAATTAGATACATTATTTTGAATCGAGTCCCAGCCCTATTATTCAGTTTTCGTCAGTGAAAAACAGCGAACATTCTTCGTCACAGTTTCTGGGCGATGAAATTAACCCCCCCCCCCCCCCCCCCCCACAGGAAGCAGGTGTTGTCCACGGCGGCGGACGCGGAGCGTGACGGTGTGAAGGTCCCCACCACGCTGGCGGAGTACTGCGTGCAGACGCGCGTCCCGTCGCAGGACAGCAGCTCCGACCTGCTGTACGACGACCTCTACGACGACGACATGGAGGAGGAGGACGAGAGCGAGGACGAGAGCGAGATGGAGTCGGGCGGCGAGGCGGGCAGCGGCGTGGGCGACGAGGAGGAGGGGGGGGGGCACCACCACGTCGACCGGCAGACTCTACGACAACCAGGACGACTCTGGCAACGAGGACTCTTGATGAGGCTGGCGGAAAAAAATCAATCCACCGCCACCTCCACCCTCACCACCACCTCCTCCACCCTTCTACCCTGACCCGTCTCCACACAGCCCTTCTTTAGCGTGGTGTTATCGGTCGACGTGCGCCCGCGTGACTAACTGGCCCTCCGGCTGGTTGTTTGTTCATCTGGGATTGCATAGTTTTATGGAATGACCCCCCGCTGCTCTGGCCACTCTCCGTCTTGTTCACCATTTCTTTGTTTCTGTTTTAGCTGGCTGTACCTTTCTGTTTCTACACCCATACATCCATCCATCCAGCTGGCTGTACCTTTCTGTTTCTACACCCATACATCCATCCATCCAGCTGGCTGTACCTTTCTGTTTCTACACCCATACATCCATCCATCCAGCTGGCTGTACCTTTCTGTTTCTACACCCATACATCCATCCATCCAGCTGGCTGTACCTTTCTGTTTCTACACCCATACATCCATCCATCCAGCTGGCTGTACCTTTCTGTTTCTACACCCATACATCCATCCATCCAGCTGGCTGTACCTTTCTGTTTCTACACCCATACATCCATCCATCCAGCTGGCTGTACCTTTCTGTTTCTACACCCATACATCCATCCATCCAGCTGGCTGTACCTTTCTGTTTCTACACCCATACATCCATCCATCCAGCTGGCTGTACCTTTCTGTTTCTACACCCATACATCCATCCTTTTTGGAGGGGGGGGGGGGGGGGGGGGGCAGCTGTCTGCAATCTGGCTGTCACTGGCTAGCTGGTTCCATCAGTCCCCAACCACCCCACTCCCACTAAAGGTCAAAATGCTCTTTTTGACGTCCGGATTTTCTTCATTTTATTTTTTTTTGGAAAAGGAGGTGATGATGAACTACATGTTGACGTCATTCAGAACTTCTGATCAGTACACTTCATGTATTATTGACCTTTAGGCTTGATTTGTACCTAGCGGGTTTCGCTCACTGAAAATAGCCACACGTCGTGAGCTCGCAGATCGTCTAATTTCGGTGCGCGCTGCCCGCTCGCAACCCAAGTGTAAATCGGGCCTAAGTCAGCATACGTGCCGTTTCGCTCATCCGTAGAACCTTTTGATTCCATCAGTTTAAAACGCTGGCTCTCAAAGTGGGGTCCGGGGACCGTAAGGGTTCCAAATGGACCCTTACAGGTCTGTACCTCTGAGAGTGCAAGAATGGAACCAAATGGACCTGATCCATTTGTACACCCTTGAGTTAATCGGGCTCCTTGAAATAAAAAAAGTTTGAGAACCACTGGTTTAAAGCTATGAAGCTGGGCTTTGCTCTGACGCAGCGTGATGCCAACCTGAACCCACTTCTATTGATGTGTTTCACCTTTAGACTAGGTGTGTACCCTCTCCGGTGATCCGCTACAGAGTTTCTCTACGCTGGTAAAGAACTCGACACTCTGTAAGAACGTGATCCTCTTCTCCTCGTCGTGACGTCTCCACTCTCTGCCTCGTTAAACCTCAGGGCCTCCACAGACTCTCGCCCAGAGAGAGAGAACCGTTTAACACATGGAATTAATCCTCACTTCCACCTGCCTTCGCTCTCTTGCTTTCTGTCTCCATGGGTGATCACCCTAACCCTAACCCTCACGAGAGGGCAAAACAAACAAACTACAAACAATACAACACCAGCCCTCCTCCGGGTCCCACCGCCGTTCCGTCGACGCTCCAATCGAGTTTCTGTCGGTCCCGGAACCGCCGGGTCCGTTTTCAGTTGTTCCATCATGTCCCTCCCAGCACAGCCATATCCTCCACGTTAACTCAGAGTTAACAACAATACAGAGGATTTAACTCTGCCGTATCCCAGGATTCAAATCCAAGAAAAACGAGAAACTCAAAAGACATCGGCAGAGACTCTCCCCGATCCACCGCTGACTTTGTGTTGTGATGATGGGTGTGAGAATATCATACAACAATCTGCAAGACTTTAAGTACCGAAGAATTGGACATCGTTTCTGTGCCTCACCAAACCATGATGATGTTTGTTATTGAGAGGGACACGGGTAACGTACGTCCGACTCAGCTTATACATTTGAATGAATATTATGACAATGATGTTGGGAAGTTATTTGTGTGTGTGTGTGCGTGTGCACGTACACAACATACTAGTATTCATCTTATCTCTTCAGAGTAGGTTTTTTTTTCTCTCTTCTTTTTTTCCCTTTTTTGAAGTTGGCGAGTTTAGCCAGTTGACAAAAACATTTAGTCCTCGGGCCATACGAGATGTCGGTATCCGAAAAGTGGCAAAGGTTATCATGCATTTCTGAAAAGCTCTATATCTGTAGATTATATTTTGGTATGATAACCCTTTCTGAGACCCAGCTAAATTGGTGTTATCAGCCGCTAGAGTTGGTGTCCCATTAACTTTACTATACAGGAAATAATTAATTAATCTGCTTTAAGTAGCATATGAGGGGTCAAACTAGGAGTTTTTCATGATTCTGAATCCATTGCAAGCATCTGTTTTGCACTAAAAACATTCCTTGGCCACAAAAGTGTGAAAAGTGATGGCTCATCACTTTTCATCTCTAAACCATTATAGTCTTGTGGGGCTGTTTTTAGCCCAATGAATGTTTTTCACGCAAAACAGATACTTGCAATGGATTCAGAATCATGAAAAACCCGTAGTTTGACCCCTCATATGCTACTTAAAGCAGATCATTTTCTTTTTTCTTTTTTAAAGTAAAGTTAATGGCACACCAACTCTAGCGGCTGATAACACCAATTTAGCTGTGTCTCAGAAAGGGTTATCATACCAAAATATAATCTACAGATATAGAGCTTTTCAAAAATGCATGGTAACCTTTGCCACCTTTCGGATACCCACATCTCGTATGGACCATGGACTAATGGATGAAATGTCATCTCTGTGCTCCGCTCCGGTGCTGTTTACGGAGACTGGCACTGGGTTTGAATTTTAAAATGATGTATTATTAGAAATGTCACCATAACATGCTGTACACCAGGCTGAATGAAATGACATGTGACTAACATGTTATAGAATCATGCCTATGCCGATGTCTACTTTGTTGTATTAAAGTGTCACTCAATGAAAATGAATGATTTTCAACGGAATGTTTGTCGTTCTTAAAGAGGCGGTGCCATAGTTTTGTTCTTTTTCTGGTTTTCATGTGTCTAGGAGGTTGACAGTACTTCATTAGACCCCCTGGTTTGATTATGAGAAATTATGAATTCCCTTTGTATTTTGGATTTCTTCCTGGAGGCTGACACCTCGTGGGTCAAAAGTGGCGATCCAAAAACAGTGATTAAATTACATCATATAATCATCCCCTCCCCTTTTACCATTCACCCAACACTGTGGGTGTGGCTAACTTCAGCTGGGTCACCACCCACCATGACCACCAGGCATACTTAATGAACTGGTGGGTGTGGCCACATAAAAACCTAATTTTAACTCTTTCTGTATACTCTTTTGATAAAGGTCCTCCTAGTATAATCATAATACCTGATCATGTTTTAGGGGGGAAATAAATCATGGCACTGCAGCTTTAAGATCATTCTTTGGGTTTCTCTGCTTTATTCCTCGTAGTAGTGACGGTGAGAGAAAGACAGGAAAGAGAGATACGTTGACACGATGCAGCAGTGCCTTGGGGACGGATTGGAACCCAGTCCAGCTGTGGGATGGAATATAGCTTTATTTATGTGGTATGAACTCTGACCAGCTGATCTGCCCTCAACTGAATTCTCTTTATATTAAGTTGAAGATCAGCTATTTTCATCAAGCGACACGGCCGTGCAACAAAGTATATATTAGCTGTAATCCAGGGGTCTTCAACAGGGGGTCCGGGACCCCTAGGGGGTCCTCAGAGTTACTACAGGGGGTCCTCCAAATCTTTGAGTGATAGAAACTTTTTTCTCATTTTTTATATTAACCACTTGAACCCTAGCGTCCATATTCTGAGAACTTTATCCAAAAATAGCAGATCTACAAGCTGACAACGCCTCGCACTGCGAGGCAGCGTCAGCTTATAGATCGGCTATTTTCAGCAAAGAGCTTTGGTGTAGAGGGGGAAAAGAGTACAGAGTGAAAGGTCAAGTTTATTAAATATTGACGGTTCAAGTGGTTAAATATCTGAAAACAAATTGACATGAATCCAAAATACGCTGATGATTGTGGACAACAATGATATGGAATCTATGAACAGGTTGTGGGGGTCCCTGCTTCATCTCTCTCTCAACTAAGGGGTCCTTGGCCTGAAAACGTTGAAGAACTTTGCCGTAATCAATGAGCCTTTTCTTGAGTTCTCCAGTTTGAAAGTCGTGTGTGTTATGGCTGTGTGTACGTTTGTTCAATTCACTAATCCAGCAGCAGAGAGGACCATCATGCCAAGGATATTCAGTTCAGTACAAATTAACAGCCATTACATGTTTAAACTCAATGGAGCAGTGGATGGAGGAGGACAACCTTTATCTGTGTTGGAATCAGCAGCTCTTGTAGGGTCCAGACTCTCAAGTCCAACCTCCAAATGAGAGAAAAAAAAACGTTGTCTCAGTGCCCTGTATGAAAACTGTGGAGGATCAGGAGAAATCCTTTCCTGGGCCAAACCATTAATGGATTTGATGATGTCATAGAGCCGTGAGAAGTGAATGGTTGTTTGAGGTCTTTGGTGATGATGATGATGATGATGGTGATGATGACGTTGTCTCCCCTTATTTCTAGCCCTCCTTCACACAGTACAACAATGAGTCATACTCAACACTTAGACAGCCAAGATTTCAAAGTTATTGCCAGCCACAAAAATCCATTTGTTACCTGCCATCTGAGCCAGGAGTGGTATTTTAGTCACCGATTAAAGTTTTAAGCTACAACTTGGGATAGAAACCGGTGCAAACGAACGCAACACATACAGTAAGTACAGTAGTGTCCATCACTATTGTATTCTTGATGTAAGCCGTGTTATAAAAGTCTAGATGAAGGGGAGATGGTAAAGACATGTTGGGAGTGGAGAGAGAGACAACCACCTGAACTGTATTGATGAAGGGAATGGACAACCCTGACCCAAAGGCTCATTCTAAAAGACTGGGGTCATGTTGTATCATGTTGCATTCATGTTTGTAGGGACAAGACACGATTCATTTAATCAGTGTGTGCGTGTGCGAGAGCATGTTGTGTTTTTGAAATGAGAGCCAATGTTGTGCAGCCTCACAAGGACAGACACACTTATAGGACTGTAAACTGACCTGTGTGTTGAAATGCATACTGAGGTCTGGTGGTGATGTTATTGCTGAGATCTTTGTTCGTTTGCCGTTGAATCTTATTTTCTTTTTTCGTCTTCATTTTGTGTTTTGTGATGATGCAGATTGTCACATATAAAATGTCTATTCTAAAACACATTGTCGCGTTTGTTTTGCGATTTAGCTTTGATATTTGTTGTTGAGCCCACTTATGTCATGAAAGAAAAAAAATACTACCCAGCGATTTGTTTTGGAAATGAAATGATGGGAGTCAGTGCTCGTGCAGTTTCAGAAGCCTAAAAAGCATACAGTTGTTGTGATGAAGTTGGCAAATTCTTTAATAAAGTAATTTGTCAATGTTTAGTCTATGGAATCCCATGATTTCAATGAAATACTTGAGCTTGTTGAATCCATGGGATTCTGGTTTTCATTATTTTATATAACATTAAAAAGAATCAAACCACACATTTAACACCTATTGATGCACTACATCTTGTGCATTTAAAAAATAAGTATTTTAAATTACAGATACTGAGCAGAGCACAATGTGTCAGTAGTTTTAGTAGTAACCAGATTGAAACCTGAGGACATACACTATAGAAACATGGTGTGGTGAATTATTTATTAAAAGATATACTGTATACGTGTGCAGTTGTAACGCACTATACAGGCTTTCTAAAGATGCTCAAATCTGAAGACTTGATTGTTCCAAACTAGTCTGGAGTCTGGACTTTCAGAACTCTGTTGGCACAACCTGAGAAAGACACAAGAAATCATATCTTAAAGCATGAATGATTATATTAATTGTTGCAACAATGAAGACAAGACTTACACTGGTACAGGGTTAGGGTTAGGGTACAGGGTTAGGGTTAGGGTACAGGGTTAGGGTTAGGGTTAGGGTTAGGGTACAGGGTTAGGGTACAGGGTTAGGGTTAGGACGACACAACGACCCTGGAGTTTCTGTCAGTCTTAAACTGCAATTCACAGAATGCTACGCACAGCAGTCCAGACGTTTCTTCCCACGGCAGAAGAATCCAAGTGTCCAAAGTCCTAAAGGAGTAGTTCACCCCCAAAATGACTTTTTTTCCCCTATTGATTACTCCGCCATGGAGACTTGAGTTCAATAATATTTTTTGTTTTTTGTTGCATTCCTAAGACAAAAAAAAATATTTTAGTAAATGTACCCCCATTGATTCCAGATGGGTCCCCATCCGGAATCAATGGGGGTTCCATTATTTTTTTACACATTTTTGTCTTAGGAATGCGACAAAAAACTAAAATTATTATTGAAGTCAAGTCTCCATGGCTGAGTAATCAATAGGGAAAAAAAAGTCATTTTGGGGGTGAACTACTCCTTTAAAACCCATGGGCCAAACTTTATTACCGGTCTGCACACACAGAATAAAATCACACCCGTGTGAACTGAGCGGTGGTTTACCCCCCCCCCCCCCCCCCCCCCCCCCCCCCGTGTGTGTGTGCCTGGTCTGGCCTGGCCTGAACAACAGCGCCCCTCCCTTAACATGTGTGGTCATAAAAGGTACTGCAGGCCTGCAGGCTACATACAGACACACACGCACGCACACACACACACACACACACACACACACGCACGCATACACACACGGCCACGTATAGGAGACGGTGTAACCACCGCTCAAAAACCGTTTCTGCAGATGCAACTACCTTCTGTTAACTACAACCAGACCCTATATATCATCTAAGACCCCCATGTGACAACACATTCTGTAGTACAAATTGGTTCTATTCTATTCATGTACGTACAGTATCTATCATCTGCTCTTACAGCTGTCTGTCCTGACACATACTGTAGGTTTAGTAGCCTGGGTCACAGGTCCAGTCCAGGGCAGGTCACAGGTCACAGGTCACTAGATATGAAGCCTACATTCCAGTGGATCAACACATTCATAACATTATCAGTATTCCAGTGCATGTGGGAAAACAATGGCTTTGTCTCCACCTTGTGGCAAAACACAAAACTACTAAATCTACAAAAAAACACCAAGAAATGTTGAACTTTGACTGTATTATGCAACAGCAAATTGCTAAATGGTAAATGGAGGTTTATTTATAGTGCCTTTATCCAACAATGATTGTGCATTCCATAACATTCAACCATTCACACACAGCATGGCAGAGGAAACCATGCAAGGCAACCAACCTGCTCATCGGCAACTATTAAGCCTCTATCAGAGTCCAGGGTGAAGAGCTATTCACTTCACCGCGTTGTAGTTTCCTAGCTATCACCTAGGCTTTGTTATGTATTTTTAGGTGATGGCTAGAAAACTACACCGCGGTGAAGTGAATAGCTCTTCACCCTGGACTCTGATAGAGGCTTTAGGGGTTCAGTGTCTTTGCTCAAGGACAGTCCGGCTGCCAACTTGGCTTTTATGGCATAGGTAAGATATTTGGTATATTGTTTTTTTTTTTTATTATTGGCCTGAAATGTTGTCTATATATATATATACATTCATGAAACCACCTGTCAGCATTGAGCAATTTATTTATAGGGGCTAAAAGTTTGTCTCATTCACTTACTATACAATATACTATAATACATTCCTTGGCCTAAAAACAGACAAACAAAAATATGGTTTAGTGATGAGTCATAACTTTTCACAATTTCGTGGGGAGCTTTTTAAGCCCAAGGGAGGTTTTTCATGCAAAACAAATGCTTGCAATGGATTCATAATAATTAAAAACCCCTAGTTTGACCCCTCACATGCTACTTAAAGCAGATTTTTTGGGGGGTATTTTTTTCCTTCTGTGAGTCAGTCCGTCAGTCCGTCAGTCCGTCTGTCTGTCACACCTCACACGTCACACTATTGCCCTGCTCATATCTCCGCAACCGTTGCCCCGATCCATGCCAAATTTTGCACACACGCTCCTTGGCTGCCAAACTACAACCTCCAAGGACCCCCGGAGCTCCAGGGACCCCCAGGTCCCTGGGGGACCCCCAGATGTAAAAAAAGACCAAATGTGCAAAAATGACCAAATGACCACTCCAACATGGCTGCTCACGGGGAATTCCCGGGGACCACCGACTCCTGGTGCTCCAGAACGGATGCCAAAGTGGTGGCGCCCCCAGTGGAGGACCCCCTCCACTGCAGCTCACATAAAATGCCGTAACTCGGGCTAGGAGCGTCCGGGAGAGCCGGGGCCGGTACCTATTCGTCCGCCAAGGCAACGCGGAGACCCCACCCCTCATTTCTCACATGGCCCTCTTCTAGCGCCACCATGAGGCCGATTCTTGCAAAACACATTTTTGGACACTGCTCCTACAGATTTTGCCCTAAAATCACGCACATCGGTACACAGTATGTCTACACATTGCCCACACAACTAGGAACCAATGGCAGTTACAGCCCTCTTTGTGTGTACATGTGACCTACGGTCGCTTATCTCCCGATTAGGGAGTCTTACTGGTGTATAAGTGAATGGGACAAACTTTTAGCCCCTATAAATAAAATTGCTCAATGCTGACAGGCCGTCAGCAGGTGGTTTCATGAATGTCAGGGTTAGGGTTCAGGCCAATAAAAAAAAACGATATACCAAATATCATACCTATGCCATAAAAGCCAAGTTGGCAGCTGGACTAACACCAACTCGGGTGAAACCCGTCCCGGGATCGGACTGGGAACCTTCTGGTACCCAAGCGGTCGCTCTACGTCCTGAGCCACTGCTGCCCAATAATTCATCTCATTCTTCAACTTCAAGAAATAAGAAGGAAACATTACAGTTCTATCAATTTATTTTCACAATTGAACTGAAACTTTACACAGACATAATGTCACACCAATAAAACACAAGGAGGATCAAAGGGTTGATTACAGTTGGCTACTGATTACAGTACACAGGAAAACAAAATAAAGTTGGGCGATATGATTTCAAATCAATATCATGGTTATTTACCCCCCTGGGGACCCCCAGATAATATTGCTTAATGTGAAACATTCATTTTCCAAGCGCTTATCAGAGCTCAAATATGATTATTTCGGGGAGTCACTGCCTGAATATGGTTGAGAACCACTGACATACAGTATACCACACCACAAGCCAACAGGATGAAATCACCAGAATTTGATGTTCCTATTATGGCCCAGCAGATGTCGCTATTACACCTTCTACTGGTGTCAAGAAACATGCATCTCAATGAGGTTTTGGCTACCTTTTCACTTGATTTTATTATGTTAGTAAACCTACAGACTTGTCTGGGTCAATTTAGGCCTCCCTAAAAGAACCCACAGAGTCCCTGGAATCCACTTTGAGAACCACCGTTATAATACACATATATTTATTTTACTGTCGTGCGGCCAGGTGTGTGTGTTATTCTACTGTTGTGCGGCCAGGTGTGTGTGTATATTCTACTGTTGTGCAGCCAGGTGTGTGTGTATATTCTACTGTTGTGCAGCCAGGTGTGTGTGTTATTCTAATGTCGTGCGGCCAGGTGTGTGTGTTATTCTAATGTTGTGCGGCCAGGTGTGTGTGTTATTCTACTGTTGTGCAGCCAGGTGTGTGTGTTATTCTACTGTTGTGTGGCCAGGTGTGTGTGTGTTATTCTACTGTTGTGCGGCCAGGTGTGTGTGTTATTCTACTGTTGTGCGGCCAGGTGTGTGTGTTATTCTACTGTTGTGCGGCCAGGTGTGTGTGTTATTCTAATGTTGTGCGGCCAGGTGTGTGTTATTCTAATGTCGTGCGGCCAGGTGTGTGTGTGTTATTCTAATGTCGTGCTGCCAGGTGTGTGTGTGTTATTCTAATGTCGTGCGGCCAGGTGTGTGTTATTCTAATGTCGTGCGGCCAAGTGTGTGTTATTATAATGTCGTGCTGCCAGGTGTGTGTGTTATTCTAATGTTGTGCGGCCAGGTGTGTGTGTTATTCTACTGTTGTGCAGCCAGGTGTGTGTGTTATTCTAATGTCGTGCGGCCAGGTGTGTGTTATTATAATGTCGTGCTGCCAGGTGTGTGTGTGTTATTCTACTGTTGTGCTGCCAGGTGTGTGTGTTATTCTAATGTCGTGCTGCCAGGTGTGTGTGTTATTCTAATGTCGTGCGGCCAGGTGTGTGTGTTATTCTACTGTTGTGCAGCCAGGTGTGTGTGTTATTCTAATGTTGTGCGGCCAGGTGTGTGTGTTATTCTAATGTTGTGCAGCCAGGTGTGTGTGTTATTCTACTGTTGTGCGGCCAGGTGTGTGTGTTATTCTAATGTTGTGCGGCCAGGTGTGTGTGTTATTCTAATGTCGTGCTGCCAGGTGTGTGTGTTATTCTAATGTCGTGCGGCCAGGTGTGTGTGTTATTCTAATGTCGTGCGGCCAGGTGTGTGTGTTATTCTACTGTTGTGCAGCCAGGTGTGTGTGTTATTCTACTGTTGTGCAGCCAGGTGTGTGTGTTATTCTAATGTTGTGCGGCCAGGTGTGTGTGTTATTCTAATGTTGTGCAGCCAGGTGTGTGTGTTATTCTACTGTTGTGCGGCCAGGTGTGTGTGTTATTCTAATGTTGTGCGGCCAGGTGTGTGTGTTATTCTAATGTCGTGCTGCCAGGTGTGTGTGTTATTCTAATGTCGTGCGGCCAGGTGTGTGTGTTATTCTAATGTCGTGCGGCCAGGTGTGTGTGTTATTCTACTGTTGTGCGGCCAGGTGTGTGTGTTATTCTAATGTCGTGCTGCCAGGTGTGTGTGTTATTCTACTGTTGTGCGGCCAGGTGTGTGTGTTATTTAATGTTGTGCGGCCAGGTGTGTGTGTTATTTAATGTTGTGCGGCCAGGTGTGTGTGTTATTCTACTGTTGTGCGGCCAGGTGTGTGTGTTATTCTACTGTTGTGCGGCCAGGTGTGTGTTATTCTACTGTTGTGCAGCCAGGTGTGTGTGTTATTCTACTGTTGTGCGGCCAGGTGTGTGTGTTATTCTACTGTTGTGCGGCCAGGTGTGTGTGTTATTCTACTGTTGTGCGGCCAGGTGTGTGTTATTCTACTGTTGTGCAGCCAGGTGTGTGTGTTATTCTACTGTTGTGCGGCCAGGTGTGTGTGTTATTCTACTGTTGTGCAGCCAGGTGTGTGTGTTATTCTACTGTTGTGCGGCCAGGTGTGTGTGTTATTCTACTGTCGTGCGGCCAGGTGTGTGTGTGTTATTCTACTGTTGTGCGGCCAGGTGTGTGTGTTATTCTACTGTTGTGCGGCCAGGTGTGTGTGTTATTCTAATGTCGTGCGGCCAGGTGGGTGTGTTATTCTACTGTTGTGCGGCCAGGTGTGTGTGTGTTATTCTACTGTTGTGCGGCCAGGTGTGTGTGTGTTATTCTACTGTTGTGCAGCCAGGTGTGTGTGTGTTATTCTACTGTTGTGCGGCCAGGTGTGTGTGTTATTCTACTGTTGTGCGGCCAGGTGTGTGTGTTATTCTAATGTCGTGCGGCCAGGTGGGTGTGTGTTATTCTAATGTCGTGCGGCCAGGTGTGTGTATATTCTAATGTCGTGCGGCCAGGTGTGTGTTATTCTACTGTTGTGCGGCCAGGTGTGTGTGTTATTCTAATGTTGTGCGGCCAGGTGTGTGTGTTATTCTACTGTTGTGCAGCCAGGTGTGTGTGTTATTCTAATGTCGTGCGGCCAGGTGTGTGTTATTATAATGTCGTGCTGCCAGGTGTGTGTGTGTTATTCTACTGTTGTGCGGCCAGGTGTGTGTGTTATTCTAATGTTGTGCGGCCAGGTGTGTGTGTTATTCTAATGTCGTGCTGCCAGGTGTGTGTGTTATTCTAATGTCGTGCGGCCAGGTGTGTGTGTTATTCTAATGTTGTGCAGCCAGGTGTGTGTGTTATTCTAATGTTGTGCGGCCAGGTGTGTGTGTTATTCTAATGTTGTGCGGCCAGGTGTGTGTGTTATTCTAATGTTGTGCAGCCAGGTGTGTGTGTTATTCTAATGTTGTGCGGCCAGGTGTGTGTGTTATTCTAATGTTGTGCTGCCAGGTGTGTGTGTTATTCTAATGTCGTGCGGCCAGGTGTGTGTGTTATTCTAATGTTGTGCAGCCAGGTGTGTGTGTTATTCTAATGTCGTGCGGCCAGGTGTGTGTGTTATTCTAATGTTGTGCAGCCAGGTGTGTGTGTTATTCTACTGTTGTGCAGCCAGGTGTGTGTGTTATTCTAATGTTGTGCGGCCAGGTGTGTGTGTTATTCTAATGTTGTGCAGCCAGGTGTGTGTGTTATTCTACTGTTGTGCGGCCAGGTGTGTGTGTTATTCTAATGTTGTGCGGCCAGGTGTGTGTGTTATTCTAATGTCGTGCTGCCAGGTGTGTGTGTTATTCTAATGTCGTGCGGCCAGGTGTGTGTGTTATTCTAATGTCGTGCGGCCAGGTGTGTGTGTTATTCTACTGTTGTGCGGCCAGGTGTGTGTGTTATTCTAATGTCGTGCTGCCAGGTGTGTGTGTTATTCTACTGTTGTGCGGCCAGGTGTGTGTGTTATTTAATGTTGTGCGGCCAGGTGTGTGTGTTATTTAATGTTGTGCGGCCAGGTGTGTGTGTTATTCTACTGTTGTGCGGCCAGGTGTGTGTGTTATTCTACTGTTGTGCGGCCAGGTGTGTGTTATTCTACTGTTGTGCAGCCAGGTGTGTGTGTTATTCTACTGTTGTGCGGCCAGGTGTGTGTGTTATTCTACTGTTGTGCGGCCAGGTGTGTGTGTTATTCTACTGTTGTGCGGCCAGGTGTGTGTTATTCTACTGTTGTGCAGCCAGGTGTGTGTGTTATTCTACTGTTGTGCGGCCAGGTGTGTGTGTTATTCTACTGTTGTGCGGCCAGGTGTGTGTGTTATTCTACTGTTGTGCGGCCAGGTGTGTGTTATTCTACTGTTGTGCAGCCAGGTGTGTGTGTTATTCTACTGTTGTGCGGCCAGGTGTGTGTGTTATTCTACTGTTGTGCAGCCAGGTGTGTGTGTTATTCTACTGTTGTGCGGCCAGGTGTGTGTGTTATTCTACTGTCGTGCGGCCAGGTGTGTGTGTGTTATTCTACTGTTGTGCGGCCAGGTGTGTGTGTTATTCTACTGTTGTGCGGCCAGGTGTGTGTGTTATTCTAATGTCGTGCGGCCAGGTGGGTGTGTTATTCTACTGTTGTGCGGCCAGGTGTGTGTGTGTTATTCTACTGTTGTGCGGCCAGGTGTGTGTGTGTTATTCTACTGTTGTGCAGCCAGGTGTGTGTGTGTTATTCTACTGTTGTGCGGCCAGGTGTGTGTGTTATTCTACTGTTGTGCGGCCAGGTGTGTGTGTTATTCTAATGTCGTGCGGCCAGGTGGGTGTGTGTTATTCTAATGTCGTGCGGCCAGGTGTGTGTATATTCTAATGTCGTGCGGCCAGGTGTGTGTTATTCTACTGTTGTGCGGCCAGGTGTGTGTGTTATTCTAATGTCGTGCGGCCAGGTGTGTGTATATTCTAATGTCGTGCGGCCAGGTGTGTGTGTTATTTAATGTCGTGCAGCCAGGTGGGTGTGTTATTCTAATGTCGTGCGGCCAGGTGGGTGTGTGTTATTCTAATGTCGTGCGGCCAGGTGTGTGTATATTCTAATGTCGTGCGGCCAGGTGTGTGTGTTATTTAATGTCGTGCAGCCAGGTGTGTGTGTTATTCTAATGTCGTGCAGCCAGGTGTGTGTGTGTATATTCTACTGTCGTGCGGCCAGGTGTGTGTTATTTAATGTCGTGCAGCCAGGTGTGTGTGTTATTTAATGTCGTGCAGCCAGGTGTGTGTGTTATTTAATGTCGTGCAGCCAGGTGTGTGTGTTATTCTAATGTTGTGCAGCCAGGTGTGTGTGTTATTCTACTGTTGTGCGGCCAGGTGTGTGTGTTATTCTACTGTCGTGCGGCCAGGTGTGTGTGTTATTCTACTGTTGTGCGGCCAGGTGTGTGTGTTATTCTAATGTCGTGCGGCCAGTTGGGTGTGTGTTATTCTACTGTTGTGCAGCCAGGTGTGTGTGTTATTCTACTGTTGTGCGGCCAGGTGTGTGTGTTATTCTACTGTTGTGCGGCCAGGTGTGTGTGTTATTCTACTGTCGTGCGGCCAGGTGTGTGTGTGTTATTCTACTGTTGTGCAGCCAGGTGTGTGTGTTATTCTACTGTTGTGCGGCCAGGTGTGTGTGTGTATATTCTACTGTCGTGCGGCCAGGTGTGTGTGTGTATATTCTACTGTCGTGCGGCCAGGTGTGTGTGCGCTGCCTTCAGGGTGTCCTGCAGGTCCTTATACTGGGCCAGGGTTAGGGTTAGGGTTGTATATTTAGGTGTGTGTGCGCTGCCTTCAGGGTGTCCTGCAGGTCCTTATACTGGGCCAGGGTGCAGGCCTCCTCCAGCTGCGCCCAGCGGAAGTCCTGGTGCTCCTGGGAGAGGGTGACGGCGGCGCGGGGGTCCCTGAGCTCCGCCAGCCAGTACAGCACGTCCTTGGGCTTCCCGCGCACCTCGTAGTGCAGCTCCTGCTGCCACTCCTGGATGACACGCAGGTCCTCCTGGCCCAGCCCCGCCTCCTCACGGGTCTCCCTCAGCGCCGTGGTCAGGTCGTCCTCGCCCGGGTCCACGTGGCCTGCAGGGGGCAGTGGTGGAGAAAGTATCAATACCGCAATGTACAGATCCTTCTCGAAAAGTTAGAATATTGTGTGAAAAAGCATTGCAGATGCCATAGCACCCCAAATCATAACTGACTTCGGAAACTTCCCACTGTTTTCAAACAACTCTTGGTATTTCGCTATTATAAATCCTTATTTTGAGTGGTTTCGTGTAATAGTGTAATATTTTGAAATATGGACTTTTGAAATTCATGAGCTGTATGCCATAAAAATTCAAAATCTTAACAAAAAAAGGGTTGGAATAATTCACTGAATGTCCAATGTATCTAGAATATATATGCACCCCCTTGCACCCCCCTTTATGTCCAATACCATTCGTTCTGTATTCATCAATTTAAAAATGATTTAAAATAGTGAAAATAGCCGATCTACAAGCACACAACGTCTGATATTTTCACTAGTTTTGTGTGACAGTCTTGTATGGTGAAGCAGGGCTTTACTTTTCGAAAAAACCTACACATTTGAAGCTTGGAAATACAAGGTTTCTGCCCGACAGTGACATTATGTTACAAGTACAAATCTGGAGTTCAAAATGTACTTGAGTAAAAGTACAAAGGTATTGCTAGCAGTCATTATGCAGAATGTCTCATTCACAAGCTTCCAAATGTATCCACCTGTTTCCGCGATAATTTACTGTAGCCTTATGTGTGGGACACATTCAGAGAACAGCAGACATACAAGCTCACGTCGCGTAGCAGATGCAACCGTTGTGAGCTTGTAGATCAACACTCGGCTGCGACGCCGGAAACTGCCGCACGCCTTCTGCGCAATGCATGATGGGATGTTGGAAAGTTGTGGATAAAATGTAACAAAAAAACCTTTTGGAAATAGCAGATCTACAAGCTCACAATGTGCCACATCGCGACACATTGTGAGCTTGTAGATCGGCAGTTTTCAAATGGCCGAAATGTATATAGGGCTGAAGTGGTTAATATATGTTTTGGAATAATAATCCAAATCCACAAAGTAACTAGTAACTAAAGTTTTCAAATAATTGCAGTGGAGTAGAAGTACAACATTTGCCTCTGAGATGAGAAGTAGTGGAGTAGAAGTAAAAGTACTGAAAATGTAGGCGAGCCTTCTGGTTACCCTCCTGTTGGCAGAATGTATTGTGGGTAACCCCATCCCACTCGTCCCTTCCATGCACTACTATGCTCGAGCCTCACCTACAGTAGATTCTGTGAGGCTGAACTGCACCTATTGTACATTTACTGTGAAGTTTTTAATTAGACCTTTTGCACATAGAACACACTGTGAAGTTGTTTACAAATAGTTAAAGCACAGTAGCTACTACGGGAACATAATGCCATTGGTGTATAAAATACACCAAACTTTATGCACATGTACAGCTGAGGTTGCTTTTTTCGTTCTCTTTGCTCTTTTGCATTATTACTTTTTTTTTATCTTTAGATGTGTTGTTTTCTGTTGTTCTGCTTTATTTTAT
Source organism: Nannobrachium achirus (assembly GCF_963921795.1). NCBI lineage: Eukaryota > Metazoa > Chordata > Actinopteri > Myctophiformes > Myctophidae > Nannobrachium > Nannobrachium achirus. Next base: position 74,229,480 of record NC_137815.1, on the reverse strand, counting down.
ATACCACAGCATTGTCTGTAAGGATGCCAAACAAAGAATACGTTTTACTCTTATGTACCTGAACAAAAGACGTAACAATAAAGTACAACCTTGAAACCTTGAACGCTTGGAGCCACCAGGCTCTTACTCAAACCTAGGAACCAATAAACCCCCGGGGAGTATAATAATAATACTGGTGTATGGATTTCATTCATTTCTATTGTATAAATGTGTCATGATGATATCATTCTGATGTAGGGTTAATTATTATACCTTTGGGCGGCGTCCAGTGGTTCTCTCCATACGATGTTTGTAAGAGCAGGTACTCGATGTTGTCAGACAGACGACGGAACACGATGAAGCCACACGCACGGACAGCCATCTCCCTGTAACACATGAACACTATGAAGCTACACACACAGACAGCCATCTCCCTGTAACACATGAACACTATGAAGCCACACACACGGACAGCCATCTCCCTGTAGAACTACACATGAACACTATGAAGATACACAACACATGAACACTATGAAGCCACACGCACGGACAGCCATCTCCCTGTAACACATGAACACTATGAAGACACACGCACGGCACGGACAGCCATCTCCCTGTAACACATGAACACTATGAAGACACACGCACGGCACGGACAGCCATCTCCCTGTAACACAACACATGAACACTATGAAGCTACACACACAGACAGCCATCTCCCTGTAACACAACACATGAACACTATGAAGACACACGCACAGACAGCCATCTCCCTGTAACACAACACATGAACACTATGAAGCTACACACACAGACAGCCATCTCCCTGTAACACAACACATGAACACTATGAAGACACACGCACGGACAGCCATCTCCCTGTAGAACTACACATGAACACTATGAAGATACACAACACATGAACACTATGAAGCTACACAACACATGAACACTATGAAGACACACGCACGGACAGCCATCTCCCTGTAGAACTACACATGAACACTATGAAGATACACAACACATGAACACTATGAAGCTACACAACACATGAACACTATGAAGACACACGCACGGACAACCATCTCCCTGTAGAACCAAACAACACACATGGATACACATGTAGCATTGTCACCATCGTGGACATTTTACTTGATGATTCACTGTATTTAGGCTTTGTATTTGTTACATAACAAATAAATTAAATATACAACAAAATGAGTGAAAATGACTGATACCAATAATCAAGCTAAATAATGTACTATGACTACTATTTATGGTTTTGTCAAACTTTTTATATAAAAAGAAAATTGTCTAAAAAATAGATTAAGTAGCAGATCTACAAGCTCACAGTCACAACCCGTTGCGATGGGACACTTGTAGATCTGCTATTGCTGCTATTTTATCTCTTGGTTTAAATACATGCAATTTTTATGTATTATGCTATTTTATGTTAAATACTTTTACAAGTAATACTTTAATACTTTAAACTAATTTAACACAGTAAATAAACAGTCACATCACTAAGTTATGAGCATGTTAAAATAAAAAAGAAATACTATTTTCTTAGGCTCTGTCTTAAGGAGTCGTCCTTAATACTTTATGCACAAAACGAGACTTTTTTCTGATAGTGTGCCAAATATAATATAGCCTTAAGGCCCATTCCCACTGGGCCAGATAACAGATATCTGGAGATATTTCTCCAGATATTTTTCCATGCAAAGTGGATGGTAGATACAGATACAAAAAATATTTGCCACAGATAAAAGTATCTGTGGCAAATATCTGTGGTAGACTTTTTTTTTTATCTGTATCTACCATCCACTTTGCATGGAAAAATATCTGGAGAAATATCTCCAGATATCTGTTATCTGGCCCAGTGGGAATGGGCCTTTAGATTTAAGACTCTCGTCGATGTTGACATTTAACAACAATTTTTTCAAAGCATCTTTTCCCTCCTTTTTTACAATATAGAAACATTTGTCTCACTCTTGATGAGTTATCGTCATTTTATAGTCATGTTTTTAGTCTTAATAAAGCGATTCTCACATAATTATAGGTCCTTGAGTACAAAGTACAAATGTAAACATGTCATAGTGCTTTCTTTAGGTTTAAATCCTATGAGTAGACCTTGTGTCTGACTGTACCGTCTAATAAAGTAATCAATCAATCAATCAATCAAAAAAGCTCACAGATCAAATGTCAGCTAAACGTTATCTTGCTTACAGTCAGTCAACAGGACAACCAGGTATAAATATAGCTCTGGTCCATAGCGTAGGGAGAACTCTATAAATATAGCTCTGGTCCATAGCGTAGGGAGAACTCTATAAATATAGCTCTGGTCCATAGCGTAGGGAGAACTCTATAAATATAGCTCTGGTCCATAGCGTAGGGAGAACTCTATAAATATAGCTCTGGTCCATAGCGTAGGGAGAACTCTATAAATATAGCTCTGGTCCATAGCGTAGGGAGAACTCTATAAATATAGCTCTGGTCCATAGCGTAGGGAGAACTCTATAAATATAGCTCTGGTCCATAGCGTAGGGAGAACTCTATAAATATAGCTCTGGTCCATAGCGTAGGGAGAACTCTATAAATACAGCTCTGGTCCATAGCGTAGGGAGAACTCTATAAATATAGCTCTGGTCCATAGCGTAGGGAGAACTCCACTAACGCTATGGACCAGAGCTAGTATAAATAGTGACAGCAGTGCAGCAGCAATGTGGCTTTTATCTCATCTGATCTGACATTCTAAAGATCATGGAGGAACTTCATGCCTGCAGCGACGAACTGCAACAGAACTTACTGGTTATGATTGATATGTTTTGAACATTCTCCTCTCCAACACACAGAGGTATAAATATTAAATAATGTTTTCTCTCCGAACTGCAGCTTCTGGTTCAATCAATGGCAGGGAAGTCCCACTGAGAAATACGTCCGACGTTCATCGCGGACATTAATGATAGTTCCGCACAGAAACAACGTTGGTTCCGCATGCTGAAACGTCATAGGTTCTTAGCTATCTTTTATACAGTCTATGGTTCTTAGTCGTAGGCAACCTTAGGAGTTAAGTAGTTCACCCCCAAAATGACTTTTTCTCTATTGATTACTCACACCATGGAGACTTGAATTCAATAACATTTTTTTGTATTCGTCGCATTCCTAACTTTATCCTCCTAAAGACAAAAAACGTATCATAGTAAATGTACCCCCATTGATTCTGGATGGGGACCCAATGCATTTGTGTGAAAATAAATGGGTGTAAATTTACTTCTGACCATTGATTCTGACCCAAATGCCTTATTTGGGTCCCCATTCAGGCCCATGCATTTGGGTCCCCATCTAGAATCAATGGGAGTAATTCTTTTTTATTTCTTTTTATTTTATTTTTGTCTTATGAATCCAACAAATACAAAAAAAAATATATTATTGAACACAAGTCTCCATGGTGTGACTAATCAACAGGGTGAACTACTCCTTTAAGCATGGGTGCCAACTGCCAACATTGGCACAGGGGACAGGGATCTTTGGCACAATGCCATGAGTCAAATTAGATCATAAAAACAGTCTCCTCAATGTTTGCAAATTAATTCCATACTGAACAATATTTCTGAACTCTGGGGAGATTATGGTTATTACCCTGACTCTAATGATCATTCCTGATGTTAAAGAAAATGTAACATTTCAAAAGAAAAAGAACAAATAACGTTTTTTATGTTTATTATTTTGATTTGTTATCATAATTACATTTAATGTTGACATGGCACACTGACCATCAAGAAGGTAAAAACATGGCACTTCATGTCAAAATAGTTGGTTCTCAAAGTGGGGTCCGGGGACCGCCCAGGGGTCTTTGAGAATGTCCCAGGCCAGGGGGATCCCCAGCAATCTATTCTGGGCTATTATACACTGAGATGTTGGAGCTTGTAGATCTGCTATTTTCAGAAATTCTTGGGAAATTGGGAATAGTTTTGAAACAATTTAACAACACAGATCTTGTATGGCAAAATGTTGCTTGTGCCTGGGGCACAATTTTTGTGCCTGGGGCACAATTTTTTCAGATGGGGGTCTTTGGGTCTGTTTGAGAACCACTGGGCTACTACTGTCTACTGGGTTGCAAATTAGGATATGCCACAATGTATATACTGTAGATGACTTGACTGTGACAGCTGAAAAACAGAACATATAGTATAAAATACCTTATTGCGATTAATCAAAATATTACATTATATTTTGGGGGAAATGCTGTCTAATAATATAATAAATGAACTCTGGCAGTGGCAGATTCATTCTACATTATTCTTCTTTCCATTTGCCCACTGAATTACATTATTACATTTATAGATGGCCTTACCACCGCTGTAAAACAGAAAAACATTGCTACACAATGACTTTAGTGCCATGAATAAAGATTAGAAATATAAAATGATTTTCTCAGGAAATGCTTCTAATAAATAAAAGCACTGCAGTGACCGTTCTAGTTGATCTAGCAGCTTCCATTTGCCCACTATTGGCAGACGACCCTGAAGGGGCGCCTTTGGGACGCAGTGATAAGAAATGTCACCATAGATACGACTAACTGAAGAGGTCCTGAAGGGTGCTGAGGGCTCAGATAATACAGCTAACTGAAGAGGTCCTGAGGGGTGCTGAGGGCTCAGATAATGAGCAGGAGCCTCCTTGCAGCTCTCCTACGCTGTCACATGTGTTGTTCGGCTCGAGGGGAGACACACTGTTGCTGAATACCAAGGTAAAGCAAGACATGCATGAAAATATAGGTTTTCATTAACTTTTATTTTTGACCAGAAACACAGTAGGTTACTATAGAGCTATACTTCATCCTTTTTCAGGCCAAGGACCCCTTAGCTGAGAGAGAGAGATGAAGCAGGGACCCCCACTATATATTGTATAAAACTAGTTCATAGATTTCATAGATAGCTTCGTAGACTTGGTTGACAGCACTATCATCAACGTTTTGTTAATTAATATACCTTGTTTATGCATTATCTTTTACATTAATGGCTAGGATGTTGTGTATTTTCAGTTATGTATTGTAACCACTAAAACCCTCACTTTGTAAACTTGACCTTTGTCTCTCTGCACTTAGTCTGTTCCTTTTTCCCTCTACACCAAACCTCTTCAGCGGAACGTGTCGTGAGCTTGTAGATCTTGTAGATAAATAGCCGATAAACCAGCTTGTATATCAGCTATACACAAACCACGCGTTGTGAGCTTGTAGATTTGCTATTTTGGCAAATGTTGGGATGCTCGCGTTCCAGTGGTTAATGTAAAAAAAGGGCCCCAGTTGAAGACCCATGCAACAGCATAGAGCAGTGGTTCTCAGAGTGGATTCCAGGGACTCTGTGGGTTCCTTTAGGGGGATCTAAATGGACCAATACAAGTCTGTAACTCTGACAGTGTACAAATGGAACCTACTGGGTCCATTTGGTACCATTTGTCAGAGTTAAGGGGAGACCTTGAAATTTAAACGTTTGAGAAACACTGGCATAGAGAGCTGCAGAGGCGAGTGAGGTTGGGATTAGGGATTTTAAAGCCATACACTCATCATGGCATAATGACAATCATAACCTTGTATGATACAAAAAATAAGTAATTATGTCCATGCCATTAATGCATGTTTCTTAGTGAAGCAGAAGCATGTTGCTGTGGTTTAGTCATAGGTCAGTGGGCTGGATGGTTGCTAGCAGAGATGTGCTCCTCCTTTAGCCAGAGGGCTGGATGGTTGCTAGCAGAGATGTGCTCCTCCTTTAGCCAGAGGGCTGGATGGTTGCTAGCAGAGATGTGCTCCTCTGCTGCTGCTGCTGTGCTGTTTACTCAACTATAGCACTGTGCTGCTCATTAGTCTGATCTGCAATACTAGCATTACAGTATATCTGAGGTCCAGTCCCCTCTATTTGTGCTACTGTATGTCACATAGATTACACACACAGTGGTGGACAGTAACAAATAGTAGGCCATATTTACTGTACTTGAGTTGCTACTGTACTTGAGTATTTGTATTTTTGGATATTCATCATGACTTGCAGTCCACTAGCTGCATTTCAAAGACAAAACATGCATCTTGAATTAACCACTTACCCTGTTTCAATAATAAATGAATCGTGTCACATCGCAAGGTGTTGTGAGCTTATAGATTTGGTATTTTCACTATTATTGATAATTGTTGGACATTTCTGGAAAATCTTTGCTTTACTTAAGTGTTTTTTTAAAAGCAGATCATTCTTTTTTCAAATGTTTGGGAAAATACCGGTATAAATCTTGATCCAGCCATACAATGATTTTAAAGAGAAAATGTACTTTGTAATGCTTAGTACTTTACCTCAAGTACAAATTTGGCCTAGCAACTTTCAGTTGTAGTGAAATAATATTTGACCAGGAGTATCTACTTTGACTCAAGCACTGGGGTTGAGTACTGATTCCACACTGACACATCATGACCAGTGTTTGTGTGGGTTAATCATAGCTAGCCTAGCTACTACAGTATGTATGCTTTGTGTCCATAATGCAGCAAGAATGGACACAAGGCTTACACCAAGCAGTGCATTTTGCAGTGCTTGGTGTCACTCTTTGTATTTCATTTGTATGATGAGGATGGGGCACTAAAATATTTATTTAAAAGTTTGATGACAGAGTTCACCTTTTGAACTGCTGCTTAGTCCTTATCCTTTGATTACTGAATGCATTGCTGTCAGGTGGAAACCTTGTCTGTTGTCGAAATGATGGTCGTTCGAAAGAGCGAGATCTCCCCTACAGCTTTGCATGATTTTTGGGCAAAATCTGTAAAGGAGCAGTGTCCAAAATGTGTTTTGCAAGAATCGGCCTCATGGTGGCGCTAGAAGAGGGCCATGTGAGAGATGAAGGGTGGAGGTTGTGGTTTGGCAGCCAATGAGGGTGAGTGCAAAGTTTGGCATGGATAGGGGCAACGGTGGTGGAGATATGAGTAGGGGAAAAGTGTGACGTGACGGACAGACTGACCGCAATAAAAATCGCGAAAATGCTCAAAACACGCTGCGATATGAGTTTGTAGATTGGCTATCATTCACAGAAAAAAATCAAAAAAGTTGAAATATGAAGATACAAGGTTTTTGACGTGATGCTGAAATGCTAAACTTAACCCGGCAGAGCATCTTCATTTTGCAAATCCAAGGCTAAGAATGTTATTAATTATCTCTCGCTGTCGTATTCAGGTGTTTACTGCCATTATGATCAGTTTAATATGAGTGGAAATGTCATTAATTAGCTCTGGTTGAATTTATTCAACAATCCCATGACATCAATACAGAAGGAGGGTTTGCAGACCTGTGTAAAGATTAAAGAAAAAGAAAAAAAGAGGGGGACAGAGAGGGGGAGAGCAAAAACGGAAAAGAAACTTGTCATATCAAATATTTGTATGTATTTACAGGTAGCAGGTGTGTGTATGAGTTTAGATATAAAGTGCAGAGGGTGGTGCAAGGATTAAAGAATATTAAGAATGCAAGGTGGGGTATGGCAAAATAATTATTCTCCTTAACTGTAAGCCTGCTGTATGTACTGAATGAGATCGGGATAAGAGAGTTGATGAATGTGTTGCATTTGGAAAAGCTGAGGTTTTCAAGCAATAACAGGACTCACATTTTCACTCAAATTTTGAATCCTTTATAGAGTTTTTCATGAGAAATGAACAAACTGTGTAAATACATAACCTTCTGATTATTAATGCTGAAGTCTGAATATTTTGTGATTGTGAACCTACTTGACGGTGATACGAGATATGAGATATACAATATATGAATGTAGGTAGTAAAGGTGACCCTAATGTGACAGAGAATTGATCAGTGCATTAGATTGGCAACTGACAATTGAAAAGGACCTGTAATTATTGCTAACTGCCTTGTGATGTTTCCCAGTGATTTGTATTGCGGTTGCAGCAGTCCATGGCTACAAAGGAGCCCACAGGAGAGCCTCAGTTGGTGGGGACAAAAGAAGAATTGATCGCAGCTCAGCGCTCATGCAGGACAATAGATGGGAGAGATATACTGATCATCTTCCACCAAGGAGTCTTCTATGCGCTGGACGCCTGGTGTCATCGTGAGTATGGGACACTTTTAGCTATGGGCCGCTCATCTCATGTGAACAGTGAATTAAAGCACATCCAAAGTTAAAGGTCTGATGACATCAAATCTTTTATCTTTTTATTCTATTTTTTCTTTCTTTCTTTTTTTATGTTTCCTGACCTCAATTACGCCCAAAAAAAAACTGACCTTTCAACATTCAGTGGTTTTTCTGTAATCTGTATTTTTTTTGAATAATTAGGCTCAGAAAGGTGAGTTCATTTGTCTCTGGACGTACGCATCATCATCCAGGGGAGGGTGTGGTTGTAGGGGAGGGTGTGTCACCTTTTCTGTTACTTTACATTGTGTTTGCATCGGTCCAATGCACCATTTACCATTTACCATTCAGCACTTTGGTTGTTGTGTTCACCCTCCCCTACAACCACACCCTCCCCTGGATGATGATGCGTACGTCCAGAGACAAATGAACTCACTTTTCTGAGCCTAGTAATTTAAAAAATCACACTCGTGTGAACTGAGCGGTGGTGTGTGTGTGTGTGTGTGTGTGTGTGTGTGTGTGTGTGTGTGTGTGTGTGTGTGTGTGTGTGTGTGTGTGTGCAACAGCGCCCCTCCCTTAACATGTGTGGTCAGAAAAGGTTACTGCAGGCTACAGACCCGGAGACAGACAGACATACAGACATACAGACAGACAGACAGACAGACAGACAGACAGACAGACAGACAGACCCACACACACGGCCACGTATAGGAGCGTTGTGACCACCGCTCAAAAACTACAGATTACAGAAAAACCACTGAATGTTGAAAGTTCTTTTGTTTTGTGTAATTGAGGTCAGGAGACATGAAAAAAGCCTTAAAAATGAAATTTGAAGTCATAATACCTTTAAAAGCCAGGTGCTGGGGGCATGCAGAGACAAATACTATGAAAAACCTAGAGTCTGCAGTGCACTGGATCCAGCTCCAGCGGAAGGTAATTTAATTTGTTATTACCAGCGAAAGGTTGAAGTGAACAAGACCTTTGGAGCTGGCCTCTGTCTAATCTCATCTGACCACAGATGTTCTCGTGATACGAGACACACAGCTGTCATCTCTCCAGGCCACCCGGTGTTGTCATGTGAAAGACCAGTAAGGCCATGTCACCTTTTACTGCTGGCCAGGATAGGATGACACTTTAGTAATCCTCTGGTGTGGTGAATCAGGCTGTTACAGCCGGAGAGACTATACAACCTGGACAACAATGAAATATAGCCATAAACTATGCTACACACACACACACACACACACACACACACACACACACACACACACACACACACACACACACACACACACACACACTCAGGCGGGCGGGCCGTAAACGATGCCAGGGCCTGCAGAGTGGCACATAAAGCAGTGTCGTTCTGTTTAGCAGAGGATGGATTCACCCTGTTATCTATGGAACATTTCCCTATAACGCTATAACTCTAGACCAGTGTTTCTCAACCACTGTGCCTGGGGACCTTTGGTGTGCCCCTGAGAAGGGTCAAGTGTGCCCCTTGAAACTGCTTGAAAGCCAGTATTGTATTTATCATTTTAAAAATGATTTAAACAACGCCTCGCGGTGCGAGGCGTTGTGTGCTTGTAGATCTGCTGTTTTCACTACTGTTGTGCGACAGCCTTGTATGATGAAGCAGGGCTTTAGTTTGCGAAGAAACGTACACATTTGAAACTTGGAGATACAAGGTTTCTTCCCGACAGTGACGATATTTACACCCCCGTATTATCTTGGTGTGCCCATGGATTCTTGGGACATGAAAAGTGTGCCCATGCAGAAAAAGGTTGAGAACACTGATCTAGACTACAGAGAGCCATGAACTATAATATAGTTATTATATGTATTATACTTACACTCTGCCATACCTTCCAACAGATAATGAACTATAATATACTTACACTCTGCCATACCTTCCAACAGATAATGAACTATAATATACTTACACTCTGCCATACCTTCCAACAGATAATGAACTATAATATACTTACACTCTGCCATACCTTCCAACAGATAATGAACTATAATATACTTACACTCTGCCATACCTTCCAACAGATAATGGGGCTCCACTGCAGACCGGAGACATTGAGGTGAGACATACGTTTAATGTGAGGATGATGGAGCTTGTTTTTTGATGGGACACCATAGGAAAACAAGCACAGTATTTATTATTTCTTAACTCATACAGCACTGGACACGGTCCAAAGACCAGTTCACTGGACACGGTCCAAAGACCAGTTCCCGTTTTTGCTGCCAAAACAATTCCAGGAAGAAAAACATGTCTTTGAAATCCCCAAACCGAATCACATTCATAATTCTTATCGCTGCTCACTTGACGGACACCGGGATGCTTTCAATCAATAGGTTGACGTTTGAATGGCATCTGCTGGACCATTATGAGACAAGATAAGTCAACACTTAATAGCCGGGGAGCCACTGTGCCAAAATGAGAGAAGACCTGTGATGTCATGACATACTCCAAATTTTAGTTTTTCCTATTAATTTGGTCAATAAGGTACACAAAATGAGAGGCCTGCTCTGCCGGAAACACTGCGAAAAAAAGTTTCCCATTGACTTCACTATACTGGAAAAAAACACACCAAAAAAAGTAGCATGTGAGGGGTCAAACATAGGGTTCTTCATGATTCTGAATCCATTGCAAGCATTTGTTTTGCATGAAAAACATTCCTTGGGCTAGATTTCAGCCTGTGAAAAGTGATGAGTCATCACTTTTCACCGTTATTTTGGTCCGTTTTCTAGCCCAAGGAATGTTTTTCATGCAAAACAAATGCTTGCAATGGATTCAGAATCATCAAGAACCCCTAGTTTGACCCCTCACATGCTACTTAAAGTATATTTTTGTGTGTTTCTTTCCTGTATATTGAAGTCGATGGAGTGAATATACAAATGGCCATAACTTTTTTTCGCAGAGTTTCCGGCAGAGCAGGCCTCTCATTCTGTGTACCTTAATGACCAAATTAATAGAAAAAACAAAAATAAAAAGTATGTCATGACATCACAGGTAAAACCCTATTCTTTGAGCTTTTGGGCCTGTGGCTCCCCGGCTATAAAGGAGCACCTCACCCATTTTCCACCTTCCTCACTAATGTTCTTTATAACAGGGGTCTTCAACGTTTTCAGGCCAAGGACCCCTTAGTTGAGAGAGAGATGAATCAGGGACCCCCACAACCTTCTCATAGATTCCATAGTTTCATTGTTTGACAGCACAATCGTCAGTGTATTTTGGATTCATGTCAATGTGTGTTTTCAGATATTTAACCACCTGAAATACCGTCAATACTTTTCACTCTGTACTTAGTCTGCTCTTTTTTTTCCTCTGCACCAAACCACTTATGTTTTGAATTTAAGGGTTAGGGATGATAACCTAATCTGCAGTGAAATAGATAAATGATGGTATTTACAATCTGATCCATGCTTGACCCAGCACCAATCAAAGTCACTGGATTGGTTTAAAGATGGGGACTCTGGGAGTTAAGATTTCAGAATCCCAACAAAAGTCACTGGTTTCTACTGTGTACTGTCTACATATTGAAAAGAGAAAGTGGTACAGTCAGCTGGGGCATTAAGGCCACTGTGGTCTCAGGTCATGTCATTGGTTTGAGGGGCATTAAGGCCACTGTGGCCTCAGGTCATGTCATTGGTTTGAGGGGCATTAAGGCCACTGTGGTCTCAGGTCATGTCATTGGTTTGAGGGGCATTAAGGCCACTGTGGCCTCAGGTCATGCCATTGGTTTGAGGGGCATTAAGGCCACTGTGGTCTCAGGTCATGTCATTGGTTTGAGGGGCATTAAGGCCACTGTGGTCTCAGGTCATGTCATTGGTTTGAGGGGCATTAAGGCCACTGTGGTCTCAGGTCATGTCATTGGTTTGAGGGGCATTAAGGCCACTGTGGTCTCAGGTCATGTCATTGGTTTGAGGGGCATTAAGGTCACTGTGGTCTCAGGTCATGTCATTGGTTTGAGGGGCATTAAGGCCACTGTGGTCTCAGGTCATGACATTGGTTTGAGGAGCATTAAGGCCACTGTGGTCTCAGGTCATGTCATTGGTTTGAGGGGCATTAAGGCCACTGTGGTCTCAGGTCATGACATTGGTTTGAGGGGCATTAAGGCCACTGTGGTCTCAGGTCATGTCATTGGTTTGAGGGGCATTAAGGCCACTGTGGCCTCAGGTCATGTCATTGGTTTGAGGGGCATTAAGGCCACTGTGGCCTCAGGTCATGTCATTGGTTTGAGGGGCATTAAGGCCACTGTGGTCTCAGGTCATGCCATTGGTTTGAGGGGCATTAAGGCCACTGTGGCCTCAGGTCATGTCATTGGTTTGAGGGGCATTAAGGCCACTGTGGCCTCAGGTCATGCCATTGGTTTGAGGGGCATTAAGGCCACTGTGGTCTCAGGTCATGTCATTGGTTTGAGGGGCATTAAGGCCACTGTGGTCTCAGGTCATGCCATTGGTTTGAGGGGCATTAAGGCCACTGTGGTCTCAGGTCATGCCATTGGTTTGAGGGGCATTAAGGCCACTGTGGTCTCAGGTCATGTCATTGGTTTGAGGGGCATTAAGGCCACTGTGGTCTCAGGTCATGCCATTGGTTTGAGGGGCATTAAGGCCACTGTGGTCTCAGGTCATGTCATTGGTTTGAGGGGCATTAAGGCCACTGTGGTCTCAGGTCATGTCATTGGTTTGAGGGGCATTAAGGCCACTGTGGTCTCAGGTCATGTCATTGGTTTGAGGGGCATTAAGGCCACTGTGGTCTCAGGTCATGTCATTGGTTTGAGGGGCATTAAGGCCACTGTGGTCTCAGGTCATGTCATTGGTTTGAGGGGCATTAAGGCCACTGTGGTCTCAGGTCATGTCATTGGTTTGAGGGGCATTAAGGCCACTGTGGTCTCAGGTCATGGCATTGGTTTGAGGGGCATTAAGGCCACTGTGGTCTCAGGTCATGTCATTGGTTTGAGGGGCATTAAGGCCACAGTGGTCTCAGGTCATGCCATTGGTTTGAGGGGCATTAAGGCCACAGTGGTCTCAGGTCATGTCATTGGTTTGAGGGGCACAAGGCCCAACGGAGGGGCAATGGAGGCCATGGCCTTCATGGCCTCCATGACATTTCGGTCCCATCCTAATTTACAATACACTTTAAGACAGAATAAGAAATAATGTGTTGGTAATTAGAACTAATATGTTTTATTAGACAGAAACAAAGACAGAATAGCAGAAAGAGCGAATACATTCTCTGGCACCGGCACCTGCCGACCAGCAGTTCGACCATCAGTCGTGCTGCATCGCCCGGCGCTAGGACCAGCGGCCGCCGCACGGAACTGTAGGTAGGACCAGCATCGCTGGTAACTGCCGCGACACGGTGACAGCCACCACCACACGGTGACAGCCACCACCACACGGTGACAGCCACCACCACACGGTGACAGTTTACCGCGACGGGACCTGCCGGTCCGTGCGGTGGCCGCCGGTCCCACTGCCAGTCCTATCGCCGGCGCTGCAGTGCGACTGCCGTTCGAACTGCCTGTCGTGCGGCGGTATCTGCCGCGGTAGTTCCGCGACAGGTGCCGGTGCCAGAGAATGTATTCGCTCTTTCTGCTATTCTGTCTTTGTTTCTGTCTAATAAAACATATTAGTTCTAATTACCAACACATTATTTCTTATTATGGCTTTATTATGTCTTATTCGGTCTTAAAGTGTACTGTAAATTAGGATGGGACCGTAATTTCTGCCCTGGTGTCGTCTTATGATCATTAGTGAGGACCAATTACAGTACATGAAGAATCCCTTTCTCCAAGACGTTATTTACCTGCTTTCTTCTCATTGGCCCACAGGAGCTGGGGGGGAAGTGGTGCCTGATCTGCCCCAGGCACCACTACAAGATGGCCCTGGCGGACGGCGAGGGGGTCTACAAGGCCACCAAGCCCAAGGAGAAGCCCCCCGTCGCCCGGTGGTACTCTAGGGGCATCAAGCAGCGCTGCCACACCGTCACCGAGGCAGAGGGCAACGTCTACGTGGCGCTGTCACTGTCACAACAATACATCGACTCAGACTTCTACCAGGGAGAGACGGGCAAGGTGGCCAGGGCTATAAAAGCTGCTGAGGCAGCTAAAGACGGCCTGCCCATTTGAGGCCTTTGTTTGTCCAGTTGTTACTGTCCAGTGGAGGACAGTAACAGCATTTACTATTACGTTATTTTTCTTCTTTTTTTATTTTACTTTTACCTGCAATTCAAAGACAAATATAGTAGCTTTGACTCCACTGCATTTCTATGAAGGGAAAAAGTACATGAATTATAATGACTCAATTACAATTTCAAGTATAGCGAGAATAGCAGATCTACAAGCTCACAACAACGCATCACATCTCGACGTGTGTGTAGAAGATCTTTGATTTTGGGTGGAAATTTGCATATAGCAATACAATATATATTAAAGAGAAAATGTACTAATATGTAACATGACTGGTGTCTTGCAAGACACCAGTCATGTTGCCATACCTTAGCTTTTTCTGAACTGATGCCACTGAACGGGGTTCTCTAATGCAGGGGTCCTCAATGATTTTCAGGCCGAGAACCACTTAGCTGATGATGCAGGGACCCCTACATACAGTATATTGTGTAAAATTGTCCCTTGTCCCTCCATCTTCTTTTTTGTGGTTTTTGAAAGCCTACCATTCTGTGATACAGCTTGCTTGATTACATTACATGTATTATGGTCTTGCATAGAACTATTAAGTATGTTGAGCTCAGAAACGAATTTGACCAGATATGACCATTTTGTGAGTCAAATATTAATATTTAGCAAGCATTCGTCTACAAGCTCACAACGCCTCGCAGCGCGAGGCGTTGTGAGCTTGTAGATCTGCTATTGTGGCTAAAGTTCTCAGAATATTGACCTAAGGGTACAAGAAAATGTTTCTATCTCACAAAGATTTGGAGGACCCCTGTAGTAACTCTGAGGATTCCCTAGGGGTCCCGGACTCCCTGTTGAAGACCCCTGCTCTAATCATTTAGCTCTTATGGAGTCAGTCAGACCCTGCAGTCTACCTGTACTAATATTTGATATTTTTTCCAGTTTTCTCTTGTTTTTCATTTGTGTTGCAGTTGACCTGCAGCTGCTCAGCGGTATTTTACTATGTTGAGGTTGATGCTCTGCTGGGTCATAAAGTCCATGTTTTTCATTCTGACCAAACTTAAAATGACTTCTTCTTCTTCTTCTAACTCCCAGAAAGTCAACGCCTCCCTTTTGACTAAATTATGAATGGCTCCACTGAACCGGTCTGAGGGCTGGTACAAAATGGAATAGTCCATCATAGATTTAGTAGTTGGAACAAGCCATTAATCAATCATAATGGTTAGCTTGTGCCATCTGCAGTAGGGTATCGGCCATGCCTTAGTGTTTTCAAAATGTCAAGTATTTAATGCCCCAACCTTTTAATGGGTATTGGCAAAAAAGTGAACTTTCCTTACAGAACATTTAAGCCCCACCTCCATCTGTCTTGGCAAATATTGTTGGACCATTTATTTTATCAATTGGTTTTTGTTCATCATAGAAAGAAGACCCATTTTTTAATGCATTTTTTAAGCGAAAGACCAGAAAGTGCTATTTAGACATTGTTATTACAGTTATTATTATTATTGACCCCTGAATGTACTCAGAGGGATCAATAAAGGTTTATCTTATCTCATGTGCTCTTATTATATACTAATAGTTTGACATGTCTTGGTTATTGTTAATCATTATCGTATCTAAAATGTTTTAGTTGTCACTCACTGTGTATTGTTTTATATCCATGTATCTCCTAAAAGAATTGTGACTCGCAAAATTCACAGAATAAAATGTTTTTAAAGTTCATATTTGAATCCTGTTGTTGGTTGGTTTGGTTTGTAGTCAAATATGGTGATTTGGTCTCACGTTGTTTATGAATGTAACTAATTGTTTCTCTTGGATAACGCAACCACTTAAAGTATTAGTTCACCTATTTTTTACATGAAGCTGTATGAAATACTTGCCATTAAAATAGTGGTTACAAATGTATTAATTCATTACCAGAGTCCCATGGTCAGAGTTCTGGTCAGTTTTAGATGAATATAAAGTAGTTCCGGTGATTTGGCAGGGGCTCATGGCCCAATCATTAAAAATAGATGAATCCACAAAACTAGCGTCATTTGTATTGTTGACCTATTTCCATATAGACCAAGTTTCGTTCAACTTTGACCCCTCTGTCACATGGTACTATTTTTTGTGTCCAGTATCACTACGCCGCTGCAATGTATTTCCCCAAAACAAGGTGCTTTGCAGGCAGCTGATCAGAACGAAACCTCGCTCTATATGGTATAAATAGGCCAACAATATAAATGACGCTAGTTTTGTGGATTAATCTATTTTCAATGATTGGGCCACGCCAAATGGCCCCCACCCCATTGGAACTACTTAATATTCATCTAAAATTGACCAGAACTCTGACCACGGGACTCTGGTAATCAATTAATACATTTGTAACCATTGTTTTAATGGCAAGTATTTCACACAGCTTTATGTCAAAAATAGGTGAACTATCACTTTAAGACATGTTTCATACTCTGTGGTACCATGGTAGCCTGGTAAACCATCCCGGTCTGGGATGCTAGTTGATGGTGTCACCACAGGATAAAAATACCCCATCTACAAGCTCACACCGTGTTGCAGTGGGAACTTGATCTACAAGCTTGTCATGAGCTTGTAGATCTTTCGTTTTCGTACTTCGGGGGTAAGTCAAGTGCTTTGAAAATAGAAAAAAATATATATTAAAATATATAATACATGATCTGCAGGTTTTCATACCAAATGTGACCCATACGGTCGCAATCACCCCTAAAATAGTGCCAACACCATCTCTCCCATAGCTAATATATAAAATATATATATATATATGTGACCCATACGGTCGCAATCACCCCTAAAATAGTGCCAACACCATCTCTCCCATAGCTAATATATAAAATATATATATATATATGTGACCCATACGGTCGCAATCACCCCTAAAATAGTGCCAACACCATCTCTCCCATAGCTAATATATAAAAATATATATATATATATGGGACCCATACGGTCGCAATCACCCCTAAAATAGTGCCAACACCATCTCTCCCATAGCTCATATATAAAATATATATATATATATGTGACCCATACGGTCGCAATCACCCCTAAAATAGTGCCAACACCATCTCTCCCATAGCTCATATATAAAAAAAAAATCAAACCTTGGTTCGAAGTGGAGCGGTGAATCTGAGTAGCTATACCCTGTGTGTGCGTGTGTGTGTGTGTGTGTGTTGCGTGTGCGTGTGAGTGAGTGGTGAGTGTGCCTGGCCTGCACAAAACAGCGCCCCTCCTTTAACTAGTGTGTTGTGTGTGGCCACTCAAGGTATTGCCAGGCTACGGACGGACGGACACGGCCAGCCAGCCAGCCACCCACATACCCACGGACATACCTGTCTATTGGGAGCGCTTTCACCGCTCCAAAAAAAATAAATATATATATATATATATATATATATATATATATATATCTATACTATAATTTTGCGAATGTCTGACTGAGTGAGTGAGTGAGTGAGTGAGTGAGTGTCTGTCTGTCTGTCTGTCTGTCTGTCTGTCTGTCTGAAACAGCGTTTCTCCTCAGTGGCTGGAGCAATTGATCTGAAATCGCATCACAATTAGCATATGAACACACCTAACATAACTGTGAAGCCCGTTTGTCACTTTCACAAATCGTATGCTGTATATTAGCATTTTTATGGTGTATCTACTATCTATTCTGCATCTAGCTTGAGGCTAATCAATTCTGCATCTAGCATGAGGCAACATGTTTAACCAGCTCTGTGTGTGTGTGTGTGTGTGTGTGTGTGTGCAGGCGGGTGGGCGGGCGGGGGGGGTGTGGGGGGTGTGGGGGGAGGGGGGGGGGGGGGGGGGGTGGAACACAGTATCTCTGTAGCCATTAAACGAAACGGGTATTTCTTACATTGATGCGCCTACATATTATCATGCAAACACCAGTTAAAGTTACTTTCCATCCCTCATATACTGTGTGCACAGTGCACATCCCATAACCCACACACTGCACATCATTTCGGAGCTCATATCTTTGAACGGGTAAGGGCTAGTATATATATATTTTGCTATAGGGCCCCACGTGGAGGGGCCTGGAATTATTTTATACTTTAGCTATTGAAAATAGCAGATCTACAAGCTCACAGCGCTGCAAGCTTGTAGATCTGCTATTTTTGAAAAGTTGTGAAAAAGTGTGCAAATCTTTGAATATATGTATTTTTAAGCGAACATTTGTAACTCAAATTTTGCTTCTGGGGGGGGTCCCTGGAACTAAGTATTTTGACATGGGGGTCCTTCACAAGAAAAAGTTTGAGCACCACTGACAAAGAAACATTTTTCAAAAAACCTTAAGGATTTTAAATATTTTTGAAAAATGCACACATTTTAGCAGATCTACAAGCTCGCACGCGACACTCGGTGCCGCGCTGTGAGCTTGTAGATCTGCTGGTACCCAGGGCCCAGAATTTGGTGCGACACCCCTGCACTCTTGTATAACAAAGTAAAATATGAAGATACGAGGTTGGCTGTGATCTGTTGATGTGTGATTGTGACTTCTATTATCCAAAGCAGACGCCCAGACAGTAACCACAGCCAAACTGCCTGACACACCACAGCCTGTGTGAGTACTGGCACATTCTTATTCAGCGGTTTGTTGAGGAAAATCAATCCCACAGTGTAAAGTCCCTTGCATTTTCAGCGTGAGAAGAGATATGCTTCAACAATGTAACAGAAGCCCTCTAATCTAAATGAGTGTGTGTGAGCTTTTCTTTAGGCTATCAGCGAACTGATGAAGAGTCAACAAACACTATTAGGATTCATTTCACAATGTTTTACGCTACTGCTGTGAGGAAGTTTCATTTTGTTTTCACCACCACCAGACGGGTAAGCCTACAGCCACACAGTAAGATCCTCTTTGTTTGTGTTTCAATATTTTTTTTATTAAACAAAAAATAAAGATAGACAATACATCATAAACATATGAGACACAACTTAAAGTGATAGTTCACCTATTTTTGACATGAAGCTGTGTGAAATACTTGCCATTAAAATAGTGGTTACAAATGTATTAATCCATTACCAGAGTCCCGTGGTCAGAGTTCTGGTCACTTTTAGATGAATATAAAGTAGTTCCGGTGATTTGGCAGGGGCTCATGGCCCAATCATTAAAAATAGATGAATCCACAAAACTAGCGTCATTTGTATTGTTGACCTATTTCTACCAAATATACCAACTTTCGTTCAACTTTGACCCCTCTGTCACATGGTACTATTTTTTGTGTCCAGTATCACTACGCCGCTGCAACGTATTTCCCCAAAACAAGGTGCTTTGCAGTCAGCTGATCAGAACGAAACCTCGCTCTGTATGGTATAAATAGGCCAACAATACAAATGACGCTAGTTTTGTGGATTAATCTATTTTCAATGATTGGGCCACGCCAAATGGCCCCCACCCCATTGGAACTACTTAACATTCATCTAAAACTGACCAGAACTCTGACCACGGGACTCTGGTAATCAATTAATACATTGTTAACCACTGTTTTAATGGCAAGTATTTCACACAGCTTTATGTCAAAAATAGGTGAACTATCACTTTAACAATACAACAAAGACACAAAAACAAAACAAAACAAATCATAGAATACTTATTCTAACCTTACCCTCCCCTGACTCCGTGTTCTATCTGTCTGTCATTCAATGTGTTATACCGGTATCTACTTATTCTAACCTTACCCTCCCCTGACTCCGTGTTCTATCTGTCTGTCATTCAATGTGTTATATGAGTTAAAGAAAAGGATCTCAATGCAAATAAGCCTTGGCTTACCTGAGTTTCCTTTTAGTTGACCTTGTACCTGCGAACTGTACTGTCATGAAACTGTACCTTTCCCTATTCGACTGAGACTGACACAATTTGTCCATAAATGGGCATTCGGACCGCCAACTCAATGGAAGTACTTTTTATTGAGCACAAAAATGGAGAAATGACCACAGCTCTGTCCACGGGAATGAGTTGACCAATTCATGCCCTTTCTACAACTCCAGGACAGGTGAGTATTAAATACAGCTTTGGTTACAAAATAGGCGAACTATCACTTTAATATTAATGACACCAGGGATCTCCATATATGGGCATAAAAGGGACAAGGACAGAATTCATTTTCAAGTGTGACTCGTGCTGCGGTTGGTTGTTTAAGTCCGACAAAATGTGCCCAAAATGTGTCTATATTTTCTGACATCATAGATGTCTGACATCATAGACCACATGACACTGACACAATATGTCCATATATGGGGCTGAGGCGTGACGCACGCACATGATCTGCAGGTTTTCATACCAAATGTGACCTACGGTCGCAGTCACCCCTAAAATAGTGCCAACACCATCTCTCCCATAGCTCAGCCATCCATCCGTATCCATCCCATAGCTCAGCCATCCGTCCCTTCCTCCCAATCAGTAAATCGTCTAGTTCGGTGGTTTTCAACCAGTGGTCCGGGGACCACCAGTGGTCCCTGAGGGGGCTACTCTTTGTTCATTTACAAATGCAACCAAATGGACCTTTCACAATCATACACTCTCAGAGTTACAAATACATTTTGCAAGGACAAGTTGAAGCAACGACATGGCATCCTCTTTATCTCTCAACAGTGTCCTTGTTGTGAATTAAACAGTCCTCTGTTGAGGTCATGAGAGTTTTCCTTTATTAAAGGGTGGTGAGAGCATCGTTCACTTGAAATTACTTCTCTGCACGCAAGCAGCAAGCTCTGAGAACAAGACACCAAGCAGCAGTGTTGTAGTCGAGTCCACCTAAAGCGAGTCCAAGTCAAGTCCAAGTCATATGGGGTTCGAGTCCGAGTCGAGTCCGAGTCAAGAGCCCCTGGGAGGGGGCCGAGTCCGAGTCGAGTCCGAGACCAATGGGAGGCGAGTCCGAGTCGAGTCCGAGACAAATGGCAGGCGAGACCGAGCCGAGTCCAGTTTTCTTTTTTTTCCTTTTTTTTTGATAGGTAGGCTGCAGAAAACAATATATATATATTTTTTTTTGGGGGACACACACACACACACACACACACACACACACACACACACACACACACACACACACACACACACACACAAACAAACAAACAATGCAAGAACCCCCCGTTCATGTGCATGGACCTGTCTGGTGTTTCCTACCAATACCTTTCAAATTAATGGCTTGTCTTCAAATTAAATCAATAGGTCTCCCCAAATTACCTTTGGTTGCTGTCAATGCTGTGGTTTAGGTTTGAGGGAGTTTTTTGGAGAGGTAGTTTTTTCCCATACCAATTTTCTGTCTAAGAACTAGACATTTGAGTTCCTACAATTACATTTTCTCCCAGGCAGAGAACAAGTACTTTAGAGTACAAATAAGACTTGGCATATACTGCAGTACAATATCCCAAATCACAGACGATAATTAGGCCTATCCAGTCTAATATCATGATATGGATATAATATTGATGCCCATGCACCAAAAGGCCAAGTGATAACAAAAATAATATTATTTAAAAAATAATTATGTCTACTACTGTAATATATGACATTTTTAAACATTGCTGTTATAGTTGCATTGAAATAGAGCATGCATGATTTTAGCAAAACGTTTTTCAAACAAACTCTTATCTTAATATTTTATTTTGACTAAAAGCTAAAATAAATAAATAAGGTTTTCCCATTCAAACACATAGCAGTATGTGCCTGTCTGCATTTAATTGTTTAAGGTGAGAAATGTAGGCTACCCTATGTCATTAGTCTGATGCCTTTCAAGTACAAGGCAAAACAATACCCCATGTCACTGCTTCAAGTTGTTTTGATTCGTTTTAACCTCTCTACAGGGACTTACAATGTTACACTTCTCTCTGTTGATCAGTGCACTTTAAAACTTTCGGACGAGGCTTGCTTAACGAGTAATAGACTACACCTGGAAATACAAAAAGACGTAAATTCTTAATCCAGCTGTGCGGGTGGATTAAACTACACAACACATGATCACAAAGGCTTGTGTTTGGAAGCTGTTAGGACTTATTTATTTGGGGACACAAGGATATCCTGCAGGTAAGAGGAAAGTGGACTGTTGTGCTGTTGTCTGTTTGGCGAAAAAAATAACTTCTGGGAAGATTAGGTGCTTTCTGCTGTGCAGAGCGGGGCTCTGTGTGTGTGTGTGCCTGTGTGTGCGTGTGTGCTACTACTGTGTGCCTATCAGATGCGCGTCAGAATGCTCTGTTACTAACAAGGCAGCTCTCTTAATGTTAACGTGAATGCGCTCCTCATATGGATATAACATTTATTCCATTGCATTGTAGTGACTTGACTCGAGTGGACTCGGTGGGGGGCGAGTCCAAGTCAAATTAGACCGAGACCGAGACGAGTCCAAGTCAAATTAAGGGCGAGACCGAGACGAGACCGAGTCAGTGAAAATTTGGACTCGAGTCCTGACTCGAGACGAGTCATTGACTCGAGTACTACAACACTACCAAGCAGCCTCACAAGACAAGTTCTGAATTTTATCAACCACATAGCAGGGGTCAGGCCAAGGACCCCTTAGTCCAGAGAGAGATGAAGCGGGGACCCCCACAACCTGTTCATAGATTCTATATTATAGTTTCATTGTTTGACAGCACAGCACAATCACCAGTTTATTTTGGTCAATTTGTGTTTTCAGATATTTAACCACTTGAAACGTTGATACTTAATAAACTTGACCTTTTACTCTGTACTTAGTCTACTCTTTTTCCCCTCTACACCAAAGCTCTTTGCTGAAAAAAGCAGATCTACAAGCTCGTGAGCTTATAGATCTGCTATTTTCGGCTACAGTTCTCAGAATATGGACACTAGGGTTCAAGTTGTTAATACAAAAAGGTTTGGAAGATTTGGAGGACCCCCTGTAGTAACTCTGAGGACCCCCTGGGGGTCCCGGACCCCCTGTTGAAGACCCCTGCCCTATAGCATCCTCCACGGACCTACGGACAGACAGACGGGCTACCAGATATTCATGTTTTTTTTTCTTTTCTTTTTTCTTGGAAACAGTTGGTCCGTACAAATTGCCACTTGGCACTGCACAGCCCGGGGTCATCTGCGACACATGCCACGCTTAAGGTCAATCAGTCTGCCTGTGCCCCATTTATGCCCGACACGCACACGCGCACGCACGCACGCACGCACGCACGCACGCACGCACGCACGCACTCACACACGCGCACGCACGCACGCACGCACGCACGCACGCACGCACGCACGCACGCACGCACGCACGCACGCACGCACGCACGCACGCACGCACGCACGCACGCACGCACGCACGCACACACACACACACACACACACACACACACACACACACACACACACACACACACACACACACACGCACGCACACACACACACACACACACACACACACACACACACACACACACACACACCAGCTATGAATTGAATTACTGACACACATGCACACTGTATGCGTTTACTGACATGATACTGACATGATACTGACCATGATACTGACATGATACTGACATAATATTGACCATGATACTGACATGATACTGACCATGATACTGACATGATACTGACATGTTACTGACATGATACTGACATGATACTGACATGATACTGACATGATACTGACATGATACTGACATAATATTGACCATGATACTGACATGATACTGACCATGATACTGACATGATACTGACCATGATACTGACATGATACTGACATGATACTGACATGATACTGACCATGATACTGACCATGATACTGACATGATACTGACATGATACTGACATGATACTGACATAATATTGACCATGATACTGACCATGATACTGACCATGATACTGACATGATACTGACATGATACTGACCATGATACCGACATGATACTGGCCATGATATTGACCATGATACTGTCATGATAAGACCATGATATTGACCATGATACTGACATGATACTGACATGATACTGACATGATACTGACATAATATTGACCATGATACTGACCATGATACTGACCATGATACTGACATGATACTGACATGATACGGCCATGATACTGACATGATACGGCCATGATACTGACATGATACTGACATGATACGGCCATGATACCGACATGATACGGCCATGATATTGACCATGATATTGACCATGATACTGTCATGATAAGACCATGATATTGACCATGATACTGTCATGATACTGACATGATACTGACATGATACTGACATGATACTGACATGATACGGCCATGATACCGACATGATACTGACATGATAAGACCATGATATTGACCATGATACTCACATGATACTGACATGATACTGACATGATACTGACATGATAAGACCATGATACTGACATGATACTGACCATGATATTGACATGATACTGTCATGATAAGACCATGATATTGACCATGATACTGACATGATAATACCATGATATTGACCATGATACCGACATGATACTGGCCATGATATTGACCATGATACTGGCCATGATATTGACCATGATATTGACCATGCTTCTGGTCCAGAGAGTGACCAGGCAGTGATCAACCACTGACATTACTGGCGAGACTGCCAGTGATATTAGCAGTGAGAGTGAGGGCCATGCCTTCCTCCGTATCCCTAAACTCTCTTGCCATTTGTTATAGAAAGGCAAAGAAGTTTAGGGATAGGGAAGTAAGGCATGGAAAAGTCAGACTACCAATCAGATGATCATATTAGCAGTGACATCACTGGAGCATCCTCCCAATTATTTCTGACCCATTGCCCGTCTCCTCGCCCTTTTATACCAACATCAGAACAACGACTCCTCGCCCTTTTATACCAACATCAGAACAACGACTCCTCGCCCTTTTATACCAACATCAGAACAACGACTCCTCGCCCTTTTATACCAACATCAGAACAACGACTCCTCGCCCTTTTATACCAACATCAGAACAACGTCTCCTCGCCCTTTTATACCAACATCAGAACAACGTCTCCTCGCCCTTTTATACCAACATCAGAACAACGTCTCCTCGCCCTTTTATACCAACATCAGAACAACGTCTCCTCGCCCTTTTATACCAACATCAGAACAACGACTCCTCGCCCTTTTACCACAGAACAACGACTCCTCGCCCTTTTACCACAGAACAACGACTCCTCGCCCTTTTATACCAACATCAGAACAACGACTCCTCGCCCTTTTATACCAACATCAGAACAAAGACTCCTCTCCCTTTTATACCAACATCAGAACAACGACTCCTCGCCCTTTTATACCAACATCAGAACAACGACTCCTCGCCCTTTTATACCAACATCAGAACAACGACTCCTCGCCCTTTTATACCAACATCAGAACAACGACTCCTCGCCCTTTTACCACAGAACA